>NW_026844214.1:7071470-7655705 GCF_029955315.1 Cylas formicarius | reverse complement strand
ATATATATATATATATATATATATATATATATATATATATATATATATATATATATATATATATATATATATATATATATATATATATATATATATATATATATATATATATATATATATATATATATATATATATATATATATATATATATATATATATATATATATATATATATATATATATATATATATATATATATATATATATATATATATATAAATAATTCCGCTTTCCAAAAATAAATAAAAATTTTAGTTAATTATACTAAAGATATATTCTGGACTAAATCACAGGATTGTTATTAATTTTAGTATATATGAATATATTTATATAAAAATTAATTGAAACTGTTTAATATAAGAATCCAGACACCTTCCAACAAATTTTCTTTTAAATTCGACCTTTGACAATTTAAAATATATTTCAGCGCTGAAAATGCTCGTTCAATACTCACTTGTGTCATAGGTAAACCAATACCAAACCAATACTGCCCAATATTTTAAGACACAAGTATCTCGCTTTTTGCGCGGTTCTTCATAATAACGATCTAACAACCATCGAATATCTGCTGAGATTTTAAAGAAATATTTTCTTTTTGTTTTGAAAATTGCTCTATTTCATCTTCTTCTGTTGAAGTTGAGTTTAGAGATGACTGCTCAAAGAAATTGTTGCCTTCATTTATATTTTTTAGAGCATTCCATACATGTACCTTTTAGCTATGTCAATTTGGGAAGTAGAATAAAAATCTCCAGCTAACAAATGCGTTGTTTGGAATAATATTGCTGTTCTTTTGTAGGATTTATAACGTTGCAGATGTCTTGTATATCTGACCAATCATTTTCGCTTAAATATAGCTTTTCAATGCTTCCTGTCATGTTTCTACAAAAATCTTTCAATAATAAGAGTCTTTCCAACATATCATGTGTGCTGTGCCATCGTGTCGCACAATCTATAGTAGGTTTCTTAAGTCATTGTTTTAATTATAGTTAAAACATTTATATATTAGTCACCTTTCTAGCTCTACCTATTATCACTGGAATACAGTCTCCTTTTAACTTTAACACATCATCCACGGAAAGCTGCAAAGTATGTGCAGCCGGAATTTGTAGCAATGTCACCTATGCAAGCATTTAGTTTCGTAATAAATGCAATACTTCCATTTTTTTTCTCTTCATTTTCTTTTGTTGTTCTTCATTTTCTTCTTCGTCACTAATAATATCGGGTTGCTCGTCTTCTAACAAACTTACCGCTTTGAGCATATTTGCCCCATTGTCTGTTGTTATGCTGATATTCTTTTAATACAGCCAATATTATTTTTGAAATCTATGAGGAACCGTGTCTTTCCTTAAATTCCCGTATCGCCAACGCCCTTAACAGTTCTGTAGATGCGTCTTTCAACAAATCAGGAGTAATGTTAACTGAAATATTGGTTTTTTGTTTTCAACCGACATCCCCTAAGGTAGGTTGGATATTTAACGGCCTTTTTTTAGTTGTTGCTGATGAATTTGACGAGGGCGGTTGTGATGAGCCTGCAGAAATGATTCAAAAAAGTTTATTAATGACAAGATTGTACACGTCGCTGTAAGTTTCCTGAATGATTTGTAATTGTTAAAGGGCTTAAAAATGTTTTTATAAGTTTAAATTATATTATTATTTTAAAATGTTACATTTATATATGCATAATAACAAATTAACAAGATTAAGATATACCAACATAAGCAATACAGACTATGTAACTTGTGTAAAAAAATATTGGATGATCCCCTGGAAAAAATAATATGGGAATACCCTGCATGTGCGAGCGATTGGTTGGCGATCACGTTACCTTCGGTTCTCCCACTTTAGCGCGTGATGAGCGCGAATAGATACTCGTGAATCTTCGGTAAAGTAGTGGGAAATAGAAGTGAGAGCTTCAAAGGTGAATAGAAGACCATTGCGTCCCCGATATGTCTATTAGGAGTAGGTTACAAAAATATTGTGTCATTAAACCGGTTAAAACCGGTAACCGAAATTATTTATTTCGTTTTCAATCATAAACGGAAAATAAAAATTTCATTTTCGTTTCCGTTTTCGTTCTTATAAATTATTCGTTCCGTTCTTAGTCCCTGCAAACAACCAAATCATATCCCATTAACAAACGACTTATCCAAAAAACCCAAATAGGCGGAAAACTGAGAAATTATATAAAGATCTTTTATTATAGTTGCCGGAAAGTTAATTAATGTGTGCCAACTCTCACTCCAAATAAAATTTGCCCTATATTGGCTTAACTAGAGGAAGCATTGATTTCCGTATCTATTCCATTTCGATAGATAAAGTTCACTGTTTGCTTTGTATGGGTTTTCATTATGCATAAGTGTAGAAGTAGTTATAAGGAGCTACAAGATGTATTCCGATTCCCATATGAAAACAAAATAAAGAAAACTGTTGAATATAGGTGGATGTTATTTAAAATTGGAATATCTATTAAAATCAGGGGCTTGTAAATTATTATGTAAAAGTTCCCCAGACCTTGGAATCTCGATGTAAATAAAGTGCACGGTGTCAAGTCAACTACTAAATGGCAGCGCGATTTCAAAACCAATTAAATCGGCTCACTTTAAACGAATTTTTTATCGCCAATTGCATTTTGCGGTCAAACAAGCCCAATAGAGGGAAAATAAACGGCGTCGTTTCCCTTGTTCCAGGTGACTTTATCCGCAACGAAATAAAAATGTCGAAGCGGTTTTTGTTTTAACCCCAAATACACAAGCCTCAGTTATAAAACATCGGACGGACATGATACAGTTCAACCCCGGCGAGAACGACAGCGTTTTACCTCGACTAGTTCTAAATAAAGGGTAGCGAACTGGACAGCCATGGGAGTTGAAAAATGGCCTTTGCTCTTGGCCGTTCTAGCGGTGGATGTGTTTGGTCGCTACAGTTTCGCTCAAGGTAAGCGTTTAATGAATTTTACTTAATTTTTGTATGCGATATAATTTGAATCTAATTCAGCTTTATGTAGTGCTATTTTGTGTCGGCTTATCATTTAACACCAGGAGCTCACGATAAGTTATATAAAAAAAATTAAAATATGAAACTTATCAAATTACGTCGAAGAATAGTGAAATGTTTAGTGTTATATTTTCTGAAGTATCAGAAACAGTTGCAGCTTAAATTTGCGTACATGCATTTGAGTAGATCGATTTAGTAAGATCGAAGACTCATAGAGGTTGTAGATATTAAGGTTAATAATTTTTTTTGGATTGTGTCACATTTTTATTTTAAAATACTCTATGGTGCTGGAGCCGTTAGACGGAACAAAATTTGAGTACGAGTTGATACTCACATTTTCATTTCGATGTCGTTTAGTGATGATTAATTATAACATGAACCGAAGAACAAAGAGCACCTTACCACCTAACAAAGTAAAATGATTTTCCAAAAGTAACGAAAAATATTGTATGAAATAGGAATTGGGTTATTTTAGGTATGCTCTATTCATAGATATAAGAAAGTGCCAATTGCTTTTGAATGGGATTATCCAAGGGTGGTCATTAACATACAATGCAACAAGATTATTACCTAAAGTTTCGGAAATTAAATTCAGGTAAAACTGTGGTCCGTAATAGAAAATAATTTTATACCTACCTGAGTTTAATATTCTTTGGTTTGGTATACTACTTAGTTTAAGTTTATTAGTAATCATTCTTATTTCGAGTGTAATACAGCGTGTGTTGAATCGTGTGCGAATTATGCAAAATAAGTGCAAGTCTAGGTATCTCAGGAGATGCTCCCGCCCAAATGTAGAAAACATTTGAGACTAAGGAGGTTATAAATAATGTTTATTTGACTCTTATTGAACGTAGTACCAGCAAGCAAGCATCTTTAGAAGAAACGGCCACATTGACGAAAATTCCAACATCATCTGTATGGAAAATTGTGAATAATCCCATTTCATCGAGGAAAAAAAGAAGCGATGCTGACATTCTCTAGAGTGTAGATGAAAGTGATCAAGATATAATACGGCCTAAAATTTACCAGTTATACGAGGAACAAAGCGTGCCTACATTAGATATCTTAATTAGGAGGCTTGAAAAAGATGAAACCGGTGTTAAATGTGGCAGAACTACCTTATCGAAGTGTATTCAACATATGGATTTTAGTTTTAAAAAAATTGACTAAAGGCAAGTTTTAATGGAATCTTTTAGACTTTGGAAATGGCGACTGGAATATCTAGAAAAAATTGGTATTTACAGAGAACAACAGAAGCCAATTATTTACTTGGATGAAACCTAGTTCGACACTTATGATACCCCGGAAAAGGGTTGGGTTGACTAAACTAAAAGCAAACTAGTTTCAAACATTCCTCCTAATAGCGTCATTGTAATGGACAATGCAAGTTATCACAGTAGACAGTTCACTAAAACCCCTTCCTCATGTGACACAAAAGCAACAATCCAAAACTATGTATATAATAACGACATTTATTTTCACGAAGATTATACCAAAAAGCAATTAATTGAGGTTCTACAAAGCTTGAACCTACAAAAAGAATACGTCTGTGATAATTATGCAAAAAATCTAGGGCATACAGTTTTAAGGCCTTACCACTGTATATTTAATCCCATTGAACATGTTTTGCGCCAACTGAAATCTGCCATTCGTCGTAACAATGTTTTCCCCGTATTAACTCCAATGTCCTCAAACTTATAGAAACCGAAGTTTTTAACATCCCTCCATAAAGTTATATCTATGAACAGACTTTACCTACCTTCATTAAAGCGACATAAGCAGTTATAATTATTGCTATTGCTATAACTTTTACTTTAGATTATATATAAATATTCAATGCTAACTATACTCGTATTATTCAGTTTTTCGAAATTAAGGTATTCGCAACACGGATTTGCGCCAGTGAACTAATAGAAAAGTTGAAAATTGAGACAAAGTAAGGTACTACAGCTTATTATTGTGTATCAAATATCACTAGATTATCGTTTGACACTAATTAATAATACAAATACATTTTGTTTTTTCAACACCCTGTATTAGCACATTTTGGTCTGGTTTTGTCAGGCACCATCCTGTTGTAGCGAAACAAATTTATGACATGTAGCGGTTTCTATGTTCCTATTTACGGCGGCGAGTTGAATTATAATTTGATTGAGGGCGCCCCTACGATTAAACGATTATCGTATTGAGCTACAGCCGGTAACACCCCACAAGCAGTTAGTTGTGGGCCGGCATCTTACCCAATAGTGCTTATTTTTCTAGAACTTGTGTAATTTGAGATATTTTTCATATTGAGAGAACCTGTGGCCCGTAGTATCGCCGTATTGTATCAACGCACTTTACCGGACGTTTGCCTGGTCTTTTCTTAAGGTAGGTCGGGTGTTTGTTGTATGGCGAAAGCCACTTATAGTTTTTCTAACTTATTTTCTTTTGCTGTGGAATTATCTCAACCCGTTTTGTTGTAAACCAAATTTAAGTTTCCCAACGCTGATTGCGAGTTTTTGTGCCGACGTTCTCCCTCCAAATGCGAATCGACCCTGTTTCGCTGCACTGTATTCAACAAACAGATGTGTCTCCATGTATTCTGGAGCTGTGTAGAAACAGTTTTTTATCACAGTGGTCTTGACACTATTTTTTAATTTGATGTAGGTTAGGTTTTTTGCTTTTCATTTGAGTTTATTATAAAGTGAAGTATTTAGTGAATTTTTAGTAGAGGTAGTTAACCTGAACTTGCAATGAAGTCTAGTATTTTATAAGTGACTTATGAATCATCAATGTTAAATTATAAATAAAATTCCATTACTTTTTCTAAAAAACTTCCACAGGCTACTATTTACAAATTTCTAAACTCCTCCTGAGTCCGTTTTTGGTAAATCGAACTTGCTGACGTTTCGTCAATCATCCTCTTGACTTCTTCAGAGCCAGTTTCAGTTAAGCTCTGAAGAAGGCAATACGATGATTGTCGACAATCGGAGCAGGAGGAAACCAGAAGATTTCTAAATGAAATTCCATTACGATATACCATTAATTTTACATTAGAACCACAACAGCAGAAAGAAGATAAAAAAAATGACAAGAATAAGTATAAAATCCGAAATTCTTAAAATGTTTTTAGAATGGGGTAGTGATTGCTAATTTGAAAGTGTTTTGCATATATCGTTTTTGATGTTCACTGCGGAGTTGTAGATGTAGATTTAAAAAACAAAATTTGTGTTTCGATTCTAACACATCGATCCGATTTAGGCATTTCAACAATCCCACCCTTCTGAAGGTAAATGAAATGATTTTCAGGCGTTGTCTTTTGCTGAATTGTAATCACTTTCAACAAAGCAACTTCGGAAACGGGTCAGACTCAAACGTGAACTGAAACCTGCTCCTTCATCAATCACAGGAGAAAAAAACTCTCTACGTTAATCCGAAATCCAAATCAATTTTAATTATGCGAGGGAAATAAAGAGTGAATTAGACGGCAGAGACAAACAGAAAACTAAACTATCAATTGGGAATGAGAGTTAAATTCAATCCAGATCCGATAATACCAAAAAAAACATAGAAAAATGAAGTTGGAATGATGCCTATAGTGGAGCTCCCGAGAATCTCGCCCGTGCGGAGTAAGTATGATACATCTTTGTTTTAGGGTCTGTGAATCAACGGATAATATTTTTCCAATCGTTATTATATTTAGCAGAAATTAGTCCCTTCTTTTCTAAATAGGATATTGATATCTCAAAGAATAAAACTTGTGCAGTTCCATTGCTAAAACCCTCGTCTTATCTTTTTAATCTTGCACAGTCAACAGTGAAACCTCGAACTACAGGCCCTTTTCCTTTTTCATAGCGGAAGTTAAGTATGGTTTCATTTTTCAAAGAAACTTCCACAGGCTACAGTAATACTTTTTACAAAACTTCTGGATTCCTCCTGCATCGGTCGAACTTGCTGACGTTTCTGTTCTTGTTGGCTTCTTCAGAGCTTGTTTGAGGGGGGTGGAACTAAATGAGGGGCATGACTGATTCCCATATTGGTGACAGATAAAACCTGAGGCGCGGTTAAAATTGTAAGGTTGTTTATAGATTTCTATAGACTCTCGGATTTTTCGTTGGTAGAAGAATTGATTACATGCAAAAATTTTAGTTTTATCGAATTAAATTTTATACCCGGTTTCGTGATTGTGTTCGGCAACTACTGATGAGTTTATTTGAATAATCTTAAAGCTATTTCATGTTCTTTGAGCCTAGTTGATATTTTTCGTCCAGTCTCTCGAATGTATTCTTTGTCGCTTATGCATGGCATGCTGTAAACTCCTGGCAGTTCAAATGGAATTTTGTCTTTGACGGGCCGAAGATGTTGAGAGATTTTTGGACAAGTGGTAAATCTGGTTTTGACGTTATACTTCTTTAGAACTTTTGATATTTGACCAGTGATGTTTTGAATGTAAGGAAGGATCACAGTGGCAAGTGTAAGATTGCTTTCGGCCTCATTGCTATTGGAAGGTTGTGGCGACGTGTATTTTAAGATGGAACGCTTAATATCTTTAATGTGGAAATTATTAGAGAGATGAGCAGGCTCTGTAAACAAGAGAGTTGATAACCGATGATTTTTGGGCCGGATGGTGATGTGACAATGCATTAAGGTGTGTGCGGAAGGTTTCTGTAAATACAATGACCCAATGTTAGGTCTGATTTTCTATTGATAAGAATATCTAAGAATGGGTGGTGTTACTAGTTTCTATTTCAATGGTAAAGCGTATGTTAGGGTGTATACAGTTTAAATATCTAAGAAAATCTACTAGGGATTCCTGACCATGAGGCCAAATAACAAAAGTATCATCGACGTAGCGTTTCCATAATTTTGGTTTTAGATTTAATTTGTCGAGAGCTTTCTTCTCAAAGGCTTCTATAAATATACTCGCTATGACTGGTGAAGGTGGAGAACCCATAGTTGTTCCCGAATTTGTTGAAAAATTTGACCGTTATGAGAAAAATATGTTCCAGAGGAGTATTTTTCAATTAAGGTGAGAAGGTTTGGTTCCAGGTTCTCAGATTTTAATATATCTGAAATGATATTGAGAGTTTCAGTAATAGGACTTTAGTAAAGAGGGATTCTACGTCGAAACTGACCAGAATATTTTATATATCTAATGTAGTGCTGTTTATTTGTTCAATGAAGTGAATGGAATTAAGTACGAAACTGCCAGTTTTCCCTGTAAAGGGTTTTAATAAGGAAGCTAGATATTTTGCTAGAGAGCCAATGGTGCTGATAATAGGTCGAATCATGGTTTGTGAATCTTTGGGAGTCTGTAGAGACGAGGAATTTTAGAGTTATGATGGGTGACATATTTTTTCACGGAGTCTGATAAGGAAGAAGCCTGAATGAAAGATTTAAGGATGCGTTCCATAGATGACGTAGGATCATTTTGTAGTTGACTATATGATCCTTCTGTAAGATTATCTTGAATCTTTTCCTGATATTCATTTGTGTTCATGACCACCGTAGCATCTACTTCATCTAATTTTAGGATTATGATATCGGGTTAGATTTTATAGATTTTAGGGCAATGCATTCAGGCTTTGCAATATTAGATTTAGGGGGTTTTGAATTTGAATTTAAAATAATTTCTTCTTTTGGGATAATACGTGGGGCAAGGACAAAGTTGGAACCTTTTGAAAGAACTTTTCCGTTTCCGAAAGTTGGTGCGATGATACATTTATGACAGTGTTTGGTAGTTGAGAAGAGTGTGATGGTTTCCCTAGTGTTGACGTTAGTTTTTAAAATTTCTGAATGTAATTCTGGGTAGAAGATGAACGGAGATTTAAAGCTTTGTAATGAATCATGTTTGAAAGGGTATCCAACTCGGATGGAGGCAAGAAGGAAGCAATTTCAAGAAGTACACACAGAAGAGTCTTATTAATTAGGTCTATTTCCATACGAATAGGATGAATTCTTTCTCGAAGTAAAGCGAAACTAGAATTTTATAAGCAGACAAGGTTTTGACATGTTGGGATATTTTAAGAAAATTGAAGATGACGTTATGGTCTCTATAACGTAACAAAAAGGTCAGTGTAAAGAGTAATCTTACGAGTTTCAGCCGGTAATCTTCAAACTTTCTGCTTATGCGCTTGATGTCCTCTCGATAAAGGCTTGTTAATTTTTCGAAGAAACTACCACAGGCTACTGTAATACTCTTTATAAAACTCCTGGATTCCTCCTGCGTCGGTTTTTGTTGACTAGAACTAGCTAACGTTTCGCCAATAATACTGTTGGCATCTTCAGGCCTTGACCGAAACTGGCTCGTATTTTACTCTGTACCTGCTTGAGGGGGCGGAGCTAAATGAGGGGCGTAAACACCGTCTCGGGTAACTGATTCCCATATTGGTGACACGTAGAGGCCTAAGTCGCGGTAAAGATTGTTAGGTTGCTTATAGATTTCAAACAATATAAAAGCAGGTACAGAGTAAAATAAGAGCCAGTTTCAGTCAAGCTCTGAAGAAGCTAACAGGATGATTGGCGAAACGTTGGGCATGATCAACAAAAACCGACACAGGAGGAATCCAGAAGTTTTATAAAAAGTATTACAGTAGCCCGTGGAAGTTTCTTTGAAAAACATTGTTATTGCGTTTTGATTCCCTAACCTATTTTCAATTATTTATTCATTACTATTAAAATATCATCATTTCCTAGTTGTTTTCTTTTTTGTAATTACTAGCAATCAAAAGCTTCTCCAATACTTCAATGTAAAATATTGCAAACAACATTTGTACTCAATTTGGCATTTTATGTAAGTTTTTGACCCAAGGCTTTGTGGAGGTTATGTTTACCCAAGCATGTAATGAACCTGTCAAATAAGCACTTTGGGCATTTCTGGTTTTCTACGGTCTAAAGGCGTTAAATTGAATCGCAATATGCGATCGCACGGAGCCTCTTTAGTCCAACATAAAGCTAAACGGGTTTAGAAAACAACGTGGGCGAAAAAAAATGGCACGCCACAAAATATAACACTCTCGATTTAATATCTTTTCCTTAAATAAAACATTGGGTTTCCCTTACCGAATGAGAAATAACAAAGTCCTATTTATATGTAAAAATACTTTTTTTATACACTTCCAAGTCTTTCCGGTGGCGGTTAAGGAAAACGTTTTATTTCACTTTAGAATGGCGCGGCATCGGAGCTCGCCTGAAGTTTATGTTCCTACTAGCCTGGGAGATATATATAGACCCATCTCTAATTAGCTCTGGGGTTATGTTTGAGGTAATAAAATACAGAACCAGGAGTTGTTTAATTAAGTTGAAAGTTTTATAACAGGAAGAAAGAAGTTGGACGCGGAAATTTTGTTAAAGTTTCTAAAGTTTCCTAATGGAGTGGCGCGCATTGGATGAGAAGCAGATAGGAATTTGATACCGAATACACAAATGTCTGGAAGTGTTGGTGCGAAAGAAGTCGCTTTTTTTGTTTACCTCCCTTCGACTAAGTACTATTAGTTCGAAGATGAATATTACCCCATCGGTGATGGCTACTTGTGTACAAAATAGGGGGATGGAAAAGTTAAAAGTCCATTAACACTTTTGGACACTGATCTTGATATGTTTATCTACCGTTTCGTATTGTTATCATATTTCCACTTGAAGACTATCGTTACGACAGATATCCGGATGTCCTTAGAAAAGCATATACGAGATGTGTTGAAAAAATAAGGCGACTTTTAATTTTTATCAAGAAGTATTTATTTATTATTCAAAGCAATTCCCCTCAGATAACGCTTTTTACAATCCTCGAAGCACTTCTGGTATAGCCTTGAGTTCTCCCAGCGATCTCCTAAATCGTTCCAAACCTTCTTCCTTTCATGGGTTTTTTGAGTTTGGAAACGGGAAAAAGTCACAGGGGGCCATATTTAGTGAATATGGTGACTGAGGCATGATTGTGGTTTTGCTTTTGACCATAAAGTTAGACACAAGCAACGAAGAGTGAGCAGGTGCAATATCATGAAGCAAAAATCCATGAATTGTTTTCCACAATTCTTGTGGTCAGAACTCTTGAAGCAAGACCTTGATATTTGATAGAATTTGACGTGCTGTTTTCCATCTTGGCGATTCTGAGTTCTTTCATTGGGGCTACTGGGCTTTGGTTTCGACGTCATAACCATATACCCATGTTTCATCGCCAGTTATGACCTTTTTGATAAAGCTCTTGAGCTATGCTCCTTCGACGGTCTTTTTGTTCAAAATTAAGCAGTTTTGGAACAAATTTTGCTGCTACACGTTTCATCCCAAAACACTTCTCTAATAGTGATTGATTTTTCAACACCATTTGTTTTACTTCTTCCACGCCATCATCAGTTATTGACGTGTTGGGACGTCTGGAGCGAGGTTAGTCATCGGCGTCTTATCGGCCAACTTGGAGCAGCTTGTACCACTTATAAACAAGTATATTCACCATATGGCGTTGTCAACATTTCAAGTGCTTTGCAGCACTGTATTCCATTTTTTATACAAAATTTTATGCAAATTCTTTGTACCTATTTTTTGTCAGCAGACAATCGCCTAGCACGCGGAACACGTCTAACGCTTCTGTCTTATAAAAAAAAGTAATACTGAAACGGTGAAGACATGTGTACCAACATAACAAAAAAATATTGAAAATCGAATGTACCTAGCAACGCCCGATAACAAAATTCACCTTACTTTTTGAACACGCCGCGTATAAAGCATAAATAAGAAAACAATATTGAACATCCGTCCCCAACATTTTTTGATTTTGATTGCAAGAGTAATCTCTAGTAACTATATGAGATTCATGAGTTTCGAAAAAAATTAGAGGTAATATATTGGCAACGGTTAAGCTTGTTAAATAGTTTTTTTCGCTTTTCCCAAATTTCTGCAAGTTTTACAAATGCATGGTAATTTATAAAAAACTTCAAAACCACAATTTTAATGAATTTTATGGAAAAAAGTTAAGATGAAAAGTTTTATATTTTTCTACTATACTATAATACAAAATAAGAAAACATTGACCCTCTCAACCTTAATTTAATAGATACGTCACCACTCCTATTTTTAAAATTTTTAGGAGCAACTAAACCAGGCGGCTTGGCGGTATTATAAAATGCCACGTTATTTCATGGTTAATCTTTATTTACTAAAATTATTTCAAATTTCGCACATGGTTTTGATTGAGTTTTTTCACTTTTCGATCTCTTTGGATGTCTAGGTTGAAATATGGTCATTACTAGCTTATCCAATCACAGCTAATTCGATATTTAACTAAAGAATTAAATAAATAGTAGAGGTACTTATTATATCACACAAGAATTTATGTGCTATTAACCGAACACCACAGAGACTTGCTATAATACGAGTGCATTAGTTGGAGTTTAAAAAAAAAACATTAAATTAAGTAAGTGACTTTATGAAAAGTGTTTAAGATACGTCGTTATGTATTTGTTTTCCAGCATCTCCGGTCACAGCAGGCATTTGGTTTCAGGAATCTAGGCAGAGCAACTAATCTTTCTTCACCCGGCGCATGAGCAAGAAATTTCTGTTTCTACTTGAAAGATAAAATACTCAGATCTCTGCAAGCCAAGCTCAGACCACACCAGTTTCAGTGTGACAATATTTTTAGCTTTCACAGCTCACCACAAGTTTTTTAGTCAAAAAACAGAACAACTCCTTTTTATTGAACGTATTTCTGGGGACAATAGACCAATATTTCTGCAGAGCTTCTGGAATGGCTACGAATTCATGTGGAATGTAGAAGGAGGTATTCCAATTGCTTCAGAGACCTAAAAACGATTCCTATGTTCCTATTCCATAAATTATTATAGTTGAATTAACTTAAACCTGTTTTGTAAAAACCGCTCCCATTCAATCTCTAACGGTTAAAATGACTTGAGCTTCGGAACAAATAACTATTTTAGGTATTAAAGTCATCTCCACCAAGCTGCATGGTAGACCGACTGAAACCGGCAAATGTATCCCCCATTTTTCTTAAAATGTACCATCATGTCAAGACCTCATGCGCTTATAAAATTCTTCGAAAATCTAGTTTCGCTTTACTTTGAGAAAGACCTCTGTCTCTATATCTTGAAATTGCTTCCATCTTGTCTCCATCCAATCCCCTTTCGTTCTACTCAACAAAAATCGACGTAGGAAGAATTCAGAAGTTTTGTTAAAAGTATTACAGTACCTCGTGGCGATTTCTTTCAAAAATCTTCGAATGTTAATGAATTCATGTTAAAGGTCAATATTTGTCGATACCCCTACGTTGAAGTTGATGCTAATTATCTTATCTACAGCGATTACAAGTTTTCAAACTTTCCCAGACAAATTTCAACTTTAGCAAAACTTTAAAGATTTCTACGGCCTATCTCCACCGTATATGCTCTAACTCCAGTAACTTTAAATCTTCATTTTTATTTATTACGTGCGACTTGCCCCGAAAAGGTCGTGTAATTCATCCATCACTGTCAAAACTTTGAAGTTAGGGAAAGTCGCATGTAAACAAAGTAGTAATATAATTTTAGTTCCTAGGCGAGCGCTTAACTGAGGCTGAGACTTAGCCCGGGATAAACAGTTTCTATAATAAATGCATAATTTCACATATCTGGTACGCTTCATAATATGTAGTAGTTATTCGACTCGATAGTTCAATTTCAGCCACAAGCTTCCAAATTTTTGATGTAATTCATATATATCATTTAATTGAAAATCACGTTCTAAACACGTTTGAATAGACTTGCTCCATTTAAAAGATAACACATAGAAACACACAACATTTTTCAAAAGTCGTGAAAACGTTAGTTTTCTTTATGACGTTATAAAATATTCAATAAATTTCCAACGTAGGAACAAGTGTTTATATTGCCAAAAAAATCCAGAATGAGAATGTAGTAGAAAATATTCCATGGTAACACACATCTATATAGTAATAATCCATAACTTTATATTCAAATTAATAAAAATCACTGTTAAAACCCTTGGATCAATGCTTATAAATATATTCTTCAATGTCAAATCTATGGTTTAATTGCCGCCTTACTGATGTATGCTAAATTTTTAACTTGGATTTGAGATTTGGAGGACGTGTCTTGAAATATTCATTCACCACAATCATTTTGTGCTGTTTGGTTTGGTTAATTGAGAGTACCAAGACTAGACAGATATAGGTTCCAAGTGAATGTGTGGGGCTTGTGTTTTTAACTGCGCTTGTTTTGCGGTTTGTACTTTTTAAGAACACAGTTTAATACTAATTCGTTCTTCCTGCAAATCTTTCCGAAGTACCATAACATTTAATAACATTTCGGCAAATAACCAAAAATTACCTTGCTTCTCCCAACTCTACTTTTAATTTTATTGTACTTTAATTACCTTCTGGATAACGTATTATTAAGAAAATGTGACAAATTTAAAGACCTGAGTGTAACGTTTGATACAAAACTCTCCTTCAGAAATCATGTCGACGAAGCCTGTAGAGCTGCACTCAAAATGCTGAGATTCATAGTGAGAAATTCTTGAGATTTTGACATACTTTAAAACCGTAATACTATTATTATTATGTGAGCTGGAACCTAGAGTACGGTGTGTAAGTACATCACTCAAATTGAAAACGTACTGAGAAAGTTTCTGAAATTTCTTCTCGTTCATCTAAATGGTTTCTACCCAACTCGGGAACTACCACAGAGTGACTCACTGTTTAATCGTAGGAGGTACCTTTCATTTCATTTTTTATATAAACTTTGCAATCAATTAGTGGATTGCTATGAGTTACTGAGCCAGCTGAACTTTCATGTTCCTTCAAGGACTGTAAGGGTATCATATAGTAACTCCAAGAACCAGTTTTTTGACTATAGGACCTCTAATAAAACAGTTAAGGAACTCTTTGCGCATAAATGAACTAAAGAGTATATACAATGGCGCAGCGTAAACCATAATTAGTTATAATATAGTGTTATGGGGTGAATTTAAACAGGTTGAGAGAGTTTTTGTGATTCAGAAGGGAGTAGTTAGATTGCTTTATACTTTATAATATTCCACCCAGACAATATTGTAGTTGAATTTTTATGACAGAACTACTACCAAATACATTAAAATTGTGTTCATAAACAAATAGTTTCGAGTTAACTTTGAAGGAATTACTTTTTAGAGACACATTTTACACACTCAAAGACTTTGAAGTTTTTATGAAGATTGATAAATAGAAAATCATTAATGTTGTAATCTTTTTATGTTTTTAACTATGTAATTGTACATTTTTCCATGTTCTTTCTTTGATTTTAATCTGTTTCTCTCTCTTGTTTTATTAATAGTTTTTGTACGTATGTTTGCTCTACACTTCCGTTCAGTAAAAGTAATTTTGCATTATTATGTTGTTTTATTTTTGAGTTGATTTGTTTTAGTTATATCTTGGTTTATTTAAGCGACTTTCTTATTGATTACTTCTATTGCTAGGTTTTAGACTGGCCAATTCTTTTTTTGTTTGTATTATGCCGTTGTTTTGTTCTAGGTTTAGATGTTCTAGCTACTTGCTGATATCCGTATATTAAAAAAAAAATGTATATCCCAATGACGTTTTAGATACCTATTTTTTTTAGTTAATTGCAGGCAATAAATATATTGAGCATTGAGTATTGATAACAAAAGATTTCAAATTGTGTGTAATGCATTTATATTTATCAACGTCAGGAGTTAGGAGAAAATCAATAAATCCACCTCGGTGCGATATTTTCAAAACTATGCGTGTAAAAGGAAGGAAGCTCAGGCAGCTGCTATACATCTGTGTTCCTGAGATTTATGATTTGAGGAAATATATCAATACGTCATTTCCCGCGGGCCGGATCGTGTTGTGATAGTTTTTCAATTTTGTTTATTCGGAAAGATACTTTTGTAGGATAACCTAGCAAGCAGATACATGATCTATTTCAATATTTGCCCTACATTTTGCGCTCTGAATAAAATGTAACAAGCGAAAAAAATTTGTAAATCAATAGTTAAAATAAGGGTCGAATGATTTCGTTTTTCTAATCTATATCTATGTTTACATTCCTGACACATCTCGCTCACTCACGAATTGTTGTCTTGCGTTTTTATTGCCTGTTAAATATAATTCTATACTTTGTACATTTGTGGTTGTAAAATATTTTAGTGAGTAAAGTAATTCTTTAGTTAGTTTTATAGAGTATGTTAATGAAACATTAAACCACTGCTCTTTGATCGAGGAAAAAGGATTAGTGAACTAAATATCGACTATCTGAAAAATGACAAGGAGTCAAGAAATTTACAATGCTTCATTCGCTCAGCTGAATGTAAAAGAAAAACAATAAAGAAACAAGAATAACAGATTAATCAGCTACTCTAATGGACCATATTAAAACAAATAATTTTGTCTCGTTTGAGGTGCCAAGAAACTTTTCGCAGAAAAGTGACCCCGAAATGAACGAGGCTAAAATAACGATCTCAGATGATTAGCTAGCTTCCCAAAAATATGTTGGCACAGAATATAGACAATTTAATTGCGAATTTCATTGGCAGAATTGAAATTGCGCTTTATTGTGATTTTATAGTAATTTGACAAATGATATTTGACAAAGGGGTCCTATAATGAAAAAGTAGATACACGCACAGCTGCGAGAGAGACAGAACGCTTTAGAGACAGGAATTATCAGTTATCGAGGGTTGATAACAGGTTTAATTATAAAAATCAAAAGAAATAAGGTACATTAATGAATAGTCAAAAAGTCTATATTTTGGTAGTAGTAATGGTAAAAGTGTGTGGGCAATAAAAAAAATGGAATCCGACTTTCCTTTTTACTATTTTAATTTATAAAACATGACTTAACGAATGACTTAAAGTAAAATAATTTTAAACTTTATTTAGAAAAAGTGTATGTGTCAGTCATTATGTTAGTAGTTCTCTGAAAAAAGAAAAAACATTTTGTATGAAGTACTGCGCTGCTGGATAACACTGAGAACGCATGTAATTTGGGAATTTTTAAATCATGCTCGGCAGTATATTTATTAAGTGAACATTGTGTTACTTTCGTATAATCGAATTTTTCGAAAGTATCTACGCTCATATAAAAATTTTACATCTCGGTAATGGTAGGACTTATGGGATCGCCATTTGTACAAAAAAAAAAGCGTAAAAAAAATGTTTTTTGTCTGTCCGTTCTCCGTTCTCGTCTTTTGGTTTTTCCCGAATAACTTTCGAACCGTTGGAGCTACAAAATTGAAATTTGCCTCTTTTTTAACCCTCCACGAGATACATAAGCTTGTAAGAAATGGCCTCGATCCGACAACGGCAGCCATCTTTTTGTCGCTATTTTCTAGGGTTTTTTGAATATTGCTATGAAAGGATTTGAAGCAATCGACTTCATATTTGGCACATACATGCAGTTTTGCTTTGTGACGGAATCTATTGAAAATGGGGTAGCTGGGGGGTCGGGAAGTATTATAAAAAAATTAAAAATCGCGTGTGCAAGAGTCTACAAAAAAGACCCTTTTTTCAAAAACCATTTAAAAGACCGGAAAAATTCTTGGATCAGAAGACACACAGGTTACGGGTGCATAAACTTTTATTCTTGACAATTTTTCAAAAATATACAGCTCCGCAAATTCAAAACAAAACTATTCTTGAAAATTGGCAATAATTTAAAATCTGTGTTTTAGATGTCAGTTTCTTTTACATGGCGATTAAGGTTTTTGAATATTGTACAGGGTGTTCGCGATATTCCATGCAATATTAAAAAACACAATAAGTGCAACTACCGACGTAAGACTTGGGACAGAAGTAGAAGTCTGGACCCGCATTTAGACTTAAATTGGGAGCAATAAAATAAAGCCAAGTATTTTTTTTATTTTTAAGTTTTTGTTTTGGTTATTTTGGCATCCAGAAAAACATCTGTCCTCCAAAACCATTCATCCGATCGGAAAAAATTTACAACCGTAATACGTGGGAGACCCGGCGCTATAACTCTTGTTTCACGTGTTTTTTCGATTATATACAAGGTGTTTTAGTTATGCACAAAAATCTAAAAGTTCCTGAAAATTGTTCTTTTTGAGAGTAAATTATTAACCGTAAATCAAAATTCGTACAAAAAATAGTTAATCGGTTCGAACAGTGTTATAGGCCGTATCAAGGGCTATAATTTTTGTATTTACGCTTTTCGTCTATCACATACGCTGTTCGAGATATTTGAAAAAATGAAAATGAAAAATCACCATTTGTCGCTCTCAACCTAGGCGAGATGACGTTATTTACTATTATCACGTACTGCATGGTTTCAGAAAACAAGTAGTTTCTTGAAACCTATTTACTCCATTGGAAAAATTCGTATACCAGGAAACTAAGGAGATCCAGGGCTATAGCCTCTAATTTCGAACATTGTTGGAATTATATAAAGGGTACGTCGTTTGTGGGCAAAAAATTCTTCCGCTTTTGTGAGTGAATTATTGGCGGTAATGAAAAACTTTTAAAGATGTGATAATTTGATATGAACAGTATCGTGAACGGTATCGAGTGAGAGTTTAAGGTTTCGTCTATAATACAGGGGGTGCGAGATATTTGAAAAAATATAATTTAAATGTGAGGGATACTTTATACAGGGTGTATTCACAATAAAATTTCATCGATTTTGTGAAAGTTCCATAGTGGTCCGCAGGAGCACGATAGAAAAACAATGCGTCCCTGTAAGACAAGAAACCGCGAAGCGCCTTCTTTTTAAAATAAAAAGCTGATTCGCGCTACTTGCGACGAACTCGCCCTGCCCAGCGACGATTTTTCGAAAGCAATCTTGTTATTGATACATAACGTATTACCATGTAAGTCATACGAGTGGATTCTAGTTGCCTAGGTCATGCGTTTTCCAACAAACGCTTAGTCAACAAACGAGCAGCAGCCACATTTCTCCACTACCTTCCCTACTACTACTTGTCCTAGGACTGGACTACCGTCTTTCTAAGCTGCTTCGCGCTCGATCCCCCAGCAACAACCCTGTATAGTCCGCTCTTTGTGCCTCCGAATGCTACTCTGAGATTATGGTCGTCTCTTTTTCTTCACCTTGGCAAACGCATGTCTATCTTGTGCGGTACTAATGACTTGTTCGATGTTTCTAATGTTCCGCATCCAAGATACGTCTCGTTTTCTTTCCAGCTTTTCTTCAATTATTCGCCAGGGTAACTAGTATATTTTGTGTCTGAGCAGATGACCTTAATATTTTGGTTTTATTATATATAAAAAGTCTTACCATGTCATCATTCGTAGGTCTCGCCGTCCAGGGAATCCTGTGGCACCAAAACTCGAACGCTTCCGGTTTATTAATGCCCGCTTTTAATGTCAGGACTCAATGGCATACAGCAGAATAGCCGGGATGTAGCATTTTACCATTTTCAGACATAAGCTGAGGTCCGTGCACGGGTCTGAGAGAAGCCGCTTATATCGCAGAAGTCGTTTACGTGCTTGCTTAATCCTATTCTTTATTCCGGTATCAGAGTTTGTGCCTTTTTCGATCCATGAACTCAAATGCTTAAAGCGATCTAGGATTTCGTCTTCAATTCAAGATGGAATCGGAATATTCGGGTTGTGGTGATTCGGGTTACCCCCGGAACGCCTATATGTAGTCGCATCATCTTATGGCTCCCCTTTTTGCCTTCTCTAAAGTGGCATCACTGCCACTTTAGAGAAGGTAAGGTGTACCCTCCGAGTTTTACCATGTAAGTTGAGTAGCTAAGAATTAGTATTTTGCAAAGCCAGTCAAGAGCTTCGGGAACTACCATTTATTTAGGTTATGTATTAAATCACTTTATTTTTGCAATCGAAAATTTAAACGATATAAGATAAAAAATACATAAAAACACCAAAAGTGTGATACTTAAATAGAGAACCTTACAAAATACCCTTCAAATTACTCTACAAATCCCCACTAAATTCACGTACAATAACTGACATTAGTTGAATGAGAGAGGCATATTTAGGCAGTAAACATCGCAATCTGTAGCAAATTTCATTTGCTCTATGTAAATTCCAAATAGGTTCGTTAGGAGACGTCGAGTAGCTTCCGTCATTTTAAACCCTAAAACGCCGAGAAAGCGGATGAATTTTTATCGTATTGTTCGACGCATATCGACATTACTTATCGAATCAAAATTTCTTTCAATAAGAATTATTTTGCCGTCGACATTTCTTGCTTGTTTAATTAAAATTGATACATAAAACCGAGAAATATCATATCTTTGCAATTAGCGATAACACGCTGGTCTAATGGGTGATTCAATTTCCACATTACAATCTGAAATATTTTTGAAACCCCACTTGTATTTGTTTATTATCATATGAGATTTCTAACCTCAAAACATAAACAAAATAAGTCATAGAGCAATATACGACTGGACAACGTGTAAAAATTGTGCAAGCTTATTATGAAAATGGTCGAACAAGAAAAAATGCATTTCGGCGCACAAAATCGACCTTCTGAGAGGGCAATTTGAAATGTGGTTCAAAAATTTGAGCAAACACATCGATTCGTCATCGATCACAGCAAGTGGGCCCTACGTATTCAATCACACAGCGAATTTTAACAAAAGACTTGCATCTACACCCATATAAAGTCCAAATAACTCAGGAGTTGAAACCTCAAGATCATCAACAGCGCCGCGTGTTTGCAGAATGGATACGAGAACAAGGGGTTCATTTTTCAACGAAAATCATATTTAGCGTTAAGGCACATCTTTACGTTGGTGACTTTGTAAACAAACACAATGCTCGTATTTGGGAATTAGAAAATCCAAGAGAGATTGTTCAAAAAGCAATGCATCCTCTAAAAGTGACTTTGGTGCGGAGCAATAATTGGCTCTTTTTTTTTTTTTCGCGGATAATGCGGAGAACGCTGTTACGGTTAATTGTGTTCGCTATCGAAACATGATATCTGATTTTTTCTAGGAGCAGTTGAAATGTATGGACATTGAAGATTTATAGTTCCAACAGGATGGAGCCACTTGTCACACATCATGTGATCATGTGATCTTACTCCCCTAAATTTTTTTTTTTTGGTATCTAAAAAGCAAAGTGTATAGAAATAAACCAAACACTATTCCAGAGCTGAAACAGGAGATTAGACGCGCATACAACCTGAATTGTGTCAAAAAGTGATAGGAAATTTCAATAAACGAATTACTTCATGCCACATGAGTCGCGGGGGTCATTTGAATGACATCATCTTTCATACCTAATTGTAATACACTAATCTAAAATGAAATATAAAAATGTTTGTATATTTTTATATTTTTCCGAGTTTTTTTTTATTATTTTAATGTGAAAACCCTTATTGAATCACCCTTTACAATCTGACGTTTGACTTCGTCTTTGCCTTCCATCATTATTAATTATTTTTTAAGTAGTTGTAATTTATAAATTTTTTTCGTTGTTGTTCAACGGAAAAAAAATCACATTTTTCGATTTTGAAAACAAAATGGTTAAAGTAACGTCTGCTTAGTTTTCGTTAATAACTGTTTTCAGTAATCTGTGATAGTAGTGGCTCAAATAGTTGACTCAAATATTGCAGCAAACCATTATCGTTCCCATTTTAGCGGTAGTTTTCGTTATCCGAGGAAATCCATTCTTAACTCTCAATAAATAAACCAGCCAATCGGTCTTCTATAATGCTTACTAATGAAACGCGAAACTGCGACGTCAGTTCAAATCCAATAAGTTACATTTGTAATTTTATTGGATTTAGGAATTATTTAAAAACGGAATAAATCCAACGAAAACGCAGAAGCTCTTAGGAAAATTTCATATTTATTATTTTGCGAAGCGAGGAAGGACACTTAATTTCAGTTAACTGAGGTTTTATCCATTCGAATTTGTACCTCCGCTTGACTGAAAGTGCAGTTTGGAAGATAAATTTGTTCGAATTTAATAATTGCATCCAGCGCTCCCACTCACAGTTTCATAATTTCTACTACAAACTTTGAATGTAGGAGTTTCATATTATAAAAATCGGGTCGTTAACTTTCAATGGTTTGATTCATTTTGTCAGTGCTAGAATAGTTCAGTTCTAACCATTAACAACACCTTTCAGATGCAGATTTTCTTTTAAACATGAAATTCCGCTTCTTTTTTGAGCGAAGTATAGTATATTATTTTTTCGCGTTTTGTACATAACTATTTCATTTACCTGAAATATAAAACGTTTTGACAATGGAATTAAACGACATGTGGGTGATCCGTTCTAACTGTTACTTAAAATTTCGGATATTTAAAAACTAGACTTTCTAATTTGGTTATTTATATTATTCATCTATTTTACTGTGAAAATAAAAGCCTGAAACGATTTTACGCGAAAAAAAAAATCAAATTCTCCGTACTGACGGCGCTGACCCATTTATCCACGGTACTAACAAAAAAAAGAGTTCTAAATTTATATAAACTCTTTGCGCTATTTCATCAACTCCATGTTTGTAAACAGTGCTCAGATGACGTGATTCGCTAGACGTTCCATAAATCTCAAGGTAGATGGCGCTCGAGTTCTATAAATTCAAATTCAAAAATTCTTTAAATTTTAAAGACAAAAGTTATTAAACAGCAATTTAGTGTTAATTTAAAAAATTAACCAAAAAGGTGTCATTTCATTTAGTTTCACCATATAAATAACAATTTATGAGTTAATTGGTTTAAATCATTGATTGCGACAAAAAAAAAATTTGTAGAAAAAATTAAGAATTTGTAGATAAATTTTAGAAATGGACATGACACGGTACTGACATGTTGGTTCTTTCTGAATGACAAATTACGTTATGTAAAAAATAGGATGAAATATGTTCATGATCATCAAATTAATACAAAAATTTCATTACTAGATTATTAATTACTCACCAGTGGGAGCAATCAATACAAGACATAAAAAATCACAGTTAAAACGGAATCACCCTTGTATATTCTTCTTCTCAAGGTACCATCTCCACTAGTGAAGGTTGGATACAATCTCAGCAAATCCCGCTCGGTCCTTAGCAACCTGGAACAGGGTGTGGGCATTCAGGCCAGTCCAATCACGAATGTTTTTTAGCCAGGAATGTTTTCTTCTCCCTATCCCCCGTCGTCCTTCAATCTCGCCTTCCATTATTAGTTTAAGTAGGGTATATTTACTGCTTCGCATTATGTGGCCGAGGTATGCCGTTTTTCTTCTCTTGACAATTGTTAGCGGTTCCCTCTCCTGTTGTGTTCTTCTCAATATTTCCTCGTTGGTTACACGTGCTGTCCATGGGACTTTATGGAGCCTTCACAAGGTCCACATTTCGAACGCTTCTATTTTGTTTATGGTGTTTACTTTTAGCGTCCAAACCTCGCACCCGTACAGCAATACAGAGTGGATGTAGCATCTTACAAATCTATATCTCAGCTCAAAGTTAAGTGCAGGATCACATAGCAGGTGTTTCATGTTGTTGAATGTGCCCCTTGCGTTTTCTATTCTGGCTCTTATTTCTGGTTCAGGATCCAAGTGGCAGTTTATCCAAGTTCCAAGATATTTGAAGTTTTCGACCACTCCGATGTCCTTTCCATTTATTGATATCCTTGGTGGAGGCTTGTATATGAGAGTAGCAAAATCTCTGGGATACCATTGGTTGACAGAAACTTGTGTGCATAGAAGGCTCACTGTAAATTTTTGATTTTAGTATTTTTTTTCTAGAAACTATTCGTCTAACCCAAAAACATGCTATTTAGAAGACGATTTAATATGCTTTAGTATGAGTTTAAATTTGTCAAGAGTCTTTTATATGCATATCTACGGTAAAAGGTATGAAACGTGTTCGTGCAGTAGTTATATTACATTATTCGCTTCTAACCATTTGAATAGCTTTAAGTTGTGGCACCTTGATGCATACTACACAGCAAAAAGCCGCTCAAGCTGTTGCTCGACAACTGGATAGTGGCCAGCATACAGTCCCGATCTCAATCCGATGGAATATTTATGTGATGAGCTAAAACGGAGAATTCGAGCTAGACTTCGTACCACATTCTCGATCCCTGAGTTTATTGTTGAAGTAGAGGAAGTGGCTTAACATTCTACAAGAAGCAATAGCGAACTGGATTAGATCTATGCCTAATCGAGTGAGAGATATTAGGGCAAGAGGGGGTGAGTTGCTAATTGTCAATAACCTTATTTGTTTTTAGTAATAAAAAAAAGTTAATTTGACTCGTGCAGTTATTTTACTGCGCTAACCCTAAAAAGCAGAAATAAATTTTAACCAATTTAAACTCGTATTGAAGCATATTAAATTGCTTTTCAAACAGTATATTTTTTTTATCTGATCAGTAATTGCCAAAAAGAAATTAAATTATAGTCAAAAGTTCACAATGGGCCGATTTCTATGCACGCAAGTTTAGTAGTAATATTATATTTATAGTATATTCATATTTTCATGTCTCTCTGTTGATCATCTGCGACGTAAAAATGAAAATATGTGAAAATGTAGAACAGCTCTCGAAATGTGTAATAAAAAATTCTGAGAATCCTCATATTTGATTTTGTTTACGTCAAAAAATGAAGAATTAAAAATGTGCAAAATATTTTTAGGGGTTTTTGCGATTTTCTTTATTCCATTGTAGCATTAAATTCGAAAGTACCCTGAATAATGTGGTGTTTCAAATCTTGATTCTTCCATTATTCGGAGAAGTTGCATTATCACGAAAATTTTTATTTCCCGAAAAGAACGCTTAAGGGAGCTCTTTTCGTTTAGGGGATATAATTCCATTTAAAAATGTAATGAAAGTGTTCATTAGGAAAAGGTTGCCGGGAAGTTTTAAAAGTGGCTGTTTTCATGAAAACTCGACAAAGAAAATTTAAAATTAAAAGTTCGTTAGCTCTCAAATCACTTTCAATTTAACGGTGGCATTTGAAGGGGAAGTCACAATAATAAGCTGGGAATTTCGAAGTGCAGTATTTGGAAATTGCCGACCTCATTCCAACTTCCCAGGCAGATAAAAGATACTGCTATTTCGGGATTTGTAATAAAAAACTATAAACTACCAACAAATATGACTTTATTGTTTCTCATAATATCGGGCACCTCCAAAACATGCTTTTTAAATGCATTAATCCCTTCTTCTGGTTTCAAAAATCGTTGTCCACGTAATTTATTCTTAATGTACGGGAATCAAAAGAACTCATTAGGTGCTAAATCAGGACTCTATAGTGGATGGTTCACCAAATCAACATTTTTAATGCTCAAAAAGTTCTTTGGTTGCACTGATCGGTGGGAGCTAGCATTGTCGTCGTGATTCGTCTTTGGCGGTTGGTTTTTCTAATTTCTTCGAACACTTTCGGGAAACAAATGATTGTGTTCCATTCAGAATTGACTGCTTTACCTTTCACCAAAGAAATAGATGCAACATGGCCAGCTTTCCTGAAAAAACAGGCTACCATTTGGTTCGAGGTGTTTCGCACACGAACAACTTTTGTGGGCTTTGTCTCATATTGAAAGACCCACACAGTTGACTGCTGCTTACTTTCAGATTCATGTACATATATCCATGATTCATCACCTGCCACGAGATCATAGACGTGTTTGGAAGCACCGAGATCGTATTTTTTTAGCATTTCCTTCGACCAATCAACACTAGCCTTTTTTTGAGCTGATGTCAAATTATGTGGAATCCAACGCAAAAAAATTTTTACTGGCCAAATGTTCATTCAAAATTGTATGTACGAGGGCAGCGCCAAAATTTCCCGGCCTGAATATGAAAGAAACAAAGTAGAGTAACAATTTTTTATTATTTTTCAATATAATCCCCTTTAACTTCAATACACTTATTACATCTCTTTATTAACAACTCAATCCCTTTGAAAAAATATTCTGTTGGTTTGTCTGCAAAATGAGCTAAAACAGCCTGTATTAACTCAACTTCGTCGTTAAACCCCCGTCCACGTAAGACCTTTTTCAAATATCCAAAGAAATAATAGTCGCTGGGGATCATATCTGGACTATAGGGATGAGGATCTATCTGTTAGAACTCACATTCTAAAGTGGCAGCTTGTGCAATACCAGTAGTATGGACAGGTGCATTATAGTGCAAAAGACGCACGCCTCTGGTAAGTTTTCCTCGACGTTTTACACGTATGCAGTTTCGCAAATTATGTAATAATGTTGCGTAATATTTATTTTTGACATTGGTATTAGTAGTATTATTTCTTTAAAATCTATCAAAAGGATTCCTTTTTTTGTTGACTGGCAGACTCTGAATTTTCTTGGAGGTGCTTCACCATTACGACGCCACTCCATTGATTCTTTTTTCGACAGAGGGTCATAATAGAGAACCAAAGTTTCATCTCCCGTCACAATAGTTTCTATCACAGGTTTCGGTTCCGACCCACAGATTTCCAAAAAAGAGTGCGCACACTCGACACGGCGTTGGTTTTGAATAGTCGAAAGGTTTTTAGGAACCCATCTTGCACTAACCTTATGCATGATCGTGCAGGATTCGACGAACACTTGTATCAGAAAGCTTAGAAATTTCTGAGATTTTCTTGACCTTTAAACGTCGATCACTCAATACCACCTCTTCCACAATCGCTAAAAGTCGAAATAAGTTAATCGATGCATTGTTGTTGAGTTAGTCCACATCTAAAGTTGTAAAAAAATATTGCAACAAAATGCTCCCTATTAAGTTTCATTTTTAACCGTCGCAATTTTCTTAATTTTTCACAAAGAACACAAAAAACACTCTTTTGCAAAAACCTAACTGAGTAAGTCTAATCTCAAAATGTCAAACTTTCCTATAAAAACGTTAGTCGGCAGATGGCAGGACTATTTTAAGAAAATTCCGAAATATAAAAGGGGGAGACCGAAAGGGAGATCGGAATTGATTCTGAAAATTTTTTGTAGATTCAATTTTTTTATGATTTATTGCCTTTTCTGTTTATGAATTTTTTGGATTAACAACTACGGAGGTTTGAAATTTAATTAATATTACATAATTAGTCTAATAGAACCGACATGAATTAGTGAACTCTGTGGAAACTAATTTCAATTCAAAATAAGAGAGAAGTATCTACGTAACTTCTAGACCAAACAAAAATTACTGTTTTTTCTCATAGAATTTTCAATTGACTACTGTAATGATATTTACAAATCTTCTGCATTCTTCCTGTGTCGATTATTTATAAATAAAACTTGCTGACGTTTCGTCCTGTTGCTTGTCAAACCGGCTCGCATCCACTTCGCAATAACCTTCGAAAGACAATGAGTTCGATAGCAACCGCACACTTACATTCAAGACATCGCTGACCAAAGTTCTTAATAAATATAACGTTAAAACCACCACTTGTCCCAAAATATCTCAACATCTTCGATCCGTCAAAGACAAATTTTTTTGAGATACAAATCCTGGTATCTCATGCACTGCGGTAAAGACGGGACGAAAAGTATCAGCTAGGCTCAAAGAACTTGAAAGAGACTTAAGACTGTCCGGACATCAAATTTTATTCGTTAAAACTAAAATTTTTGTATGTAATCAATTTTTGTACCAAAGAAAAAACCTAGAATCCGTAGAATTCTATAAGTAAACCAATAAATCTCGAACAACATATAAACAAATAGAGAGTAAAATGCTAGCCAGTCTCCTTTCTCCTCTAGATTGCTAGCCTAACAAAGCTGTTAGTTTAGTTGCGAGAGTTGTAATACAATATGAAATATTTGCGTTCTCGAGATATTTTTACATTATATCTTCCTATAAAATAGCTGTGGCTTTTTCGTAGCCATGTCTAGATCTCATTTGCTCCAAGTAAATGTTGCTATCAACCTCAATGTCAAAACGAAATTTCCCAAGTTAAATATCACTAAAATGAAAAATTTTATTTCCTTGAATTGTTCAATGCAATATTCGCTTTGCTTATCGATCGCCAACATCCGAAACGGATAAGCACATTCAAAAGAAGAAGGCAAGTATAGCTTTCGTGCACAAGAACACTAGTGCCACTAGTTCAGGCAATATGTCACAGCCTCATTATTTATTTCTATCGTACAATAAATTAAGTTTAAAAGTACGTAATTTTAAACCATGCCAAAACGAAAGAGGGAAGCAAACGATTCAGCTCAAGATGGGAGAATTGAAGAAAAAACTTAAAATGTATAAGAGTAAGAAGATTTCGGGTGCTTTTTTTTTGGATTACTTCTCCCGAATTCCAAAATTGAATTTTTCACCATGGCTCCGAGTTACGGGTTGTAGGTTTGTTTATCATTAGTCTAAGCTTATGAGCAAATAAATATAGTCCGACGTTGTGGAAAATTAAACAAAACTATATTTTCTCTTATTTACACTGCACCTCGTGCAACAACTTCGCCGACACTTGGTGTGTAGACAATAATCTACGACCCCTATTTCGTGAGAAAAAGAGTAAAGCTGGATACACACGATCCGGTAGGCCTGTCAGTTCGAACTGAACAGTCCGCCTGAAGACGAGTCGCCTGAACGTGTGTATGTTCTGGTCGAACTGTCAGTTAAGACTGTTCAGTTCGACCGGAACATATACACGTTCAGGCGACTGGTCGTGTGTAGTCGGCTTAAGCGGCACAGTGTACTGCGTTACCCACGGCTTTTTCGTTTTTTTCGTCTGCCAACTCGACTGTCCGGAAGTTGTGGGTTCGATTCCCAGCGGGAGCACTGGGTATGGAGTGCCTAAAAAAATTGCTATCGGTAAATTTTTCTCGGCGGATGAGATCAGATCAGAGCGTATAAAAAAATGCTGTGTTTTGGGAAAAAACTGAACTAAAAGAAATGATATTTTTTCTACAATATATTTTGTGCGTCTTATCTCTCACACACCCTGGTCGGACGAACCGAACGCATTTATGCACACCACAGGTATGTTTAGTTCCTGTGTAATCGGTTGTTATATAATAGTTATTGTTTTTGGTTAATCAATTTGACGTAATAAAATAATTATAAACGTGAATAATTACGAAATTATTCAGGTTTATAATTATTTCTTTCTTTCTTATAGTTAATCAGCTGTCTAATATAATAATAATGAATTTACTTACTAGAATGTGAGAGACAATTTATTTTGGTTCTCCAAACAAACAAAAAGAGAAATCTCAGTGTGGATTGCCATAATCTACAGAGTACAGAGTATAATCTGAGATGCGGCTATGAATTAGAATTAGAAGATCAATCGACTTGTAAATATAAGTGATCCTAATTCGACTGGCACTGTTGTCGAAGAATTATCAGCAACAAAATAAATAAGAACCAAAAGTTCAGATTGTCACTAAATTATATATATGACAATTGTTTCGAAAACACCGTGTCTTTATCAAATGTTTTTTGATAAAGACTCTTATTTATTTTGTTAAATGGATTTTCATCAAGTAAAAGCTACCTCAGTTCAATTATCAGCAACCCGCCTCATATATTATTTCTTCGATTTTGACTCCCCTTGGCCACTTAGGCCTTTTTGATAATGAATATCTACACAATAACAAGGCTCGGTGTGGTCCGATATGTTGACTCCTTAAAAAAAATTTTTTTTGACGTCATAGATTAGGAATGTCACGCTGCATCTACAGGGTGTTGATTATCATCTTCTGACGAGGTAAATCGAAGGATCTTCTAATTCTCCACGGTTTCCTTAAAATTTTATGGGCTATTTAAATTAATGCGCCTTCTGTTCGAAACCAAACGAAAATTGTCAAACGTTTCATTCAATAACCAGAGCTCGTAGGTGAAATAAATCAGTGTCGACTACCAAATTAAAGTCTTTTTCGCGAGGTCTTATATGCATTGTGTTTGTGTACGTGACTGCCGAATATTGATTTCTAAATAAATAATCTACTTTAAGCCGGATCTCGTAGAATTCTCATTACTTATCAACGAAAATGTCGGTAATATTTAACTGTGTGGTGGAATTCCAATTCCGTTCGAAGGGTATTTCATATCGATTTTGTAAACCGACTGCAACTCGAAATAGGGAATTTAATAAAATTATTTGTTTGGCCTTTTAACATTTTGCGAAAAATGGAGAACGTCAGGGTCATGTGCAATACCTGCTGCCGATCCAATTTTCTTAAATTGGTATGGATAATTGAACACTTGTGAATAAAAAATAGAAAATACCTAAACTTACGTCCGTACGACTGCTCACTAAAGTTGTTCCGTTCGAATTGGATGTATTAAAATGCAATCTATTATAATATAAAAAATGATTTGGGAGAGCGTGTTACTTAATTTGAGGTCGAAATTTCAGAACCACATTGCTGAAACATTTAGAGCATAAAAGTTTATATACTTAAAAAATGCAATATAAATATAGTTAATAAAAAGATCCTTTTGAATTACGATTTCATGAACGCTCTTCTAATTTGTGTCGAAGGAGTTTTTATTTTTTCCTGGAAGACAAAGTTATATACTAAATACCCAAACACAAAAAGGTTTTGCATAAGCCACACGGATACGCAAATAGTTTAACATTATTATAGAATTGTTTTTGAAGGAGTATTTTATTTTATCTATTAATTCAATTTATTTAAACTTTTCTGGAACAGCTAATTGAAATAATATCAACAATAGTGGCACTCATAAGACAGTAACAACGTCCGTCGAGACTAGAAAATGCAAGGTAGCAAAAATATTACACGGCATCCATTTAACTTTTTATCTGCAACAACGCGGGTTCCAGGCGACAGAAAACAAAGTACTCGCTCGGATTTTCATTGCATAGCTCGATATCGACAAACCTGCATCCATAAAATATTTTCCTTAAAACTTGTACTGGATATATACTTTTTTAATTTTGAGTTCTAATTTAGTTAGAAATACTGTTGTTATACTTGATGGATTCTATAGATGAAAACAATCTTCATAATTTTATGTAATAAATAAAAACAATGATTTTTGTAAATTTTATAATTATGTTTCTGGGCAAGCTTCAATAATAATATATGTGACACTTTTGTTCAATCAAATTTAAAGACCATTTTCAATCAACATAGTTTTTGCGGTAATAGTTAACGCATTAATTTTAAGACTAGCAAAATGTTTAAAACAGTTCCTTTATTTATTTTTCAAATAATTATTTCCTCCTATTGACTTCTACGAGAACGCGATGAAGATATTAAAAATTATGTTTAATTCCGTGAATTAACAAATTAAAAGCTTTTTGGAAAAAATTAAGTTCTAATGAAAGATAAAATAGTATACTTTTTTTATTAATTATAGATAATATTTAGTTTTATGATTATGCTCAATTTGAATTTACGATGGGCCAACAGGAGGAATCATAAAAACAAAATGCCGGCTATTTTTTGAAGCAAAAATCGTGTCCTTCCCATTATGGTTCGCTATATATGGGCATTTTTTTTAAATATAAGGAATAGAGATTTTTTTATGTTCAAATGTTTCTGCCATTTCATTCCAAAATTTTTATTTGATATATTTTCATCTAACCCCATTTTTAGTCGGAATTGATATATTTGTAGGTTATCGGGGCAAATATTCAATAATTTTATTGAAACGCTTGGAAAGAAGTTTCTTTAGGAAAAAAAGCAAAGAGTTCAGTTTTACATTGTTATCGTATTTCCGCATTGAGACGTCTAATGAAGTGAAATAATAAAAAAGAAGATGAATAATATTGTGTCATTTCTCAAGTATGATAAAACAGAACTCAAAGCTTTTCGTTTTGATTAAATCGCGCAATATATTATAAACCTCTCATTTCTTTAGACGGGTGCGCATGACATGATAAATTCGTCTTCGCCATAGTCGCAACAAATATACATCTTCTGAGAAAGAATGTTCGAATAGAATTTGCCTGATTCGCGCTGAAAGGGGCACATAAAACAAATGCAATAAATTTTGGAAAGCGAAGTTTGGCGAAAAACGCCAAAATAGTTTTGAGTGTTTCTAGATTATTTATCGCCTGTATATGCGGTAGTAGAGATGCCAAATTTTGGCTTATAGTATGTCGGAAACTAACTTGGAAATATGGGCACACTCACACTATCAACGAAAAAATTGGGTTTTAATATTAATTTGTTTTTTAATTTACTGTTTTCTATGTAAATAATTTATGTAACAATTTCGGCATTCTTTGGCAGATTGCTAGACACCAGAATATTGCAAATTTCACTTAAATTTTATTTATTAAAATATGGAAATGTACTGGCTTAATTGTTCTTATCAATGCTGACTGCTTCCCGATAATCTTGAACAAAATAAAATGAAATTAACCAAAATTAACCATAATGTTATATTTGAGTTAATTGTCAAAGTTAAGAAATGTTAAAAAAAGACACCTATGGATTCACATATAGTCGTTGATAGTCAGACTATCATCAAAGTAACTAAAAATTTTACTTCCTTGGATTTCTTTAAACTAACTAGACAAAACGTCTTTAGGCGATTCATGAAAGGGCTTTAAGCACTTCATCGCAGATAAAGTATTCGCACAAGGTTCTTTAAGTTTAAGTTTTTAAGTTCTTTAAACAAGTTACTTGACATATTTTAAAAATATACATCGTGTATCCCAGCAAACACGAAACAAATCAATGCAAAGCTATGAATAAGTTAGTTGTGTTTTTCTACTCCCGTCTGTAAAATACCTAATTGGCTTGGCTTGACTTTTGCTACTTTCCATTCTGAGGGAAAAGTGTTTTCAAATATATAGGAGTTTATAATATTCGTAATGCATGGCAAGACTAAAGGGCAGCACATAAAAACTATTTCCATATTTATCAAGTCTGCACCAATAGCAAGTTATTTAATGCTATAGAGGTGTGAACTTTACCAGAGTAATTAAAAAAAATATATATTGATTTCAAAGAGATTATCAAGTTCTTCTGAAAGAGCGCTGCTTTGGTTTGGACTCTGTAGAATTTCTAGATGTTTCAGCCGGATCCATAGAAGTTTGGGATACTTGCTACGCGATTAGATTTCTGGGTAAGATTTCTTCTCCTGCTGTATTGCGACATGCGCAGTTCGCAGCTGTTTGCAATATAACTAATGATTCTCATTTCCTGAGACCTTAAACCGAATGTAAGCACTCACTTCAGTATCACCATACGAGCCACATTGTCGGTAAACCATGGAGGCCTGTTTTTTTTTTAATAGTAAATTTTTACAAGAAGCCACTAATTCAAAAATATGCAATATGACCCACAAGCTGGATTTTATCGACTCTTTTAGTTTCTAAAGATAACATGGTTCGGAGCAATTAGTAAATTTTCATCAGTTGTTCGTACTTAACAAGAAAACTTATTAATCTTTTTATGAAGAAGAATCCAATCCAAGAGAGTTTGGGCAACTCTTGTTGCAGAATTGATAATCTGTTCTAAATCAGACCCCAATATTCGGTAGTGCAATAATTAATTGAGTAGACTTATGGATTTTGCAATTTCATTGACTGGAGAAAATTCATTTTGAATTCTACGGTTTAAATTAACGTGGCCGCTGATGTAGTAACAGCGAAAGTCAACACAAAAGTGGTTTGTTTATTCCTTAAATAACTTCTATCTACACCACACGGGATTTTCGATATTTCTTTGCGCAATGAACCATACAGATACAAGTTTCCCTCACAAAAGAAGGTTACACCGATGACTGCATCATGCATTGTGTCGCCAACATTGAGGAAACTAAAAAGCTGCCAGCACTAACTCGTAATGCGCCCTCATGCTGTCAGCAACTTTTGACTCGATAACTACATCCCGTTAGTACGGTAGTTGTGTGCCCAAAACATGATAACCCGACTCTACGTTGTTATAATTGAGTAACTTTATGCTCCTAACGAGGACAACAATAGAAATCCGCTGGGATTTCAATGTTCAACACGCTGCACGGGAGCTTCACGCTCTTTTAATACCTACTTGCGAATGTATACGTTAGATCCGCACGCGTATTGCCCGAAGTAAATATTTAATTCGGGAAATGATCAACGCTATATAGACAAACAATATTAAAAAAAATTATAATCTAAATTCTGTAAAAACTTCCCAGAAAAGCGAAACAAAAAAAAATCAAAATATTTAGGTTTTTCCTAACATATAAAAAAAATATTGGTCAGGAAATAGTTTTTTTTGGGGAGTATTATTTCAAAAAAGGTTTAAGATATTAATTTAATTATATTAATTAATTTACATATTTAACCAATATGTTTTATTTTATATTTATAAAAAAATTAAAGTATCCTTTTTAAATTTTTGTCACTAATTCAACATTTATATGGTTATTCTAATTGAGCTACAAGCATTTGTTATTTTAAATACCACTTAATAAGAAACCACTTTGTCGAATTAGTTTATCCAGTTTCTCGGCTGTCAATAATATTATTAAAAAGTGCAGGTGGCTGTGAATCTTATATATTGTGACAGTAAATGTCATATAAATTAACTTTGCGTGTTTGTTTTCGTATGTTATATTAAAACACTCTTCAAGGTACAATGTTTAATTTTTCGAATGAAGAATATGCCGACATTCATTTTCTTAATGGATTGTGTAATGGAAACAGAACTGTTTTAAGCGTCCTGTCCAACACGGAAGTTGCTCAAGAAGAGGCAATACTTAATACGATTGATGCTCAACCTTGTACTAGTGCCCGAAGAATAGGTAATAGACATAACGTAGGCCGGATGAAAGTATGGAGAACTTTACGCAATATGGGTTTGTACCCGCAGCACATCTTGCCTGTAGGCGCTGGATATTGAGAAATCAATGAATTTGTCGGATAATGTTATTTAGTCATTCGCCCGAAACGGTATCAATAACACCAGGGATTCACACTCTTGGCCACTTGAAAATCCACGACATCCCTTTTTCAATCTAGATTTTCGGTTATTATTTGATCACCGCCTCATTGGTCTCTTTATAATTGAAGAACGGCCGTTCTTTATTTACGTTTCATTGGAAATGATCTTCCAATATTACTGGATGATGTTCCTCTTAATGTAATTATACACACCGGTAGATTGGAAGAGATTCAGCAGTTCCTCGGCCAGCAAGGTCACCTGATCTTAATCCCTTCGATTACTTTTTATGGGGAAGACTCTAAATTTAAGTTCATGCAGGAAGTGTTGAAAACAGAGAACAACTAGAATTTTGGATGCTGCAGACACTAATCGTGCTGATCCTGAAACTGTTAGCAGAGCTACCACAGCAATTTAAAAAAGAGGTAGACTATGTATACAGCAATTGGGTGGACATTTTGAGCAAATAATTTAATAAAATAAAATATAAATACATAAAAAATAAAAAATAAAGGGGTTTCTTTGAAATATTCTTTAAAATTTCAAATGCTTGTGGCTCAGTTAGAATAGCGTTTCGGTTATATGTACATTTGATATTTTTATTACCCCAGCAACAGACTCCCAAGCTATGGCAGCCATGTCGAGGGACATCCTGTATAACGTTATACATGTTGAATTAGTCACAAAAAATAAAAAAAATATATTTTAATTTTTTCTATATTTATATTTATTTCTTATTTTTATATGTATATATGTATAAATAGTATGCATAAATGATAAAATCAACAATTTTTCTTAATACAGATTTTATTTACCTAATCACTCCATGAGTCATTATTTATTTATAAAATAAAACCATATCATGTAATATGCAATAGGGATCAATTCCTTAAATAACTTAAATTAACCTTAACTAACCTTAATTAACTTAACTGTTTGTATCGCATACACATATTGCTAAGTCAACCGATTTTACTTTTTTATAAAATGATTATTAATTAACACCATGAGATTATTAGTAAATTATTACACAAAATTGTCACCCTCAAACATAGCCAAAAAATATTACAACCATCTAGTTCATAGAACCATCCAGGATATACCCTCAAGAATCCCAAACAAGGAGAAAAATTGAGAAATAATATTAACAGCTTCTTATTATATTTCTGTGGCGTTAGTATTTGCGTTTGTGACCAAGAAAAGACTCCCCATTACTACTAGTATCTCTCTGCATAAATTTTGCCTTACTGCATCACTGGACCCATGCCATGTGACGACTGGAATAGCTATTTGTGCATTAAGAGCTCGAAGTGACTAAATATGCACAGGATTTTTTCGGCAAGTGGTGTTTCTATAATAATGTTTCTTTGTTTTTGTTGCAGAAAAAAGAGAATTGTAATTAATAAAATAGGAAATTTGAACTTTTTAAAAAGTTAATAGGATTTGGGTAAATTAGGAAGATCCTCCCAAAAAAATACCATAGCCCAGCAGAATCATGGCCCAAAAAAGTGTATAAAATGTAATTGCGGAAAGCAATTGCTTATTGTCATGTTGTATTAAGTATAAATGATATTTTCCATTGTATCTCTGTTTGACATTTTAGCACTGCAACATTAAATATATAAATAAAAATGATTATTTACTGAAATTTATGAATATTGGACATGTGAGGAGCTACTACAGATTACTCATTTGGTAAAAAGTGTATATTCGTTTTAGGAAATTCCAAAATATAAAATTTAATTCAGTGTTGTGTACAAATTTTGATCCCTAAATATTTTAAAATTCGTTTTTAAATTTTAGCTGTCGGAGACCTGCGATATTTTGAAATTTTCTCTTTTTTCTGAAGTGGAGAAATGAGAAACCGATATGGTTGTAAAATATAAATGTGCAGTTTACAAAATGGCGAGCCCAGAGAAATAACAATGCTATTTTTGCGACGATCTGAGAGCACTATCGGTGCTAACAATAGAATCGGAGTTTAGGGTCGTTTAAGCACCACAGTTTCGCGTTCAAAACCAGTGGAGATTTTGCTCATGAAAATTAATGGCAAATATTCCGTAATTATACAACAAACGGCTCCAGCGACGACGTTTTAGAATTTAATGGTTGGAAGTTTTCGTTTATTTTTCACCTACCGCGTTTATATGCGATGTAGATTCGTTTGGTTGGAAGTTCCGCATAATATTATAATTTTACGAGGCATGTGAATATATATTTATATGGTGAAGTGTGGCGGTGATGTTTGCGGTAAGTACTGCAAAAAATTGTTTGAAAATAGTTTTAAAGGAACTTTACAAATATGGAAATTCGTGCAGCGTGTCATTTCTGAGCTTCCTTTTAAAATGCGCAAAAGTGCTTGCTTTTTTATTAAAGCTGATGAAATGACGATAGCTCAACGAGGTGTCGATGAGCGTCGATCAATCAATAATATATGACGTAGTGCTTAAGTGGCTAGGTTTCTATTAAATATTGCTTCCTAGTTTGAAAAATACTCATAGTTTCGGTTAAAACAGCTTTGAATAATGAATAAAAAGTAGTCACCGTGCTTTCCTACCTACATGTCTCTTCTTCCCCTGTCGTTGCCCTTGCGGTCTTCTTTTCGTTATTGGTTTGCTCCTATTTCTTTGCAAGGTTCGTCTAAAACCTAAAGAAATTGAGACTATAGGACGGGACCATGCAAAGTGGCCTTACGAAGAGGCAAAAATAATAATTTTAAAGGACAACATATTAAAGAAAAGTACACCTCCCGATTTGCTTGTATTATATTATCGCTTGACAACACCGGCTTCGCGTCACTATAACTTACGCAGCGACCAACGTGTTCATTTTTTTTAAGTTGTTGACCTGTACCGTTGGAGGAAAATCATGATGATCTCATTTTCGTTTTCGATTTGACTTTACAAAATGAGGTGTGTTCAGGGACGGCTGGACCATATGCGCTGCAATGCTGTAGAAGTCTCAAAAAAAGAACCTGCAGAAAAAATCAAACTTAAATAGTCTACCTAAAATAGGTTACTTTATCAAAAATGAAATTCGCATCGTCATAATGAAAAAAAACTGCATTGGAAATGCGTAGGTAAAATCAACCAGTGGAATCACCAATCTATAATCGCTCTGTTTATGTCGGTGACATAGTTTAAGAGCCCGTGACATTTTTGAGTGATTATTTAGTTAAGGCTTATTTTTGTTGGGGGAGCGGGGGGCAAACCAAGTGCTATCCGTGAAGATTAGCTCTCTGATTGAAGTCACAGGGAGAGGCAGAACGCCCTCAACATGTAAAAAAAGTACATTTTTTTGAGTTAAGGCGGAAGTTTTCTCCAGTACTCCTCTGATAGACCACGATAATAATGGGTGTTTTTTTTTCGACGTATAAAACTTTAAGTTGGCATTACTGTTCAAGATGGCGACCGACTTAACATCTGTCAAGTGATTCATTCTCAGTTTGGTTTGGAAATTCATCGTGAATAGACTCACGCCTGAACAAGGCTTGCAAATAGTGCAATTTTATTTCGAAAATTATGGTTCTGTGCGGAATACGTAAATTTTATCGTCGACAAAATCGTCCATCAGAGCAGTTAATTCGATTAACCATGAAACCTTTTCGCACCACGTTTGCTCTTATTGATAATTCGCATCCCCAGAGACGCCGTACGGTGCGTACAGAAGAAGCTATTGCTGCTGCAGAGCGTAGCATTGAGGAAGATCCGAATGAGTCCATCCGCCATCGAGCACAGGAATTGGATCTGTGTCCATCCACTTTATAGAAGATTTTGCGGAAGGATCTTGGTTTACTTGTTTACAAAATCCAACTCGTGCAAGAATTGAAGCCAAACGATCATCAAGTAAGGCGTAGATTCCTAGAATGGGCTCAAAACGAGATTGCCGTTGTTCCCGATTTTCATAAGCGAATTTTGTTTAGCGATGAAGCGCACTTCTGGTGGAATGGCTACGTCAATAAAAACAAAACTGCCGCATTTGGAGAGAAGCTAATACTCAAGTGTATATCGAAACACCGTTACATCCAGAAAAACTGACTGTTTGGTGCGCTTTATGGGCTGGTGGAATCATTGGTCCGTACTTCTTCAAAAACGATGATGGCCAATACGTTACAGTGAATGGTGATCGGTATAGAGCTATGATTACTAACTCTTTTATTCCTGAATTGAATAATCATAATGTTCAGGGGATGTGGTTTCAACAAGACGGCGCAACATGTCACACAGCTCGTGCCACAATCGATTTATTGAAAGACACGTTTGGTGACCGCCAAATTTCACGTTTTGGACCTGTGAATTGGCCTACAAGATCTTGTGATTTAACACCGCTAGACTACTTTCTGTGGGGCTATGCGGATCAGTCACAAACACTTGACCATTTGGAAGACAACATTCGCCGTGTTATTGCCGATATACGGCCACAAATGTTGGAAAAGTTATAGAAAATTGGACGTCCAGATTGGACTACATCCGCGCCAGCCGTGGCGGTCATATGCCAGAAATCATATTTAAAATGTAATTCCACAAGATTATCTTTCGGATAAATAAAATTCATGTTAATCAAATAATCCATTGCTGTTTTATTGCAACTTAAAGTTCTATACATCGAAAAAAAACACCCCTTATTTGCAGAACGATTGGCCAGTCATAAGGGGCGGCAGATCACCCTCAACATGTTACGTGAGGGATGAACTTTTTATTATGTAAATGCCAAAATGTGTGTATGTTCATTCCAGTATAGCTTTGCAATCACTGCCCTCTTTAGAATCCAAAAATAAGTACGGAAAATTATGCAAAGCTTAGTGAAAAACAACACAAAAGAAATGTGAAAAAGAAAAACAAAATGAATAAATGCGATGAATTTTATCCGGCATAGAAAAAAAAGGGATGAAAATTTCCGGCCTGGCCAAGAGGTGGTGCTACTAGGTCTACTTTTGGAGCTGCGTTCTACAGTACCATTCCTACCCAGTTTGGACGTACAATTTCAGCTTAATTGGGACTACTTCGCGCGAGACCTTTCGGTTGTTTTCGTAAAAATGGAAAAAGTGCAAAAATGTGTTGTCATTAAATATTTCTATTTGAAAGGTTTTATACCAAAACAAATTAAAGAGAAGAGATGGATTCCTCGCCATCATATTAAATTATTAAGCAGCGGGTTTCTGATAATCCTCGCTCAGGTCGGCCGGTTGAGGTCACAACTTCAAAAATGATTGAATGATTGAATACCGCAGGTTGAAAGTGCATGAGATAGCTGAGACCTGTAAGGTATCAGCTGAACGTGTGCGAAATATTTTGCACAACCATTTGAGCATGGAAAATCTGTGTGCAAGGTAGACGTTTGCTAACGCTCGAGCGAGCACTGATTCGAATAAACATTTTTACCGACAATTCGGCACTTTATAGGCGTAATCCAAATGCATTTTTCGGGAGTGGGGTCGATCACTGCACTCCTCAAAATTAGGAACAGTCAAAACAGTGGGTTGCAAAAGAGGAACCAACTCCAAAAGAAGACTAAACAATTTTATTGGCGAACAAGGTTGTGTATTATTTTTTGGGATGCGAGAAGAATTATATACCTTAATTACCTTGACCGTCACTGGGTCAATACTACGCAGAGTTATTGCAGCGTTTGAAGCACGAGGTGTAAATTAAACGACCTCATTTGACGAAGAAAAAAGTTTTGTTTCGTTACGATGACGCACTACCGCATTCGTCGATTGGATGTCCAAGATTTACGAATTGAAGTTTGAATTACCTGTTTCCTAACCTCAAAAAATGGCTTGCAGTAAAAGATTTAAGAGCAAGGAAGAAGTTATCGTAGTTATCGTAGATTAGTATTTTGACTAAGCTACGTTTAAAACTGGTACAACCAAATTAGGTCATCGTTATGAGACATGTATCTTTCAATTAATTATAATTTAACTTTCTACAAAATCGATCTCTTCACATTTTTTCGTATCTCGCTTAGTTTCAAAGATATCCATTAATTATAATAAATACGAATTCTTCTGGAACGAGATGAAGTACCACAATTTGTTGGGGATATACTCGCTGATACCTCTAATGAAAGTAGCAAAAATGATAATACTAATGAGGATGCGAAGGATTCAAATATGCAAATAATATAGCAAATATAAAATAAATTTTTTTACATTTTTCTAATCCCTTTGTTTCAATAGATGATAAGGAGAATGATTTTGGCTGACTAGACGATTGATATCAATATTTATAGTTTATAAGTTCATTGTGTTTCATTGAAATAAAACTTCGAAAAAAAATACATATACACGAACTTGCTATTAGTTTTGCTTGCTATTAATTTTTCCGTTTTTGGTTAAGGTGAGTTTTTTTGCAAGAATAAATTAAACTTATCTTAGTCTAAGAAAGAAAAGTTAATTTGCTAATAATTTATTTGACTTGTGCCTTTGTTGCATTCAGTAAGTAATGGAATGAATCCAAAAACTACATACTTAATCAATGTTTTTTTATTACTTATTATTTATAGATAAGAAAAATCTTAATTTTTACTTAAGTCATATATTTTTTTTATTCTGGATTTTTTTAAAGTAATACTTTCTATTAGATTAGACTTGCTGTTTAGAAGCCACGCTTCGACCAAGTCAAATAGTAAAATACGCGCGGATATTTTCAAGACGCTCTATAAAATTTAATTTAAAAATTCTCTGGAATTAATTCCATTTCGTGTCGATATATATCGGGTATCGACCTGATATGTTTACTGTTTTTCAGTTTTCCAGTTGCCGAATCCAGCACTGCCGCTGACTTTAATGCTACTTCAACAGCTGCACCAATTGAAGCCGTTGGCGTTCCCCATTTATATAAAGCGCCTGCTTGACATTTTAAATCGCGCGAAGTAAATGCTGAAAACCTCAATGGCCATCCACAACTCTAAGTGATCGAGGATCGAATAAATGGGAAAATACTGCTGAGAGAATAAAGCGAAACCAAAAATTAATTGGCGGTATTTGTTAAAACTAGGAGCGTCGCTTTCTAAATATCGGGACAGCAATCAATTTTGTTAGAACTATTTTTTACGTTTTACTCTCTTCTCTACGAGTGGAGCGAAAGGATTTCTACTTCGGTTTTGAAACTGTATCGTGCGGAACATATGCTCGTAGCAGAGTGTATCGAATGTCCTGTGGAAATAGAGCCTCTATTTTGTGAACTTGTTTACGCTTAGGCAGGCAAATATTTACTTTAACTGGATATAGACTAGTTAGAAGCATCTCATAAGATTTTGAAACCCTAAACAAGGGTTCGGGTACACTAGAACAACACAACGATGATCCGGAACTTAATGGCCATTTATTACTTATCCCATGAAATGAAAATTTCATACATGACCTTTTACGGCAATGGCACTTGGCTACATTGGTAAATGCAATCTGATGGCATAAACATTGAGCAATTAAATTTGCTTTTGCTTATGGTTTCACATTCCCAGGTGCATGTTACCAACTTAAAAATAAAATAAGTATATCTTGGTCACTTGTGTCCATTATCTTGTTGTATGCTAACTTTACTGGCACAGTAATTGCATGTCTTTATGCTGGTGAAAAGAATTGATTATTTAATTAACGCATACGCGAAATAAGAATTGTATCAATCAATCAAACGTGTTGCATACTATACTTTTTCTACGACCGCAATGATAAAATCACAATTTAACAAATTAGAAATAACAGATTAATCGGATTACTAAATTTCGTACCATTCAAACAAAACGTTTACTAGTTTACTAGTTGCCATTACACCTATTCGTTTATCGTTCCGATCGGTTCTGATATTGCCTCTGTGTGCTTTAGACAGAGAGAGACGTATTATGGGATATATCATATAAACAACGGAATAAACACAATTTTAAAACGTTATGTTGTTTATTTAACTTTTACAAATGACCATGTAGTTTATTTAAAGAAAAGGATTGTAATTGGACAAAAAATTATCCAAGGTTAGAGTTTTAAGAGGATTAAATTCTTAAGAACGTATAAGCAAGAAAAAGCGGGTCCTAATCCTCAATTTTATTTTGTTTCTCCTGATAAGACATGGATTTTTGAAAATCGTACAATTGGTCTTGGCAAGATATTACTATAAAAACTATCAAAACCAGTAAAGTTCATGGGAACGGTATGTAAAATTTCTGTTGGAAAATTTGGAAAATTATAAATGTCACTTTACTTACCCCCTAATCCAAGATTTTAATTGTAGCCTATACCACGTAGTATTTAAATTGCATGACAGTTTTCGGTGTAATAGTTTTTAGGTATACTGTTGCAAAAAAACACGAATACATTCACTGATATGACCGTCAGAATTGACAAACGTCAAAATTCATGCGGCAAAATCTCCGAAAACATCCGATTGCTCCCAAACCCGTGCGGAAAAATCCCGGAATTGTGCGAAGTGGCTCGAATCCGTGGGAAACGAAACTGTATGTATGTAATTAGAAGGGAATTGAATTGAAAAATAATTTTTTCTACCCCCTACTGTAGAATATTCAAAAACTAACGGTCGTAGAAAAAGTATAGTATGCAACACGTTCGGTAAACTTTTTAACTCACTCGTTTATTAAAAACTCGCTCCGCTCGTGTCAAATAAACTCGTCAGTCAAATGCCGTATATCGCACTTGTTGCATAAGATACTATTTTCTACTCCCTTCTATAAAATATCTAATTATACACCAATCTAGTACGCCAAACTGTCATTTTCAGGATATTACCACAGGAGTTTGGGGATGTTTTCTGAGATTTTACCGTCAAGTCAAAAGTTATTCGTTTGTTAGGCACTCGCTCCTCTACACTCCGCTCATGCGTATAAACTCTTAACTGAGTATGCTATTTTGCTAAATAATAAAGGGTAATTTGCGTGTTCTATTGAACATTCTGGAAAATTAAATAGTTTTTTTTCACATTTGGTACATAATGCGGCTTCAAATCAAGACAGACGACAACAATCGAAATTCAAATGGAACAGCATGTACCAGTTTTGTAAAAAAACCTATTTAGTTCTTCAGAACTAAACGCGAATTACCCTTTATAGTATTAACAAACTTCCTAAATATTACGCCAAAGTATTTGCGCAAAGAAAACTTTTAATATGCATGGCACCATAAATATTTTCAGTCACAGTTTAAAATTGTTGTGGATGTTTGTAGACATTTCACACAGCTTTAATGATTTCAACAAATAATTTACAAACTCTCGCAAAATAGGTCCGCAAAGTTCCAGACTTGTACTGTTTAGAAACATTATAACTCCCGGGAAACACGTGAATTATTGAAAACTACAACCATTGTGCTGTTGGATGGAAACTGCACTTGGAACGCCAGAAAGTTTTTTTTTTGTTTTATTCGAACAAATGCATGTGGCACATTTTTTCATATAAGGTAAGCTTTCATATAAGGTGTGCTTAAACTATACAGCATTCATACTTTGAAGGGAATTGTAGAAATTAAGTTTAGTGAATTTTCCAACTAGCAGATATTTTTTAGTATTCAAATTCTATGCAAGCAATCAATCAAATTTTGTACAAGTTGTCGTCTTGATACTTCCACTAGAAAATCCTTGTACTCTGAACCAAATAAATTTTGGATCGTGACTGACGAACTTTTTTATTTTGTAGCGATATTCTTTCTACCAAGATTAAATTTGTCAAGTGGCACATTCAGGGAAAAACTATTCAAAAACTCTCGTGAAAATCTCTTAAAGCGGCAAAAAAAAACAACAACTAAAATTGATCATCATCGAGGAAAATAGAATCAAGCATAATTTATGTTTTACGCTGTTTATGACGAACCGACAGGGAAAAGAAAAAAATGGAATTGTTAATAGGCTAGACCAGGACGCAAATACCATTCCGCTTCTAGTTAGATGTGGCAAGTAAAAGTAAGTGTTTCTATTTAGTAACTTTTTATTTGCATATGGGCTGCAAAACTTGCATCTAACAACTGGAGTTTTTGACTACAATATAATGAAGTTTTTGAGACCCTAGATGGAACGAGAGGGTATGACAACAGTAGGATTATTAACAAACCGTTCTGTAATAATTTTTTTCTACTCCCGTCTGTAAAATACCTAATTACACACCGATCTAGCTTGCGGGAAGCGTCTCTGTACCACGTCAGTTTCGTTTCTCATGGTTCCCAGCCACTTCGGACATTTCCGGGATTTTACCGCACGGGTTTGAGAGCAATCGGATATTTTCGGAGATATTTTTCCACGCCTTGAATTTTGACGTTTGTCAATTCTGACGGCCATATCAGTGAATGTATTCGTATTGTTTTGCAAAAATGTACCCAAAAACTAACGGTCGTAGAAAAAGTATAGTATGCAACACGTTCGGTAAACTTTTTAACTCACTCATTTAATAAACACTCGTTCCGCTCGTGTCAAATAAACTCGTGAGTCAAATGTCGTTTACCGCACTTGATGCATAATATACTATAAATAAGCAACTTTAGTTAAGCAATATATATATACAAATGTAAATAGTAATATTATTCTTATGAATTCAATCCATATTGGAAATAATTCAACTTGATAATAAAATAGCTGACTTGTCTAAAATAAAAAGAAAAATATACTTAGTATATGCTGATATTAATAAAATAACAACTTGACAAAGCATTACAAAATAATTCCATTTTAATTCAAATAAATCCCGTTAAATTCCATATGTATGCAATTGCAAATCATTACATAGTTCCAGAAAATTCCAGAATATTTCACCAAACAAAAAAATGCTACTCACTACAATTTACAAAGATTTCTTATAATAAATATATTCCTCCTAAGCCGTCCCTGTTTTTCGCGGTAAACAGAACGAAGCAATTTAAGTTTCAACCCCTCAAGAAAGATGATGATGAAGGCTCTTTTACTGGAACATTTTTTAGGTAGTCCTGACATAACTATATAATAAATTATCGGAGTTTAAACCCCACAATTTTTATGTCACGTCGTTTATTTCGCACCCTTATTTGGAATATTTAAACAGACACTATATTTCAGTTAGAGGATTATAAAAAGTATGCAATGTTTTGCTTTCTGTTCTGTACCGCATGTGATTTATAATGGCGCAACATTTTTTGCCTGCCACGATGTATATTACCCAGAAAATTAGAAATGGTCAATATTTATGGTGCAGCTGGTAGGATTTATAGAGACTAAAAACTATGTTTTATAATTACCAAGCGGGACACTTCTGGCAGGAGTGTACCTAAAAATTAGGCATCAACCTAAAGTTAGTTCTGCGCAGTCTCACGCATCCTTAAGTTGTCAAAAATTTGTTAACAATAAGAAAGAGTAAGATTGTGTATTTGGGTTTCGAGAAAAAACTTTTTTTTTTCAGGGGCTAAGTAATTTTCTGGGCACAAAATTATAGTAAAATTGCAAAAATTGCACAATGTTGAAGCCAATATTACACAAATTCTATAAAGTTGTTCAGAGTGCAAAACATTATTAAACGTATTAAAAAAAATTAGACATGTTGCGAAGTATTGTAATTTTTCTCCTTCTCTTTTTAAGTTGGTAACATTTTATATATTCAGTAACGCCTGAAAATAATGGATAAATTCAATAAATCTTAAAAAATAAGTTTTTTTTAAATAAATTTAATATTAATTATTAATTATTTAATTAAAATCTTCATAAGGTTTTTTTATTTTTAACATATGCTTAGTATATACTTTTGTCTATGAATATGACTTGTAATACATCATTTGAAAGCTGTTTGTAAATTATGATGGGATTCTATTCTTAAATAGCGACTCTCGAAGCGAATACGTTTAAGTATACTCTATCATTGATTGGTAACTGCTGAAAGAGTATAATGCAAAATGGCGGAGCAAATAACTTTGGAAGCTCTTTTATGCGAGCGGATTTTTTTTTATAGCAAATAGTTTTAGTTTTTATCAGCGAAATGGCAGTTTAGTTTGTGCTTTGTGCGACCACTATATCAAATAGAAAATATCTGCTTGTGATTTCACTTACACATAGGTAACCATATAATGTGATTAATTTTTGTGGTATAGGATTTTCTCAAGGGGACTGTCACTTATTAAAACACATGCCTCTTTAGCACCCTTCCGAAAAACACAAGCAGAAAATGTTTCCTGCTTGGATAATTCAAGAATTAATGAGTCGTATACGCAAAGGGACCGGAAAAGCAAATGGAGGCGTATGTGTGCTCAGCCCTATACATGAAAAGCTACACTGGGAAAAGGCCTGTTTGCCCTCGGTATGAAAATTTCGAACGTTAATTGTATAACGTCCTATTTCAAGCTAAATAAAATTAGCAAAATTCATTCGTTTAAAACTCGGAATTTAATTGGTATTTCGTGTTAAACCCGAACGTTGTTTCGTTTCTGGAAAATCTTTTTGCGATGGGGCTTTAATTCGTGAAACGGAAACATACACACGCGACCGCATAAAAATTGCCGGTTTGTAGCTATGAAGAAACACGACAAACACTGTAATGTTCCTGCCAAAGAGATGTTTCCAGTTTTGCGCTCGGCTAGCGCTCAGATTTTATAAGGCCTAAAAAGTTTGAAATAATCACATTAAGCGGAGCCCCATAACCCCAGCGTATATGAAGGTTTTCGATGGACTATGCCAAGGAAAAAATAAGTATGGTTCAGAAATGGTTGGGCTCAAAGTGCCTCTCCCTTCAGTACGGTCACTTTTCTATGTATCAAATTAGAGCTCGTGAAAGGCACAACACATTGAAGCACTTGACAATAAGCAATGTCTTACAGCACTTACGCGTAGTAGTACCTTTTTGGATAGCTTGCTGTCTCTAGTTGTTTAACCGTTGGTCCTACGTCTACGTTGGTCAAAAGAAAAAGTTGGAAATTATTTTTATAAAATGGCCGCTAGGGGGCGACACCTCTATTGTGCAATAGAAAAAACGGTTTTTTTCAAAATATTCCAAATTAACCTATATCCAAATTAGTGTTAACGTAAACTACTCTAGATAATGCAACTGTTTTGTTTGAACTATTTTTTCTATCTCGTCGAACTTAGTGTGGTGGAAGGGTCAAATATTGGTTTAGAAAAAGTTTAATAACTTTTTTTTGGCTAATTCGATTTCGACAAACATATAATATCAGGATATTAATCCTTTTAGGAGTTGGTAGGAGGCGCTTATAAGAGTGTTTTTTTTTTCGATATAAAACAACGATGGATTATTCGATTGACATGAATTTTATTTATCCGAAAGATAATCTTGTGACATTACATTTTAAATATGACTTCTTTCATATGACCGCCACGGTTGGCGCGGATATAGTCCAATTTTCGATGACTTTTTCCAACATTTGTGACCGTATATCGGCAATAACACGGCGAATGTTGTCTTCCAAATGGCATAGACCAATGACTTTACATAGCCCCACAGAAATTAGTCTAGCGGTGTTAAATCACAAGATCTTGAAGGCCAATTCACAGGTATAAAACGTGAAATTAGTCGGTCACCAAACGTGTCTTTCAATAAATCGATTGTGGCACGAGCTCTGTGACATGTTGCGCCGTCTTGTTGAAACCACATCTCTTGAACATCATGGTTATTCAATTCAGGAATGAAAGAGTAAGTAATCATAGCTCTATACCGATCACCATTGACTGTAACTTTCTGGCCATCATCGTTTTTGAAGAAGTACGGATCAATGATTCCACCAGTCCATAAAGCGCACCAAACAGTCAGTGTTTCTGGATGTAACGGTGCTTCGACATACATTTGAGGATTGGCTTCGCTCCAAATGTGGCAGTTTTGTTTGTTGACGTAGCCATTCAACCAGAAGTGCGCTTCATCGCTAAACAAAATTCGCCTATGAAAATCGGGAACAACGGCAATCTCGTTTTGGGCCCATTCGACGAATCGTCGCCTTACTTGACGAATTCATGATGAATTGCCAAACCAAACTGAGAGTAAATCAATTTACAGCTGTTAAGTCGGTCGCCTGTGCTACCAACACGTGATAGCCGAAGAACCGAGGAAAATATTATTAATGTTTTGGTCTATATAGAATTCAATCCTCATGCAAACTACCGTCCAACGACTTCTAAAAGACCATAGATAAGATCCTTTTCTATCCTTTTTGAATTATCCCATACCTACTTGATTTAGGCTTCATCCATACGATGTAGTACTTCACCAGGCTTTAACGATACCGGATTATGATAACGGACTTGTTTATTGTCATTGGCTATTGTATATGGTCGCTGAAAATTCCCGACTGATGTCAATGATATTGTGGACTGACGAAGCCTCTTTTAAAAGTGATGGGCAAGTGAATCTACACAACATGCACTATCGGTCTAGAACAAATGCACGTTGGATGGAAGAGGTCCAGCACCAAGGTAGGTGGAGCTTCTAACTGGTGAATTTATTTGAATTTTAATGAACAATTTGCCTGAGCTGATGGAAGATGTGCGATTTTCAACACTACAGAACATGCTTTTCCGGCATGATGGGTCCCCGACTCATTCTCTATTGGTTCAGGAATATTTGAACTTAATGTATCCCCATAGGTGAATAGGCAGAGGAGTATATTCCCATGGCCAGATAGGTAATTATAATCATAAAAGGTGTATTAGTTTTTTTTTCTCAATTTAATTATTATCGATCGCCTGATCTAATGCGCTTAGATTTTTATTTGTGTAGCAGAATTAAAGATATCGTCTATGCAACACGACCAACTATGCGACAGAACATAATAGAGAGAGAATAAGGTGGGTGAAGTAAATACTGATGTTCTCTCTACACAGAGAAGGTTGCAGCTTTGCATTGAGAATGATCGACGCCAGGTTGAACATTTGGGGCGCCATAAATGATTTTATTATGTGTGTAATTGGGTTTCGTTTAGTAATAAAATTTTGTTTAGTGCTGGGTTTTCCTTATTGTTAGATTTTGTTTAGTTTTAAGTTTTGTTTGCTTGTTGCATCCTTTAGTAATGGACCACCCGGTATAGGTATAGCGTGTCTCAAGGAATATCCTCTTGGCTTTTGACGGACCCCCCTCTTCTCAAAATCAAAATTGTGCCTACTAAATTCAAGAAGAAGCTAGAAGAATATTATAAGTCATAGAGTTACAAAAAAAACTGCACTGGTAGATTTATTCACTAAAAAAAATTAAAATCATAGATCCGAAAACAGATGTACAAATCAACTAGATGAATCATGGATTGATACACACACAAAGTGCCAGACAAAAGCATTTCCGAAAGAGGAAAACGCGTCACCATAATTTGCTTTGCATCAGAGGAGGAATTTATTCCAAACTGTTGTCTATTTCTATATTAGCTTGGACTATCATGAAGATAAAGTGCATATCATTTTTAAAGCTGGTTAGAAAATTTAAAAATCTACATTCCGAATAACAGTGTCATGGTAATGGATAACACAATTGATCACAGCCGCCTGCGGCAAAAAGCACCAAATTTATCAATTACAAAAACTAAAATTCAAGTGTATGTGTTTGAATCCAATTAAAAGACAGGGGCAGAAGTATATATTAGTTTAGCTGAACAGATGGATTTTATTTTCTATTTTACATATTCGTTCAGTCGTAACAGTGATGACTCATTGAAAAATTTTTAAGGTGTTCTGCTTTTATTGCGAAAACACTGGCCTTAATCAAACACGGAGAATTATTAACTTCCTCAATTGTTTGTAACTGTAACAGATTATCCTGAAGTGCCCCTAAATATCGGCGATTTTTTTAGGTGATCGCTTAGAGTTGTATTCAATTCAGCTGAAAAATTGATAAGTCCACGAAATATCCCGGGATTTTCGGAAATTTCGCTCTTATTATGTCCACGGAGAGAGTCAAAAACTACGCGAAATTTAATACAATTAATAATTTTTGATAAAATATTCTTCGACACATTTTCATTATTACGCAATAAGCAAAGCCCTAATAACGCAAATTTCGGTACAATCATAAATGTTCCTTTTAGAATTTTCGTGTCTTTGTATTTTCAAATTAAGTGCTCTAGATCGGTGACTCCTATTTTAGTCCAAGCTTTGTAGCCACCGAAAAGTAAACAGACAAAACAATATTGAGCATTTTGTTTGTTACATGCATAAATCCGTTCATTTTTTTGAGTAAATATCTTTCATAAATTTCCGTCTATAACTTTTACCTCCATAGTTCACAGTGAATATAAATGATCAGAAATACACACAGCATTTTTACGTTCAACAGGTCGCGCCGTAAACCAGTAATCCACAAAAGTGCGAGAAAATTCAATACTACCTTCTTCGGCGTCGCGCTGGGCTAATTGCAGCGATTTTTCCTATCTCAATCACGGTTTTGGTTTAGACCATATAACTACTAGACATATATAGGCCCTGCCTATGCTGATAGTACGGAAACTCATGAAGCACCTATGTAATTTTTTTTTTGAGTAGGTCCGCTCGGACACACGGAGCGCGAGCATTGAAGATGCCAATTGAGATCTTGGCGAAACGTCTGCAGGATTCTAGTCGGAGTTCAACAAACGAACGGATGATATCCCGGAATATATTGTCATCACATTTTTCCATCCGTGAATCAATACGTGAAAAAACTTCGCCCCAGTAATGCGATGACTAAACTTTATCAAACCATTCCATCAAACACACAAAATTTTTTGAACTCACCCGATATCAGCTACACATATCTATTAACAAGAAACAATAGCTACCATGTAGGAACTCCATTTCTCACCGGCACCAAAACGGCGCGGGGAAGGAGGTAGGTAATTGCGCGGTTGCCCCAAACTTTTAGAATACTTGCTCACCTTGGCCGGTAAACAGTTCTGAAATTAACAGTTTTTACGTATTAACTTTTTAGAATAACGTCACGCTGGTTTCAATTAACGTATTACTTATATTATTTATATTTGAGAAATGATATCTAACCTAAACGTATCCGGTGATGTAGACAAGAGAGTTGGGTTCAGCGCCGATGAAAACTAACCTAAAATTGACATTTTCCTTACAGAAAGCGCTGTAACTTGTAACTGTAACTAACGGGTTTCTCGAAAGCGCCACCAAAGTTGGTCCAAAAGGATTTTTATAGCTTCAAAACCTAATATTTTGTTGCAAATTTGCTTCTTTAATCATTTTTTTATTCTTTGTTTGCATTGTAATAAATTGACGCCAGTTACTAATTTTTATCAAAATTATTTTAATCTTCCATTACAGACAATACTGAATATAACTAACTTTATTCCTTCTCACTGTGTTCAGAATCAGAACCAAATTTTAAGATGTTTTCATCGTTATTGTTGTAGCTTTTTTCGGTACCAATTACAAGTGGCGCTAAGTCTTCCAAGCTTCTTGGATTACCCTTTCTGTGTGTTTTTCATAATTTTTCCAGTGCTCTAAATATAGTTTATTTATCACATCCCCAAAATTCCATTGCGACTAGCAATATATTGGCCGTATTTTTTTTGTTAATGCTGCATATTTCATCCTTCGTGGCCCTTTCTGAAAAATCAATATTCTTTTCCTTTAACTACCCAATCAACCTCTGCTTTGTCCATGCTTTTCTTGGAAGATCCTCTAAATGGCCTTTTTGAAGGAGGATTTGGTACTAGCCAACGTGAACCGCAATATATCGATGGCCTTCACTAGCTTTTTTAGAACTTGTTGGCATAGTGCTATGCTGCCAGCTGTTTTAAACGAACCCAAGTCTCATCAATAAATACGGTGGTATTAGCATCTCCTCCTAAATTTTTATTTTTAATATGTATTCTCTCAATAAATCGATTTTCTTGTGGACTATGTGAGATAAATTTATATTGTTATTGTTATTATTATTCTATTGTTAGATATTCTATTATTCGATTTCTTCCACTTAAAACTAATACTTTTTAAGCATTTTCTTAGGGAGTTGATGGAAAATTAAAATATTCATTTCTTTCTTTTAGTTTTTTGAGCAAACTTTGCATTGCAACATATTCATTTTTCGCATAATATCTCTTATTTTGCTCTTTAAGAAATCTGTGAGTTCTGTTTTTACCTCTTTTTGCTTTTGAGACATTCTGGAGGTAAAGGATTCATATTAATGATTGTTGTGTGACTAAGTTGTGTTGCATGTAAAGCTCCTTCAATTACAATATCAAATTGGGGAGTATTCCAGCTTGATGCTTTTCTAATTGGAAAAAAGCCACGAAATTGAATACTATTAGTTGTGATTGCTGAATATATCTTACAAAAGTTTACAAAAAATCAAAACAAATTAATGTCCATTCTGACGAATACATTCTGAGAGAAAATCCGTATTAACTGTTGTAAAGAAACGACAATCATTATTTTCAAAAATTTTGTTGTCTCTTTCGGTTGACATAGATTTAACAAAAACAACCAAGAGTGACGTCATTCCAAAAAAGTAATGAGAGAACCAGGCTTGTGTTTAGGAAATAATTATTTCGCAATTTGCATAACACGTTGTCAATTAAATTTAGCAATGTGGCCTTTCCTGCAATTAAAAGTTCACAATTAAAAAAAAATCTAAGTGCAAAAATTTGCTCTGTAGGTTACTCTCTTAGTAGAATATCATGCACGAATTGAAGAAGAAGTAATATTAAGATATACATTTCAATTTAAAAGGTTATATAGATACTGGGAGAAATTTTAACCGTTACAGTTAACAGGAAAATAATTAATTTGAAAAAAGATTAATTTTGTGGCAACTTTAAATTACACTTTTGATATTCGGTCACTACAGGTGCGATAAAAAACCTATGAATTTTTTTTTTTTTTACTTCAGAAAATATTTGTAATACAGTAAAATGTGAAAAAAAATGTTCTACCCCCGTATGTAAAATACCTAATTACCGATCTAGCGTGCGGGAAGCGTCACTTTACCACGTCAGTTTCGTTTCCCACGAATCCGAGCCACTTCGGACATTTCCGGGATTTTAGCGCTCGGATTTGGGAGCAATGGGATGTTTTCGGAGATATTTCCCACGCTTTGAATTTTGACATTTGTCAATTCTGATGGTGTCAATTTGAACCAAATATAATTGAATAGGTAAGCTTTATATAAATAATCATCGTGAAGCTAGGTGATATATTTTTTTAAGCTCTGTCAAAATTTGGGAATATTTGAAATAAATATTTTCGTTCACTTATTTTTATAAACATTTTTCGTTGATATTACTAACCCTTATAACGCATTTTTACTTACCAGAAGAATAATCAGACATCACATAAAATCTAATAAATTCTTATCACTGTTTTGACACAGGACACCCAAATTTTACGCTTTCACAGCAATGAACCACAGGCCGAGGTTATCTACAGTTGCTCGAAGAAACTAGGAACACTAAGGCATACTTGATTCAAGAAAATATTTTTGCTGAATTGTGTTGTATTGCCTGGTCATGCAGTTCTTATATATGAGTAATTTGTTCGTTTTCAAATATTTTGATTTTGTCTATTTTGCGGCGCAGATATTTTACTGGAAGGTCGACTTTAAATTGTAAATTTTTAAAAACCTATTTTGATGACTGATTATTTTTGTAATATAAAGTCATGATTTATATATGGACATAATTTGAATTCTGAGCAACTTAAATTAAGTACATTTTTATTTCAAACATAAAAAAATCTATTTGTTGTGCACTTAACGCACCTCATTGTACAAGCTGCTGTAATTTGAACTTGAATTCGATAGGGGCTTAAAGGGTTTAGTTGTATTGACGGTCACACGTTTACGGTAGTCGGTTTGTGCACACGTTACAATAAATATTGCATCCATACCACAACGTCATCGTAAAGCGATGCTTAGCTGCGCGTATAAACACCGCTATCATTACTTATGATTTACGGCAACGAAGATTTATTACAAACTTCCACATTAAATACTTGGGACACACTAAACAAATTTGTAACAGAGTAAATGTAAATTATGATCCCCAAAATTTTCAGGTTAACGTCATTAGTTTACCGTTGATCGCCCTTCAGAAGTTTGGTTTTACTTTGTAATTAACGCTGTAAAATTTTTATAGGCCCCACGTTTTACTGATCCCTATAATTACTTTCTTGACATAACGATGACAACAGGAGCGAGTTCAGATGCGGTTCGGTAAACATTTAAAAGTAACGATATATGTACAAGGCACTTACTTATAAAGATAGATAAAAAAAATGAATATTTTTTAATACTTTCCAGTAAGTTACGGAAATTATTTCAAATTCTGGGGGGGCTGCAAAAATTTTCCAACTTTTCAAAGAAACTTCCACAGGCTCCTGTAATACTTTTTACAAAACTTCTGAATTCCTCCTGCGTCGGTTTTTGTAGAGTCGAACTTGTTTCGCCAATCATCCTGTTGGCTTCTTCAGAGCTTGACTGAAACTTACTCGCATTTTACTCTTTACTTGCTTATATATTGTTTGAGGGGGGCGGAGCTAAATGAGGGGCATGATAAAACCTGAGTCGCGGTTAAGATTGTTAGGTTGTTTATAGATTTCTAGACCCTCGGATTTTTCGTTGGTAGAAGAACTGATTACATGCAAGAATTTTAGTTTTATCGAGTAAAATTTTATGTCCCATTTCGTGATTGTGTTCGGCAACAGCTGGCTGGTTTATTTGTCTTAGTCGTAAGGCTCTTTCGTGTTTTTTGAGCCTAGTTGATATTTTTGCTGTAAACTCCTGGCATCTCAAACGGAATTTTGGCTTTGACGGACCGAGATTTTTGAACAAGTGGTAAATCTGGTTTTGACGTTATACTTATTTAGAACTTTTGATATGTGCTCGCTGATGTTTTGAATGTAAGAAATGATCACAGTGGCAAGTGTGGGATTGCTTTCCGCCTCATTGCTTCGGAAGGTTGTGCTGAAGCGTATTTTTTGACGGAATGCTTAATATATTTGATGTGGAAATTATTAGAGAGAAGAGCAGAGCAGGTGTTTTCATTCTGGATTCAGTAACTCGAGCTGAGATAGTTTTACGACCCTGTAAATAAGAGAGTTAATAGCCGATGATTTTTGGGCCGGATGGTGGTGTGATAACGCATTAACGTATCGGTCTGTGTGCGTAGGTTTTCTGTAAACACAATGACCCAATGTTAGGTCTGATTTTCTATTGATAAGAATATCCAAGAATCATTAGTTTCTAACTCAATGGTAAAACGTATATTATGGCGTATACAGTTTAAATTCCTGAGAAAATCTACTACTGACCATGAGGGAAAATAACAAAAGTATCATCGACGTAGCTGTTCCATAATTTTAGTTTTAGATGAAATTTGTAGAAATCTTTCTTCTCAAAGGCTTCCATAAATATATTCGCGATGACTGGTGATAGCGGAGAACCGATAGCTGTTCCCAACATTTGTTCAAAAATTTGACCGTTATAAAATATGTTCTAGACAAGCATTTTTCAATTAAGGTGAGAAGGTTTGGTTCCAGGTTCTCAGATTTTAATATATCTGAAGTGACGTTGAGAGTTTCAGAAATAGGAACTTTGGTAAATATGTTGGAGAAGCAAAGTTGCTGACAACAGGTCGAAGGGGTAATCCTGGTTTGTGGATCTTTGGGAGTCCGTAGAGTCTGAGAAAAAGCTTTAATAACAAATTTATGGTTGTGATCCGTAGATGACATGGGATCTTTTTTAAGTTGATATGATCCGTCTGAAAGAATATCTTGAATCTTTTCCTGATAGCTTTTAGAGTTTTTAGGCCAATGCGTTCAGACTTTGCAATATTGGATTTAGAAGATTTTGATTTTTTGAGGATTTTTCCGGTTTCCACCTCCTAGGTAGTGGTTTTACAATACAGTTACAAAAAATGAAACATTTTCAAAATGTAACTCAAAACCGAAAAGGGCATTATTAACAGTCGAAACATTCCTGATTTCCTCATTAGTGATTTCCGAAGACGCAGGTAACAGGCAGGATGTCTGTACAGGAGAGATCTAAATATATTTATTTTTATTTGAGGATGATGATTGCTTTTATGGTTCCATTTCTAATTGGTGAGTATTGCGTTCTCCAACAAGTCAAAAACTACTTTTTACAATTCAAATGTTTACTACGAAAATATGTATGTTTTGTACTCCTATATGTTAATATTTGCTTTATAGGTCCAAATCATCCAAGAAAGGAATACTGAAAAAAATAAGAAACCCTAACGACTTTTGTTCTATTTAAAAACGCAACAACATAATAAAACTTGCACAATAATTAAATTTAGTTTATGTAATAAATAATTATATAACAACAACAATATGGAATCCACAAGACTCCTTTGCACAATGGCTGTTCCCACTTTATTCGTAAACAAAACCAAGCAACTCTTGCTGAAAGAAACTTTTATTAAAGTGAATTTTACGTCCTGTCTTCCATGACAGAAAGTTAAATATATAAAGGATGCCGGAAGGTCGAATGTAACAATAAACTTAGTTTAAAAAATAAGTAGCTACAGCAAGCACGAAGTTTGTATTGTGACAGAAATTTTATGTGATTCGTTGCATGCCTGTTTGTTATGTTGTGTTACTGAAATGAGTTAAGAGTTGATCAATTTTATTTATAATTTAATTAATCAAATATTATTCACTTGCCCGCCAAATTTTAAGCAATAATGGTCGTCGCCGTTCCGATTGACAAATTTTCGCGCCATAAAATCGTTTTCAACATTTAAAATTTTCAACATATCCTCGGAAATCTCTTTCGCAATTCTATCTGTAAATCAATTACGACAGCTAGGGCGCGCTTAAAATACCAATGAGATTTCTTTCTCTCCTAACCCTTGAATCTTTAATCGTTACGAATGCGTAAAGTTTGGGAAGAGTTTTCGATGCGAATTACAATTGGAGTGAGTAAAAAATGGATCGTTTAAATCTTTTATTTCAATTTCAACGTGTGATCCTGGATGAAAGATTTCATTAAATGCAAATTCAAGGCCTCTCAAAAATTTGCATTTCCGAATGAGTTTCGGCAAGTAACCTCTCGTTTCTAATCAGCTATTCCGTTTTATGATGACACTTGCAGCAAAACAGAGATTTATGAATTTATTAATGCAAATTTTGATTTTAATTTAAATGTTTTTGTCGTTTTTGCAGCCAAAAGGCTGTTTTATGCATTAAAATTGAGCTTAAAAGGCAAATGATTAGATTGTTTCAAAACAAAGGCGAAAAATAAAAAATAAGTTTTTAAATAAAATATAAAATAAAAGAAATTTTATTTTTTGTCATTGCATGAATTTTTCCCTAAATTTAGTTAAGAAGACTTCAATCATTTTTGAAAAATATACAGAATGTGTGTTTTTATAATAGTAATACTTTAGTGTTATGTTATTATTAAATCTATTTTCGTTTTTAAGATAAAAGATAAATAAATATTTTCCACCTTAACTGTAGCCCGATGTCTCCCTTGTGGTTGGCGTTTATATAACAAACTACCCCCTAATTTTAAACAAAGAATCATTCCCTAAAGCTTTTCGCATTTGTTTTGAGACACCCTGTGTAGATATAGATATGAACCTTCAGAGATCACCATCGAGCTGTCAATGTCAAATGACGAGGACATCAGTAAGTGTGTAACTTTGTGAATCCCAACTGTCAGATACTCCAAAGGACCGTTCTTCAAATATTTATAATAAAAAAAAAAAAGATTTAAAAAGTCTTCATTTCTGCGATCAAGTTCTAAGAAATTAAAAAAAATATATTTTTTTATCCTAATTTTAATTTTGCAATGCTTTTATCTATCCAATTTAGCACATATCTTTTAAGCATCAACGTCCATTTTTTGGTGCTAAATATAAAAAAATACCAGTGGCAACCGTATATGGGGTTCAGACTGACTATTTTTGAAGGGAACGAAGCTACTGATCTAAAATTAGTGTTTGACTGTTTTTTTTTATTAAACTAAAGAAAATTACTAAAAAAGCCTATCCGAAAACTGAAAATAATTTCCAAAAATTATTAGTAAGAATTAAAATTGTTTATATGATTTTTTTTCTTAAAAATACTATCTATACTAAGTATCGCCCTGTGTATCAAAGAGTTACTAAAAACCACCCTTAGATAAAATTTAATTTAATTTAATTATCAATATAAAACAGGATCGAAATAACCGAAATTAATGCTTTGCATACTGTACTTCTTCTACAACCATTAGTTTTGGGGTAAATTTTTGTCAGACGGCACGAATACATTCAATGAATGAACTGTGACGTGTCAGAAGTGATAAACTACAAAATACAGTGGCGAAAGTGTCGGAAATGTCCGAAATGACTCGTAACAATAGTGAATAAAGCTGGCGTCTTAAAGTGGCGCTTTGTGCACTCCTGATCAGTACCTATTTGAGTACCAAACCCGTTGTATACGAAACCGACGAGGTAAAATGATACTATCCGCACACTAGATCGGTGTATAATTAGGTATTTTAAAGAACGGAATAAAATGTTAAGTTTCGTGTTTCTAGAATTGTTACGACCATAACACCTGCTTGGAAGATACCCCTTACCCAAGTTTACACAAAAAAATATTGCAATGAATTGTAGTGCATGCGTCAAGTGAAGTATTAGATAATAACTAAACTGTTGTCGAAGATTGATAAAATACTTATGACTCATTCGCTACCCAAGTTAACCTCATCTGGAGCGATCAGATCAGATGATCTACGTACGATGCTAAGTGGTTGGTTAATATCCATGCATTATTTAAGCCTTAATGTGAAAACCTTTAAACAGAAATAAAAAAACATATGTAAGCTATATATTTCGCAACTAACCAAAACGGGTTTATGAAAGTAACTGAACTAGTTGGCTCTAACTCCAATATTTCTTATTCCGTAAATGTGCTCTAACGCAGTTGTTGATTTTAATCAGAAATTCATTCGGAATTTACAGTGTAATATAAATTCTGTTTTGGAAGGTCATGTATTAAAAATATTAAGAGATGAAAAAATACTGCCACTGCGAAATTGGAAAATTAAAAAATTTAATTTAATTTAATTTATTTGATATATATATATATATATATATATATATATATATATATATATATATATATATATATATATATATATATATATATATATATATATATATATATATATATATATATATATATATATATATATATATATATATATATATATATATATATATATATATATATATATATATATATATATATATATATATATATATATATATATATATATATATATATATATATATATATATATATATATATATATATATATATATATATATATATATATATATATATATATATATAATTATTTTATATGATATATATAATTATTATTTATGCACTTATTAAAATAAGTGTTCACTATAATCTTTGTAAATTATATAAAATCATAATAAAAACGGTCCGCTATGCAGAAATCAAATAATAATGATGCTCTTTGTTGAAAATCTCGACAAGGAGTTATATTTGACTTTTACATAAAGTGAACCCATAGGCGAGGTCCCACTACAAATATTCTTTGTAAAATTCGCTCGGTTAAGTTGCAAGTTACGCTCTGTTATATTTCCTGCGGAGCCTTGAGTATTATCCATTATGTCAGCAAGACGAATTTATGTCGTTCGTTTATTGGTTAACATACACACGTTTTCAAAGACGCATGCGAAGTGCCTTTTTAATATTAAAAAAAGGATAGTCCAAAAAAAATCGTTTGACTTGTGATGTTCCAGAACCGTACTTCGGTACTTCGTGCCTACAAATGCTGAAAGCATTTTAGTGAAAAATCCATTCTTACTATAAAATATTAATTATAAATATAAATGAAGGAGTAAATTTAGTTTTAAAAGATGCCTTCGTGGTAGTCATCCCTTGCTTTGATACCTTTTGCAGAAAGCAACAAAACGTTATAATACCTAACTAGCTAAATCCCGCATGTGGTATGATAATTCGTTTACCCTGCGAAACTGGCAATTTCAATGAACATTTCCTGCTGTTACCACCCTTTCATGAGGGTATCGTGGGTATCAAACCAGGTCTCATCTAAATACATGATGGGGACATTTTTAGCACGAATTTCTTAGATTTCTCTCAAATATCCTGTCCTCCACGATTCAATCAAAGCTTTTTATTGATGGTTTTAAAATAAAAGCCAATTTTTGTACAAACGCACGCAAAGTCTCTTGGCAACAGTCAATGTCCAAAACACTACCCAACTCTTCATGTAAAGTTTTAATTGTTAAAACAATATTCTACAAAGAGTACACATTTTTTGGTTCAAGTTTTTCTGTACATTTTTTCTAATGTTTTGATGTCTTGTTATTGTTTATGTTTTCAAATTATCTTCGTATCGTGGTTGGGTCTGTAAAGTTAAGAGAGGGAAAAACAGCACCATGTCTCTGATTTCATATAAAAAAATATCCAAACTCGTAGAAATTTGTATAAATCCGTAAAAGCTTTGTTTTTGACAATACTCACAAGGATACTATACGAATTTTTAAATTAGTAAATAAGTAAATTGTTATTTTTTGTGTTTTGAAAAAAAGAGATAAAGATCAAATATAATAAATTTACTTAAATAATAAAAAACTAAATATCTTAAAATAATAGTAGATTGTAATTTAAATTGGTATAAGCATATTCATTTAGTCACTAATAATAATAACATTGTGTTCAGGTACTAATTGTGCGCAGCGGTGCGTATGGTTGAGAAGCTAGGGTATAAATTTAGAAAAATGTTGCATATTTCTTTCTACGAATATTAGTTTATTAGTAAATTTTACTAAAACGCTCGAATTGGGTCGCAAATTTTTTTATAAAGTTGACCCTTTAAAGTGACAATTGGGTATTTTAGAGTAGGGAGTAGAAAAATAAATTTAAGGGACTACCATGTGAATGAAAGCGAATAAAAAATAAAACCGCCACCACCACCATCTACCAAAGGTATAATGAATTTAACACAATTCACAAATAAAAGCCATTAAAACTGAAACTTAAACACTGCTAAGGACTGAGTAACTTTTCAAGATAACCCTATTTTGATTGAAATCCAATTTGCCGAATGGACTATGTCGTAGCATGACAACGACATTTGACCCTGATATTTAGCCCAAATTGGATGGAATGTAAATATGTAATGTACTTTTTTAAATGTGATATTACTTTGTAACTCACTGGGTGAACTTTTGCAAGTGAATAGTTTTTTATATACTCTACGATGCTTAAGATAATTTATTATACTGTAACGATTGAATGCCTAATCTATTATTATTAATTGATTATTAAGTATTATTTAAGTATTAATATTAATATTCTTATTAACCAATATAAAATACTTGACTTCCTTTTTTTATCAGCGAAAGGAAATTCGCGATTATTTAATAATTATTTATTATTTAATTGCTATTGGATGAGCTCTTATACTACAGTAAACTATTCGGATAAAAACTATAAATTATCCGTCCGCACACTTCGCTATCAACGAAATTTCCAGTATTTTCGTCTCATTTCTTCTCCTTATTTGGAACTTTATCCCGACCATAAGGGGAAAAGATAAATTGAGTTTATCTTCTAAATGCAGCTGGTCGTAAATTCGGCGCTAGATGTCATCTTGACTAAAGTAAATTATCATGGAGATTAAACATTTCCTAATATCGCCTTGACAAATGAATTTTTCCGTTTTGGATTTTCCGATTTCACCTTGGTTTTAATAAGTTAAATAAGATTTAAATGGTGATACGGGATTAAGGAGGGACCGTCGAGCCTCCTGTTTATGCATAGTTTTAAAGGATTTCGGATGATTTATTGATGATGGAAGTGAGTAATGGATATTTGCGCTTGTTTTTTGGAAAGCCCAATTTTGGAAGAGTAATTGAAACTTTCCTTCACTGCGACTGATATTTGTGTTTGATTTGAATCTCTAAATTCGGAATTTGGAAAATTGCTTGCTTGTGTGATTTGATTTTGCCATAACTCTCTTCCCATCTAACAAATAAATAAATATTTAAAAATTGCCAGACAGACATATGGTCTTTCCAAGGGTCTAATTATTGTCAATTTCAGGTAATATACACAAAAATAAACAGATTGGAGTTGTAATATTTAACAAATGACCTATGACATCTATCAAAAACATTTAACCAGGAACAATGGAGAACTTGCCCATTTGTTTTGTGTTATACCAAATATGAAATAATTAAAATTGGAACCGCTGTCGGGCATATTAAAACAAAGCAAAATGCACTGCAGCCGCGGTGACGTCACACCGCAGAAAAGTATATGAGTATACGAGTATAACAGCCATTTCAAGCATTTCTCATTTCTCAACTAACCAAATTTGCATCGTCAGTCCCGGTTTTTAAGTGTTTAATGTTATATTTTTGTATTTATTGTATAAAAGGACAACTGTGAAAAATTCAGATTAAATTTTTATTCCGATAGATAAAAAGAGACGAATAAAATGGCTAAAAGTAGGTAGGAGAGATATAGGAGATTATTCTACAGAAGAGTACAAACATTTATGATTGTGAAGATCTTTACAAAGTAAGTATAAATACCTAAATATTAATAATTAGGGTTAGGTAAACTTGTTACTTTACCAGTAAAGCCTACAATGTATCTTTTATTACATTCATACTTACCTAAATATAAAAAATATCTAGAAACTAATTTTATTTAGATATAGGTAACAAACTATCTAGTAAAAGTATTACTTAGGTACCCATTACTAATACTTAATAAATATTTGAATTTGTATGTTATTTTTTTGTTTCAGATTGTGATGATATGGATAATTATGTAAAGCAAAAAAATTATCAAACCTCATGTATGTCATCTTATTTTTAATTGTCAGCCGGAAACAAAAAGAGCATTTTCAGTTCCTCCAAGAGCAGCAGCTGCTGATGAAGCAGTTGCTTCATCTTCCACTGCAACATTTTCAGAAATACTGCAAACTAGTGTCAGTCCTCAAAGCAATCCCCAACCAATAACGGACATGGTCACGGACGTGGAAAGTGTTGATGCTACTTTACCACAAACAAGTGTTTCGTTAAAAAAGATGTTTCCATACGCACCGGCCTGTAATGTTTAGAAGCAAAGCGGTGCAATATAAATTAAGTTAATGTAAAAAGTAGTAAAAATCAATTCATGAATGAAAATGATGGTGACAGGGACTTTCTGGTAACATTTAGTGAAGCTCGTTGTAGTAGTCATGGTGAAGTAAGTGAAGAACTTTGTTGTGTTTACACTCTACAATAATGCAGTTGCGAAATAGGCCTAGGTTAAATTTGGGGTTGCGTGATGAAACGTATTATGTATTTCATTTGCCTGAAAAATACTGTAAAATAGGTTCTGCGCATATATTTTTAACTTTAAAGAAAATTAGAACCGGAAGTATATTTGTTTGCCTAGGAGATGTCTTTAGGACAAGCGAGTGTAATGTTCCTAAGATATTTTCTAAATCCTTGAATATGTCAACAAGAATATCAACTTTGGGTAAATTGCCTGATTGTCCTTATATAAAATTCGCGTCAACTATTTTTAATATTTAATAGAACCACCAAACATCAAATCAAGAAAAATTAAACAGAACTTTTACTATCAATGAGTATGGATATACGTGGGCCTACATCAAAATACAACGGTCTGACATCACAGCCAATTACAACAGGTAAAACTATTCTAATTTTAAACCTTTTTTTTTTATTGTTTAATTGTTAATTGTTTTTAAATGATATTATTTTTTGAGCCAGTTCCCTATTCTTCATGATTTATTCAAACTTCATAACCTACTCTGATTATACCGGGTAACACAAGAAAGAGGGAACACCCTATAACTTTTGAACTATATATGGACATAATATGGGCCAAATGTGCAATTTTTCGAAACTCGGGAGCTACGAAACTTTCCCTTATTTGTCTAATGGTAAATACTGTTTAATGTAATGAACTAATATGTTTTTAGGATAACCAATTTTTTTATCATATAAAAACCACCCTAGTTATAATAAATAAGCTCATAGAAAGAAAAAAAAATAGATCAGGAGGCTTCACTTCTGTGCCAAAAATATAGGGAACGTCGTTTAAAATTGAAAAGTTACCGTTACCTGTTCCGCTCAAATCGGAAATTCTTGCATTCTTGAAATGCATTCATGCCTTCATAGTGTTGAAAAATTGCACGTTTGACTTATATTAAGCCCTCTATTTTTCAAATCGCTACGTCAAGCCGTCCACGTTTTTTGCTTCATCCGGCATAATAAAATCAAACAAATAATTTGAGATTACTGCATGTGTTTGTTTATTTTTAAATCTATCGTTGTTAATTCTCTTTGTTTTATTTTTTTTTCTTGTCTTGCTCCTCACTTTAGTCGATATAAAATAAGAGTTTATTTATAAATTTAGAAATAGAAGCAAAGAAAATAAAAATTATAAAACACTTATTTAGAAAACAGCAAATGAAATAGTCGATGCAATTTTGAACTAATGAAATAATTTTTGGGATTATATTTGTCACCAGCCAATAGCTATTGAAGTAGTAATAAAAATTGGATTTTATGTTAAGCTTTTTATATTTGTAGGAGGCATTAGTCGCGAATAAATGTGAATACATTTACTGGTAAGTTTTATTAATATTTTAGTGTTAGATAATATAACTTCAGCACCTAGACAACTGAAATGGACAACAAAATGTCTACCTAAAGTGCAATAAATGCTTTCTTATCCATTTTCTTAACAAGGGACCAAAAGGAGTGTTTAAAAGGCGCTACTGGAATTTAAAATTATCATCTAGTGATAGATTAACGTTATGTATTGCGTATGTTTTGTTAAGCAATGTATAAACATGGCCATCGTAAGGCACAAATTTCTCTTGTTTTTAAAGGTTCCCTTATGTCAGACTGCTTTGGTTGGTTACTTTATTACTATCTCATAGGTGATTCAAATTGTAATTTTCATTTTATCGGCAGCTTTACGTGTGCTGAAACTTTACGTCGAGTTGAAAATAATATTCAGTCTAGATAATATCTCTTTTATTTCCACGTTTTAAGATTCTGCCGGAAGTAGAGGAAAATTGAATCAAGCACTATGAAATTTTTCAACGCGAATCTAGCGAAATAATGTGGTATGCTGAAATTTTCCATTTTGACGATATTTCTTGCATTGAAATAAATTAAGTTAGGGTAATTTTACTATAGAATGGCTTGCGGTCAAACGCGTTTAACTAAAAATTCCGCGTAAAATATATACCGTTAAGGACTGGTTCAAATGAAAAATTTGTTTATTATAAAATTAATGTGTAATAGAATTGAATAAGAGATTTCATTATTTAGAAAAAATCGTTGTAATTTTTACGAATTAATTTAAATTTTAATTTGAGATCTTTACGAAATTTCTTCAATGTTACAATTGCAATTCAATATATGTATATATAAATAAAAATTGCGCCTAATTTTTTAAACTTTTTGCGTTTGCCCAATTGCATTGTCAGTTTTCATTACAAGTCTCAATTAAGTTTAAATTACAAGTTTCAATTAAAAGAAGTACGCCGGAGTGATAAGATCTTTTACACATACGCATGTGGATTATCTTTCTTTTTGAGTAATTATATGTTACTGCCCTTGTTTATTTACAGACTTCTAGCGAAAATATTAATATTTTACTCAAATGAAAATTCGGTCATCGTCATCAATATATTCTTCTATTTGGTATAGTTGATACAAATACTACTAAGAGCCTAATCTTCTTTTTTTGTCACGTTTACATCACATAGCTGTTCAAATGATCGGACTGAGGTGGCTTTTACTTGACGAAAATCCATTTAACACAAATTAAATGAGAACAAAAAATGTTCACATTTTCACCGATTTTAATACTTTGTGACAGCTGCTTCTTCAACACCGTGCCTTTATCAAATACAAAATATGACTATATTAAGTAATGAATTCGAATATCTCTTTTTGTTAATCTCCATAGCTTCCAACAAATTTAGTTTTTAGCTTTTTGAATGATTGTGTAAAACATCAAAATTATCGTCAAAGTTGTGTATTTCTTAAATTAAATGTATAGTTGGAATCTCAACTTTAATTTTTATACGCCCTTTTATTTTTGTTAATGCGTTTCTTTACAAACAACTGCTACTATATATACCGAAATATGACAATAAAACCTTAATTAATGTTGTTGTGAGAAAATAAGTTCAAGAAAGGAGAGGTATTTAAATCTAATTGATCGTTAAGCAATACATATGAATGTCTCATTTTGTTAATCTCAATTGCTTCCAATAAATTAAATTTTATAGTTTTTGTGGCTCTATGTAAAATATCAAAATTGTCGTCAAAAACGTGTTATTCTGTGTTTAAGTGTGTAGCATAATTAGAATCTAGACTATTGTTTTTAAACGCTCTTTTATGTCCGTTAATGCGTTTCTTGAAGGATCTACCTGTTTGTCCCATATAAATTTTGGGACAAGATCCACATCTCAACTTGTAGACTCCGGATTTTTGAGTTCGCCGTAATTTAGTTTTATTGTTTTTTAGAAAATGTCCTATGCTGTTTTCAGTTTTAAAAGCAATATTAATACCAAATTTAAATAGATGTTTCGAAATTTTCTTGCTAGGTTCTCCTATGTATTTTATTGTTTTATACATTTTGTTTTCGGTGTTTAGTATGGGATAGATAGGGTTCAGAGTTATTTGAAACTGCTTTTTAGTTATAACGTTATCTATCAAAGAGGGGTCGTAACCATTGATCAAAGCTATTTGTTTTATAATATTTAATTCTTTTTCAAAATTGAAAAAATTACGAAACACTGACAAATCCGAATTCTACAAGTTGAAATGTGCATCTTGTCCCCCAAACAGGTAGAAACATTTAACAAACGCATTAACAAACATAAAAGGGCGTATAAAAATAAAAGTTGGGATTCTTACAATGCTATTCATTTAAATTCAGAAATGCACAACTTTGAATAATTTTGATATTTTACATAATCATTCAAAAAGCAAAAAACTAAATTTAACAAAATGAGATATTTGAATTTATTACCTAATGACCGATTGGATTTAAATGCGTCTCCCTTGTAAAATTTAAATTTATAAACCTATACCTGCAATTAAAAATCTACTACCTGTTTTTTTTTATATATAAGTCGGAATATAGTCAGATCTTGTATTTGTAGTATAAAGGCACGGTGTTGCCGAAACAGCTGTCATAAAGTATTAAAAACTGTGAAAATCAAATGACACTGATAATACAGTAGAGAAAATTGTACCGGGTGTTCAAAGTACTTAGCGAACAAACTAATGCATTTATTTCAAATTATACAGACTGAATGTAAGTTTCTAATTCATCAGCTTCTATGAAAAGTTAACTTTAATATTTCAGTCGAAACCGAATGTACCTGTATACATGTCGTAGCAATTCTGCTTAAGCATTTCCTTTGACTGGTTATTCTTTGTTGTATGACTGTATGACTAAAATTACTTTGTTTTAATGAAAAATATTTAGGTTTTCAGTCATATGGATATTATCTTGCAAAACGATTCAATTTTTGTTACTCAAATGTTGACAAGCTTGACATACTTGTTCATCTGCGGCCACCCTGTATGAACTCGCTAATAATTTTATAGAGTGTGGGTACACACTGGAGATATTGTTTCTTTTAATTCCACGTTACAATTTCAAGAGTAGGACCAATCGTTAGATCACCAATATGTTAAGTGTGTCGAAAGTGTAAGAAAATTGCTGACTTGTGCGACGACATTAAGTAAAGACTCCATAGAATAATTAATTTAATTTCCATTGCTTTCCTTCTCACCTTCTTTATATATATATATATATATATATATATATATATATATATATATATATATATATATATATATATATATATATATATATATGATGACACTATATTCCGGGATATCATCCGTTCGCTCGTTGAACTCCGACTGGAATCCTGCTTCCGACTGGAATCCTGCAGACGTTTCGCCAAAATCTCACTTGGCATCTTCAATGCTCGCGCTCCGAAAACACTTCGAACAAGTGTTTTCGGAGCGCGAGCATTGAAGATGCCAAGTGAGATTTTGGCGAAACGTCTGCAGGATTCCAGTCGGAAGCAGGATTCCAGTCGGAGTTCAACGAGCGAACGGATGATATCCCGGAATATAGTGTCATCACATTTTTCCATCCGTGAATCAATACGTGAGAATATATATATATATATATATATATATATATATATATATATATATATATATATATATATATATATATATATATATATATATATATATATATATATATATATATATATATATATATATATATATATTATATATATATATATATATATATATATATATATATATATATATATATATATATATATATATATATATATATATATATATATATATATATATATATATATATATATATATATATATATATATATATATATATATATATATATATATATATATATATATATATATATATATATATATATATATATATATATATATATATATATATATATATATATATATATATATATATATATATATATATATATATATATATATATATATATATATATATATATATATATATATATATATATATATATTAGCGAAAATATCAGCGTAGTATTTCTTTTGCCGAAAATAACGTAGAGGTGCTAGTCAGCAAATGAAACGTTGTGTTTTAAAAATTGTTATACAGCGTAAATTATTTGTGTATTAAATGTTGGCATGCAGGTTTCCCAGAAGGCACTATCAAAGTTCAGTATCTAAAATCGAATCTTGCGTTCATTTAAAAAGTTATTCAAAATAATTACGACCTTCTGCAGAATTGTTTTTGATTGTTTTATTCTTAATATTTCGCTGTAACCGTTTTTGAAATAAAAACATCTTTCCATAAAAATTTTCAACCATTAACAAACTAATATGTAGGGTTATACATATATATAAATTTTTGGTGCGATTGATGGCATATACTCAAAAGGAACCTATTTTATCAAGATATAAAAAACCATATATCTAATCGGAAACGTGATCTGTTTACCAACACAGCCCTCCCTGATTAAGGTAATTCTTAAACCTGGTTTAGTGCGGAATCTCGTGAAGGCTCCAGCAGGATTAGCCCCGGTTCTTTAAGATAACAGGGATGAATAAAACGAATGCCTCGAGTCAAATATACCACCCATAAATAAAACATTTTTATTCAGGAAATATTGCGTGTCCATCGTTTGCTAATATAAGTTATGGAATTCTTATTTGTTTTTCTGTCGAAAACAACGAGCTATAAAAACCAGTATTTCCAAGAAAAAAATCGATTGAGTTTCAGGCGAGATACACGCTATATCGTTTTTCACTTTTCTGACTACAAGGTAAGGGTCCACGGTGTTGGCACAAGTGTTTTTCTTGATTTATAAGAACTTGATCCAATTTCCGGGTCGGGCACTTTCGTTATGTTTACAACGCCCCAGGGAGTATTAGAAACAGGACGGCTCTCCATAAGTTTCAATAATAATCCTACTTAAGGGGGTAGTGATTTAAAAAGCATCAACGTTAGTAGTCGTACTCAGCGAGGGGTAACTATTCATTTTCGTTCTACTATACCCGTAATTTCATGTAATAATAAAATCATATTTTATTTGATAAATCCAACGAAATAAAATTTTCCTAGGTATTCGGTCATATATGGCTATTTGTGGAGTAAATATTATGCACGTGTGCCTGGAGAACAGACTAAAAAACATCGATATAAAAATATTTGAATAATTGTTGTTGACCGACTATTTCTGAATTATGAATTTTATGGAGTGCGTGGTGTTCCACTCAAACTTTTTAAGCCCTATTTAACAGATAGACAACAGTTTGTGGGCGTAAAGGACAATAAGTCTGATTTGACTTGCGTTGAGTATGGAGTACCCCAGGGCTCCGTTCTGGGACCCCTCCTTCTTATTATATACATAAATCATATTTGCCAGTACATGATGCCTGATACTGAGATTGTGTTGTTTGCTGACGACACAACGTTTGTTAATTCATATACCTATTCATATTTCATACATTCATAAACATATACTTTATCTAAGGCCAAAGCATGGTTTTCAGCAAATAATCTACAACTTAATTAAGCTAAAACGAGGAATTTATTAGTGTCTAGTAGCAGTAGGTTGACATGTGGCAAGGGATGCAAGATTCTGGGCATTACCTTGGACGACACTCTGAATTGGTCAGAACACATTAGCGAACTAAGTAAAAATCTTTCAAATATTCTTTTTCTTTTGCGTCAACTTTGCAGAATACTGAGTTGTATTGAAGTCAACTTACTTTGGTTTATTTCACTCGCGTATAAACTATGCCGCCATACTGTGGGCTAACTCCCCTTATTTCCTTAAAATATTTAGGATGCAAAAAAAGCCACTACGGATAATTACAAATTCAAATTTTAACGAACACTGTAAGCCATTGTTTATTAAACATAAAATAATGACGGTTCCGTGCATATTTATTTTTCAAAGTATTCTGGAGATACACTTCAAGACCGATAGTTTGCCGGGAGGTTCTGATTCTCATAGGTATGACACCCGGAGTTCAAATAATCTCGTGCTTCCGAGAGACACGTCGGTAATAACCTGTTGCGGGGCGTTGTGCATTGATTGTATTTTAATGATTGTTCTGTGCTATATATAAATTTATTTTTTTTAGTTGTTGTAATGTTATTGTGAAGTTATATACATTGTATATCTAGATTTAGTATATTATGACGTTATATACAATTTTATGTTAGCATATACTTACATATATTTAATTCAATTTTTTTTCCTTTGTATGACTTGCTACAAACAATGATATTGCAAAGTAGTAAATAAATCATCTTTCTAATCTATCTATCTATCTATCTATCCATGTACCAACTGCGAAGAAAACTTATGTTAAAACGTAAATTTTTGAAAAAATGCACAAATCCAGCAACTATGTTAGTAAATTGTAATAAATTTTGGACATGTTGTTAGTGTCTGTTCTATAATTAACACTGGTTTGATGTTTTTTAATATTGATCCTTTCTAGAATGTTTCTTTTTGTTTTCAGTGGTTACTATCTCGTGTTTACTTATAGCAGTAGAGTTGTGATTTTGATTTTTTACATCATATTTATGTTTATAAATCCTTATATGTAAATAAAGTTATTGTAGTTTTGGTTAGTTGTAAATTTTATGGATTCGTTGTTTGGGAAAAAATGTTCAGGATAATTATTTTCTTTAAAACTCTTCTTTTTTAATGTGTGTGCCTTTTTTTTATACGTGACACAATGTCTGGCTATAAAGCCATTTATTACACTTGTCTTATATGTGATGGGGACGTTAGAGTTTTGGTTAAGCATGTTCCAGGTCATCTAAGTCTCATGTACTATTGAATTTGGTATCCAAAAAATACTTCTTTTGTCTCTATTTATCTCGGCTGTAAACTGAATTCGTTGGTGGAAATTATTAAATTGTTGGGGAGTGTCACTAATTTCATCCGGAATACATAACAAACATTAAATCCACATATTTTGTGCAGAAGAACGATTTTCTTCGCAAACATTTAATTACGTTTTCTTCCATAAACAATTTAGCAATGGTTGAAGAGATTGTAAGATCACCTTTTGTAATTATTCTGACCTCAGTACTGACTGATATATCGTGGCATTTACATAAAATTTTCGTTTGAGAAACTACTTCCAGTACATAAAGTAGATGCTATGATAACCTTTGCCTTTAATACATTCGTCACCATAAGATGCTTGCTTTATTTTTATGTGAGTACAGCAATGTTATGTTATGTTATGCAATGGGAATAGAAAAGTTTTTCATTTTTGATACTGCTGTCTGAAAAGTTGCATCACCAGCATACCTTATCCACCACTATATTTGATACCTACTCCACGCGATACAGTGTTTTAAAGTGATGCAGGACGATTAATAAAAAATTGATTCTCTCGAAGTTAGAAGTACTAGACACATACAAATGGCGCTGGTTTTTGTAGTATCGGATTGTTGGGGTTTTTAAATGCCAATTACTAATTTTAAACTTATTCGGACGTTGCTCGTAGAGGGCGCTAGTAGTTTTTATCTGTCGAGTTACGGTTACGGTTGGAATATGAAAAAATGTTCAATTTGTTATAGAAAAGATACTTAAGCCGTCTTACTCGCTCCATTTTTGAGATGAAAAGGTACGGGAAGCGATGAAAATCCAATGTTTTGGTTGGTTCGTCTGCCTGCGTATTACTGACTATTTGTGCAAACATAATAATTTTTCTCATAGTGAGATGCCTGCCCAAGCAAATTTTAGTGGTTCCCAAAGGCATCTTGAACCGTTTAAATGCGAATAAGACAAAAACCTACAAATTTAGACAGTCTAAACGCGAGTAGCTTTTCTATGAAAAATTTTCCGTTTGCACATAACTCGGCAGATAACAAAATATTATTACTCAAATCATACGCATGTCGAAATAAGTTTCAAATTTGTAATTGTCATGTCAAATTAACTAGAACTGCTAAATTTTATTATACTATAAAAACGCTCTCAATTAATGAAAAAAAATCCGAATTCATTTGTTTGGGGTTTGTTGAGCTCAATTATAATATTTTGGTGTCTAGTATCTGCAGTTTAGAGATTTCAATTCTTTCAAAATCACCCTGAATGTTTATGTATTCATTAAATTTATCACACATTAATCTAAATTATGCTCATTTCTGATATGGCAGTCTTGCATAGTATCGTTATGTAGTATCTCGCTTATATTAAAGTTAGATAAATCTGGTTTTCGTAGACAGTGCGATTTTTTGTGTGAAACAAAGTAATTGTAAGGAACATTGCTTGTAGTTTATCTTTTTAAATTTAAACATCACTTTTTGCATTTCCATGCCGTTTGCAGTTTGTTGGCGTTGAGTCCATATTTGATCTTTGAAATATTCGTTAAGCAACTTAATTTATTTACATTACATACAACTTTACATATATGGCAAATACTAGATGGATAAATAAATATTGACATGTACCATCGGTAGCGGTCTTCCTGCCCTTAAGCGATGTTAGTTAATATCATGGCTCGTTTCTAAACGGATATGCATTAATCAAACAGTATTATCCGTTTATACGACACGTCCTGAAATTAGTTAACACAGCGTGTGCAACTATCGATAATTTTACTAGTAGTTTCCGCATATTTCACATAGTTTGCCGCAACATTTAATATTTATAAGCTATTTTTTATTCCATTGTTAATTTTCAATATTATTTCTACAATCTTTCCTTTAAATCATTATTGACAAATTACTAATACTTGAACAAAAAGCAATTTTTTTTGGGTTTTTCTAGGTTCAAGAAGTCATTCAAGATATTGTGAAACTGTCTATAATAGAATCAGTGAAAATAGGATCTAATTACATCAAAATAAATAAGAACTAAAAGTTCAGATTTTCACGAAATTATATATTTTTACATGACAATTGTTTCGACAACACCGTGTCTTTATCAAATGTAATATTTACAAACTACCTGCCACTATAAATAGGAGAACCCAGTGAAAAAGTTTCAAAACATTTGTCAAAATGTGGTTTAAAAATAGCTTTCAAAACTAACAACACAATAGGAAAATTTTTAAAAAACAATAAATCGAAATGTCCAAAATCTCAAAAATCAGGTGTCTACAGGTTGAAATGCGGATCTTGTCCTAAAATTTATATTGGACAAACAGGTAGATCCTTCAAAAAACGCATTAACAAACATAAAAGAGCGTTTAAAAACACTAGTCTAGATTCTAATTATGCTACACACTTAAACACAGAAAAACATTTTTGAAGACAATTTTGATATTTTACATACAGCTGCATGGAGATTAACAAAATGATACATTTAAATGTATTGCTTAACGATCAATTAGATTTAAATACCTCTCCTTTCTTGAACTTAAATTCTCGCAACAACATTAATTAAGATTCTATTGTCATTTTTCGGTATATATAGTAGCAGGTAGTTTGTAAATATTACATTTGATAAAGACACGGTGTTGTCGAAACAATTGTCATGTAAAAATATATAATTTCGTGAAAATCTGAACATTTAGTTTTTATTTATTTTGATAAATGGATTTTCATCAAGTAAAAGCCACCTCAATTCAATTCTAATTGTGGTTGGGCGTTCAATGATATTATTTTCCTAATAATATTCTGAGTTAAATGAACATACGACATGCCTGTTTCAAACAATGTCCACACCACATTGCATCTTATTCGGAGATTAATATATTATATAACATAATATATTTTGATGAACAATTAGTAGAAAATATCTATCCAGTACTGTCACTAGAATAAAGTTGATAATGAATTGATTATTTTTACGTTTAACTTTATTTGCCCTATGTAAATTATTATATATGTAATAAAAGTACGAAAAAAATTGAAGAATGGAACATAAAGTCATAGTTTATGCATATGGAAAGCCAAGTTCTATAGAAGCGTTGGTGTCCAACAAGTGGATAAGATTTGACGATTTCATAATCAAAAGGGGGAAAATGATAAATGTGGTTCAATAAGGGCCAGTGTCATCCAGGATGACATGGGATTTTTAAACTTCTTTTGAGCTTATTTCTCCGACTTCGCCTAGCGTGAAATAATATTTTTCTTATATTGTGACACGTTCCAAGTGATTTATAGAATGTAGTTTTTCGATATACGCGTTTATAACCACAGCACGAATTGGGTGGGCGTGCAAGTTTTTCACCATGTATTGATTTATTGTATTGTATATGGTAGTGATACGTATATCTTTTAAAAACGTTTTTCTTAGGTTGGCAGGCTAGAGGTATTATCGGTCAATACAGTGTGACTTGAATAAAATATTATTATTATTTTTTTAAATAAATTTGAATAATATTGAAATAAAGTCAAACTACTTTTCTCTTTATTGCTGCTTGTAGAGCAACACATTTCAAATTGAAATCCATCAATAACGCAGATGTATGATTCAAGACAATACGTTCGTTTTAAAAGTATAATGTTTTCTGTTGTTTTTGTTAAATAATTAATTACATTTGTTCAAATGTGTAGAATTCAAAACAAAATAATTTTCGTATTCTTCCCCCTAAAATCACTAATTCAAGCCCAAATCTAACCAAAATTAACCATATCTAACCAAAACCAACCAAATCTGCTGCTCTACCAAGGATACGCCTAAAAAAAGAGGTATCTATAAAAGGATAAATATTATCTGCGTGTCTCTATAAGTCTTCTAAAAAAAATTGAATTCTGCCTGTCAAAAATACACAGATATAAATTTCTTCAAAATGTCAATGTTTCGTCAAAGATTTACGCTCTGTATCTCAAAAACACATTTTGTTTAGTTTTGTTTAAATATTTGACTATTACATATTAGAATACGTAAACTATTCTTGTAGTAAATATTATTAAAATTAAATATAAATTATTCTTTGTTGAATTTGATTTTAAGCAAAAATGTATAATTATATGTTTTTGATATTTACTTCTATATTTAGCACTAATTACGTTGTTTTGACGTTTCTAAAACGCATTATGTGTGCAAACGTTGTCCTAGGGTTTCTTTAGGTGTTTCCCTACAAAATAGATACTTTTAGCTACTAGACGCCAAAATATGGGGTATTTAACATAAACAAATAGTGTAGAAGAACGAGAATACAATTTTTTGACCTGAAAACTTATTTTTGTTAACCAAATTATCTAAAACTCATCAACACCTTACCTGATTCATTAGTTGCATCAGATATGGCGATAATTTGATTAGATTCGCTGACATTATAAATAACAATAACGCGCAGACGCTATATATTTTGTAAAATGTATCCTTAATTAATATTTATATTACTTTATCACTGTATTAAATCAAAACAGCAGTATTTTGAAAGAATTCCCTGCAAGATTAAACGCTTTTACCCACCTTTATCCAACAACGCCGACATAAAATAATTATTCGCCCAGTCTACGGAAAAAATCATTTTTCTTTTTATTTTTGTTCCCGAACTTCAATGTCGAGAAAAATACCGAGCACGTTCCCTTATTGTTTATCCAGTAAATTAACTTTAAGATAAGGGAGAAGATGCGGAACCCGCAGAACAATTTCTCCGCTAGGGTGTTTTAATTACTTATTTCCCCACAGAGAAAATAATTCCCTTAAAAATTAAAAGGTCACGTATATAAATAATGAAATGCAAGTTTAACAGAAAGGTTTTAACAGGGGCCGTATTTTTTTTTAATATTCAAACTTTCATTCATTTACTATAAAAAAAATTGCATAAATACTTTCTGGTAACAAGTAGTAACTTAATTATAATATATTAGTTTTGGACATTGTTGGCATTTATTCCATAAAAAAATTTGTGTCTAAATTTCCTAAAATGAATAATAATCATCCAAAACTTTGAAAAACTGTTATCAGAAATATAAAAAATGTCGTGATTGAGAGCGCTATGCTAACTTTGGCCAACTATGCAAGCCAATGAAGTCGGATGTATGAAAACTATTTAGTTCTAATTGAAAATCAAATGAAAAATGACCCGAAGCGGTTTCGGTAATACATTATAGAGAAAATAGGTCAGCTAAGAATCCCAAAGGCATTCAAATACAAAAATAACATACATGAATATCCTCGGGATATTGTTAATGGTGCCGCCGGTGATTTTGGTTAGTCTACTGCCGCGAATGAGATTGCGTTTAATGTTGAAGAGGATCTCCTTCATTTATATAAAATGTATATTTGAAACTGAAATAATTTATAGCATGAGGGCACCACAGAATAAATTTACTGCAGGACATGGTGGCATTCCGAGGTTCTTTGCTGGGATTGTGCTCCAGTTCTGACGTCCCCCTTAAGAAAAATATTCAATTTGATTGTTGTGTAGGTGGATTTTCCTGTTTGATAGAAACAGCCCGAGAATGTCCTGTTCTCAAGTAATGTGCGAAATTATAATCCAATTTTTATTTGTGCACTTTTGCCAAAATATTTGCAAATGAAAATACCAAATTTCTCAGAAAGTATGGCGGATAATTTCAAAATTCCGCATGGTTTTATTGACCGCAGATCGAAAGCATCAAACTTGATAGAAATTATATAAAATATATCATATTTAGATAAAACGACTCAAGTGGTTTACTCCGACTAGTGCAAGGATATCGCACTGCTGACCTATTCGTAAAAGCCACATAAGTATCAGTTTTTAGACAAATAAGATATTTTCAGATACAAGAAAATTTTGTTTGTAGTCTCTATCATTAGTTCGAAAATTATCACAGTGTGTCCTATTTTACTCAACTCAAAGGCCAGTAAAAGTGGATAGGAAATTAAGCTATCACTAAAAATTAAATGGCGGAATACCGAGTGTCCCTTTATTTTATCGATATTAAAGGTAAAATTAATCTATGCAAAATTATTTGTCTTAAGTTTTAACAACATTAAGTTCCTACAATTTTTTCTTCTGCCTCTTTCCTTAAAATACCCAAATATCCATTGTTAAAACGTGGGCAAAGGGTCACTTTAAGATGTTAGTTTCACAAATCAAACTCGATGTCAAACAAGATGTTTCCGCTGCAAGTTTGAAATAAAATTGGTTAAATGTTTGTTTAATAATTTATTAAAAATGAAACATTACCTCTATTTTATCGATATTAAAGGTAAAATTAATCTATGCAAAATTGTTTGTCTTAACGAATTATGACTGAAAACTGGTAAACTAAACATGCTAAATATGTGTCTAGTTAAGAAGTTTCTACTAGTAACCACCATATTACATTTTTTATGAAATTCAGGGGCTCATATATCGGAATGGTATGGTAGAAAAAAAATTGACTTTCCATGCTCAATCTGATTCCTAGACTCACGAAAGCTGATTTTGATTTATGGCGGAAAATAGTACACTGGGAAATTGATCGAAATAAACAATAAAAACCCAAAAAACGGCGTCGTCGTAAATAAGTTTGTCGCCCCACGCACTCGAGGTAGCACCAAAATCGAACTGGAGTCGCAAACAAACGAAATAAATTCGGAGAATTTCAAGTCACATTCCTCGCAAAAGGGCATAGGACGTCGTTTCGGCGGCTTAACCTTCTCTAAAGAGGAAAAACGGCCAAACATGTGCGGGAAAAGTAGATTTGATGTGAACCGTTTTTTATTAGGTGACGTCTTCCTACTAGGCGTAATGGATTTGGTAGATAGCGTTCTATCCGTTTAAGCAGGCGCCTTAGAATGGCGAAGCTATTTAAACAAACACCTTTGTAAACTAGATCGGAGTGGGATGAGTATAGATACTAAATCTATTAATCTGAAATTTTGCATCGGATTATTTCTTAAAATAAATTTTTATTACGAGCCTGATGTATATCAAATTTTCGTCGTTTTAATTTGATACTCGCATATAATTTGTTCGGTAGCTCGTTACGTAAGAAACTCAATAACTTAGATATCCACATGTAAAAGGAGAACTACTTTCCGAGTCTCATATAATCCATGCAGAAAAAGTTTCGGTTTGAAAACTTTAGCAACTAAAAATTAAAACTTTCCGAGTGCATTTTGCAAAACTAGTTATCTTCCTAACGCGCAGAAACCACATTTCCTTACTCGTTTACCACGGCGAAATGGCAAAATTTAATCGTTCAAACGTGAGGATTTTGAAATTTTAATGGGCGTTGAAAATTTTTCTGCCGTCGGAAATATATTATACTATACACAATACGAAACATCCCGGAAATTGGATACAAAAATTGAATTTCAAATTGTTTAGTGAAAATTAATCTTTTTGAAATATATTTTTAATTTGAAAATTGATTTTACATCATTTTGGTAGTTTGATTTCAAAAATTCTATGCATTTGTTTGTATCAAGTAAGGTTTTTTGCAAATATTAAATGAAAAAAAAAACGATATTTATATAATAATTAATTTTTTTAATCAGTAAAATATTGGAATAGCGGTCCTTCATGCATATAATATTGACCTAACTCTTTTTCGCGATCCCGATAAAAACTTTGTCGCCAGGTGAGAGTAAATACTTGTCACGAAGTCTGGACGCTAATAATTCGGATGCATCCTTTGAAAGGTGCAAATCTCCAATAAACTCATTTAATTCGCTCTTATTAAACACTTCCCAAGTAAAGAAATCAAAACGCACGTTATAAGGAGAAGAGATGGACATATAAAAATATGTCATATTCATGTAAGAAGCTTGACAGAGAAAACTGACGACTGCATTCAGTTGCGTTTCCTCAAGTCCTCTTCAGCTTCAGAAATATACACTTGCTGATTATTTTTGTTGATCACATTGTAAAGGAGGAAGCGTAGCAATTTGTGTACGCAATGATGTAAGTTTTACGCAGTTATCAATCCCTTGTTCCAGAATAAGTAAGGTTTTCGAGTACGCAATTTGCCAGATTAAATTTTCCCAAGAAGTATATCGCGTTGCCGCAATTTACCGATCACTTAACAGTGATTTGAATATTTTTATCAATTACTGAAACTTTTTTTCATGCAATATCTTGAATATTCTTTTGTGGAGACTTTAACATGAACTTTAGTAACAATAACGATAGAAACCATTTTACAGTTGAGAATCTCTTGATGTCCTTTGGATTGGATAAAACCATTTTTGATCCAACAAGGACACAAGACAAAAGTAAAACAAGAATCGACAATATGTTCACGAATTTTAACTTATCCTTCTTGGATGCAATTAGTCTCCCTCCGAAATGTTATTATTGATTGAGTGGAGCAAACTTATGTACGACTATTGCAAAAATGCAAATATCCGAAATAGATTGGTAACCTGTTTATAATCAAGGGGAAAGCCTTGACAATAAATTTAATACATTTCAACTCTTTCTGAGGGCATTTAATTGTTAATTTCCTTTAGTGAAATATAAGGAAAAGCGGTGGCTGACAAGGGATATTATTCAACAGGGTGTGAGACTGAGAGGCTTATATAAATTCGCCACCTTGAATCCGCATAAGGAAGACTTCATGTTGTATTATAAACAATTAAAAAAAGTATATATATATATATATCTTCTTCAGAAAGGGGTACAGTCAAAAAGAGACAAACACAAATCTTAAAATTGTAGCATCATATGGAAATTTGTACTTTAAAAGCGTTTGGTTTTGTCATAGTGCCCTTGATAAAAGATAAAAGTCCAACAAAAAATGATTTGTATACGGCACTCACACACATAATACACACAAATTTAACGAAATAATACCGATACGCGAGGTTTGCTCGCTATATATATATATATATATATATATATATATATATATATATATATATATATATATATATATATATATATATATATATATATATATATATATATATATATATATATATATATATATATATATATATATATATATATATATATATATACATATATATGTGCCACAAAAACACCGGATTTTTTTATTGATACAGACGGGAAAAAGTTACCAATAGGACTACCGCTGCTTCGGTCACGTATGTAAAAAGTAACTCTAATCTTTATATGCTCTCAAGAAACTCAGACATTCAGTACAGTTTAAGACCAAATCTTAACATAAAAATACCTACACATCGACAGTCTCTTACATCAAATAGTCCCTACCCACTAGTGAAACAAAATTCAAATGCATTCTTAAAGACAAATTACGAACGGAACAATTCAGCAAAATAAGCGTGGTATGCATTTTTCACAAAAGAAGTTATAGTTTGCCTTTCCTTTACTACGACATAATTACCACAGATATAACAAAATATTTGGGATTTGGACCAATACAACGAAACTGCGCATAAGCAGTTTACAAGGTTGTATTGACGCTTCTGTGCCAACTCTGTTGCTATGCATAGGAATCTAATATTATCCAGTGCTGCCAAACAACATCTAATTTCATAAAAAATCAAATCATTTAAAAATCATGTCTAACATGGAACAAACGTATTTATGTCATAGGTATATATATTATTAAAATAACATTTTTAAGATATAGAGTGCTATAAAAAAATGACGTGATAGAGCAAAAATCACTGTGTTAGCGGATTTTTGTTATTGTACTGATACTGTCATATTTCAATTCGCAAAAACTATATATGTACCACTTTTTAGACAAATGAGAAGTTTTCAGATACAGATACAGAAATGAGGAGCAAGAAAGAAAATTTTGTGTGGCGTTTCTCGATACTACAGAAATTATAACAGTATTAATCTAAAGCAGGTGTCCTATCTCCTCAAAAATGCGAGATACGCCCCGAAAACAAATGAACACTGAAAACCCAGTACAATGTTAGAACAGGGCATGCACATAAAAGCAGAAGCTACTCGCAAAAATTGCATTTTGGTATACCGGATATCCTTGAAAATATGAGAAGTCCCTGCAATCGAGATTGAACACGAAAAAGAACCCGAAGTTGCTGTACTTTTTTTCGTCTCCCGATTCTAAAATACCGAATTATGAACTGATCAGATGAGCACAAAGTGCCACTGTAAAACTTTACTCGGTGAATGTACTCCTATTCTTTTGCAAAATGAACCCAATACTATTGGTCATAGAAAAAAAAAGCACCGTTTATAAAACTTCTTACATTTACTACTACGCACTAAACAGACCAATTTATACAGGAACGCTTTATAGTTTTTGTGCTCCCATTGTTCCTAGTCAGTAATCCACTATTCTAAGTTTTACAAAAATTGGATATACTGGGTATTACTTAATGTGTCCAATATGAAGCAGAACGGTGCTTCAAATTTTATTAAATGGAAAATTTGCCCCAAATTTTTGGTACAAAATGCTTCGTTGTCGAGATACAGGATCTCAAAGTTTTATTTTGATTTTTTTTTCTTCTGCATAATTTTCCCAATAATGCCGGTTTTTTTATATAAAAATTTGAATCTATTCGTAATTAAGGGAATGTTGTCTAAATATCATTTCTCACTTTCAGTGATTCTTGCGCAAAAAAGAATTTCTCAGTCACTTTTAAGTATAAAAGATTATTTCTTGTTTTTTATTATAGTGAAATTTCAATAAGGAAAAATGCCTGATGGGCTAGTAAGTTTACGTTTTGTTTGTATTGAGATGTGAAAAATACAAAGATAAAAAAAATGTTACTAATCTTTATTACCTATTGAAAAGATAACAGCGTTTCTTAAATCTAAATTATCTAATAGTAAGTAGAGTAATTCTGGAGTTCCGTCAAACTCTAAATATTAGATTATTTAATTTTGAAAACCCTAAATTAGTATTAATATATTTGCATTATATATATATATATATTTTTTTTTTAATCTTTGGCCTACCAATAGATAATTAGTATAGTAATCTCTCGTAGTTGAAAGTTCGCGAGACACAAAATTGAATTGATTGTTAATTGGACCGGCGCCAATGTGGTCTCTCATTTCCAATGAGTGATAAGATTACATGCGGATGGTTCAATATGCACTTCAAAGAAAACGGGAAATCGCATCTATCCTTACTGACCAATTTGTTTCTTTGAAGTTTCTGGATTACTGATAGTCAGAGTTAATTAATTTCCCTAGAAACCTATATCCTACATTTAACCGATTGTAACACTGCTTTGGCCTTGTGAGATTGAGTATTATTGATTCAATTTGCTTACCAAATTAATTAATTAATACTAACTAACTAACTTATTAAAGACTAATCAAAATAAAACAAAATAAAAGAATGTTGATTAAAAGAAGCGATAGTAAACACAAACACCTTTAATGAGAATTTAAATTGTGAGACTCGACCGATATTCTGCAACTCTCCCAGAGTATTCTATTATTTCACGTTGGTACGATATTGCAAAATGGACCCGTCTGCAACAATATGGCGGACGCAGAAGCCCGTTATCACAAAATGCTAAGTCGTCCGCACAATTTTTCGAAAATATTCTAATCTTGTTGAAAAAATGTTCAAAGCAGTTAATTATGGATGGGAAAATCACTGTTATGTTTGTTGGCTAGTTAATCAGATGGCAGGAATTTCGATAGATACTACCTTAATAGATTGTACAGTTTTTGGCATTGGATTTTTTCATTTGGTATAACATACATCGTATCCTGGGTCCTAATTTTGAACTGCTTTCGATTGTTCTATAGAAAAGCTCCTGACCTACCCAAGAAGGACAGAAACGGTGGAATAACTCGAGAATTAAACAATTCCACAAAAGAAAATATTTTTTAAATAATCTATAAAATAAATGTTTTGTTACAGCAGCCAATTCTTGTTGTTTGATGAATCGCAAATAAAAAATCTCAATATAAAAGAAGTGACTCAAGAAAGGAGACATAATAGCACATCGCAAAGAAAAATGATGACCTTTAAATAAAACAAATGAAATATACCAGCTTGTTTTATAAGTGCTGGGAAGAATAAAGAGTTAGGAAGCAACTTTTACCACCATTAAATGAAATAAAACAACCTCTTAAACTCACTTTCTGCATTACGGTGGTACCGTCCAAAAACCACATCCTCAAAGTTTAAAACTTTTGTTTTATCAAAGAAGATGCTAGCCAAATATGAAGTGTGTTATATTTGGGAGAAGTAATTTTAAATCCATTTTAAATCCATTTAACACATTAATTTGTATGTTGATAATTATTCAGCTATTAGTTATAAAAAATATATCCTAAACCACTAAATTCTACGTCACAAGATTTTAAGTCCATTTCAATTATTCAAAAGTATAGACAGGGTTAAGGAATTGATTTTTCTATTGATATTGAGCTGTTAGTTTTAAAAAATATACAATGTGTCCCAGATTCCCTTCTGTATACACGGATCCCCGAGCCTATTATACCTACAGCAAATTTGAAATCGGGAAAGTTTTAGAGGAAACTTTTCACAACAGGCTTCAGATGGTGGATTTCGTTTTCGGCAGAAAATCCAAAACAGTTAAATTGAGAGCTATCAAAATGCTTTTAGATGCTGTTCAGATGCCTTGTATGACGAGAACATTTTGCCGCAAAAGTGTCACACAGACGGCTGTTTTTTTCGTGCCCTGTTGACGAATGTCGTATATATTGGTCATACAAATGTACTTGTAATCAAATTTTTACTTATTTTAATTTCAAATATATTTTTTTAACTAACAAACTTTTGAAAAATATTAAAAGATTTAAATAAACTAGTACAAAATATTCTTAAATCAAAATATAAAACTTATTTTTAAAAAATGCCTAAAGTGTTTGTTAGAATTTTTCCTTCGTGTGGTAGATTTGGAAACATGTAGTTACACACAAGCTTTTGGCACATTCCTTACACATATATCTGGAAACATTTCTTTGTTTTTACTTTACTCTTGTGTGTCAGCATACAACACATCTTATAGAGACGGCTTTTGTCTTTTCAGTTGAGGGAACTAATGTGGGGAAATGTCTGTTCTGTAGTCTAGCTATATCAGAAACGGAAGTGGGTTTGTTGGCATTGGATTTGTATCTGCAACAACAAAAATTACCGTCATTAAACAGAAGAACTTGAAAAAAATCAGCAATATACGTGAATAATAGCCAATAAAATTAATACAAAACTTTTAAAAATTGAATATAGAAGATTTTGTTGAAATTTAGCAAGCGTCACTGGCCAAGTCTGTTTCATCAAAAACAATGCATGAAAGAATAATTTCTTGTACCATTTTATGGTTTTGCGCATACAATCAATACTGCTCATCATCATATCCGAACTGTCTGCTGCTCCCATTTGATTATTACAGTTAATCATATATTCAGGTTTCCTCAAGGGCTGTTCGGTGGCATAGTCAATTTTATGAAGTGTAACCATTTTGTTTTTGTGCACTGTTGTTATTTTCATCAAGTCTCTCCTATCTTCCCACTTCAAAACCAGGCAAATGTTCGAACTTCTCCAGTCTACTTCTTCTTTTTCTAATTTTTGATTTATTGTTCCAACACTTCTCTTACTTTATGCATTCTATCTAGCATTCTCGTGCAATTTTTTTGAATTTTTCTGAATTCTATGTCACAAAGTGATATGTAAGATTTTTATAGACCACAGCAAAAAAACCAAAGAGTTACAGTCGATTTGTAAAATGGACATTTTTAAAAAATACTCTATGGATCTGAAACGGTATCAGATGTTAATCTGGCGATTTTATTAAATGACTTAATTTTCCTTCAAAGGCGACCAATGTAGTAAAATTAATGAAGGTGTCGGCATTAAATGGCGCTATAAGTTTAAAACGACATGCAAGCAAAACCCAAAATATCAAAGTATATTGAAATGAAAAAGATTTTCAGAATACCAAGTTATTTAACACCGAGGAAGTGTTTAAAGACATACAATAGCAAAAGTTGTCTTTTCGATCAATTTGAACACTTATAAAAGAGTTTGGCCTAAGTTGTTTTAAAACTTGTTTCAATACTATAACTTTGTCGGTCCCGAAAGGGGAACACAAAAGATGTAATTAACTTAGAAAACTTTTAGGATCGGGCGGAAAAAAACATTCCAGAAGAAAAGCCGAAGAAAACCGGAGACAATAAACTAAATTATACTTCGCTTTATCTAACTATTGACGGTCTACAACACCTGGTTGCGATAAAACGACGATATGGAAAAAGTGTTAAGCTTTGGGATAAAGGAAGGCGTATTTTTAGCTCCAAGAAGGTTTTAACGATTTTCTTTTGCACGTGGAATAAAACGACAAACGAGGTAAAAATTGGGCGGCACTTTCCGTTTTGCAAGGCCTGAGCACATGTGTTTTCAAATTTCAAGCGTATTTTCGTATACGGTATGCCCACGCGTTTCAAGTCGATTATTTATAACTTAAGCAATTTTTTTAGAATGTTTGGTTTTATTTTTATCATCCTATGCAATATGAGCATTTCTGAATAACAGAATAATATTTCGCATTGTAATATGTAACTTAACTTAGATTTTACCGGAATAATCACTCGGTCTAGACGGCATATATTCACCATCAACTACTATTGACTCGCGATCTTTCTCTGTTTTACAATCTCGGTCGATCTCTAGTACTGATCTTAAAGTAAAAGGTGCTGCTAGCTTATCTTACGACCCCAGTCTTATAACATCAGGCTTGACGACGGATGCTCAGCGCCAATACTGTAGATTTTTTCTTTTCACTTTGGTAATTGACTCCCGGCTTGTCTTTGACGTCTCATCAGTTTACCCAGATATCGGCTTCTTCTTGTACCATGCAAGTGGTAGTCGTGTTATCAAGGGCTATTGTCTAAATATCGAAGAATCAGACGTTATAATTGTTTTCATAGCGTGTATTAATCGAAATCCTTCTTCTGAACCCTACACACCCTGCCATTGCTAATTAGTCCATGACAATTAATAAGTAGGAGATAATATTTTCATTTTCAACAGAGTAAGTCATCTGTTTAAAATTACATTACTCAATATCGCAAAGGCTTTCGGGAGACTGCTTTGTTACCTAACTAATTAACAACCTGTGGAATCAGTTCAGAAATTTCATTCCAATTTAATTTCTCTTTAAATCCCGGTAAGTCTTACATTTTTATATAAGTCATTGCGAAAGACCGTCCATTTTTAAAAAATACCATGAGTCTATTACCAATAGTGTTTTTGTTGGTATCATTGGCAGCATGGGTGACGTTGCTTATAGTTATAATGTCAATTCGGCACTGCCTGTTTGTATGTAGCAGCGGGTTCTAAAATATAGTGCCGAAGGCAACTGCGAATTTTCTTTTATTAAACTTCATATCATTTTTGTTTGACGCAATTTAACGACCTATTTCTCTTTTAATTGAGGAAATTTTATTACTAAATTAAAAAAAAAAAACCATTTTTTTAAATTTTGCTCGGAAATTCTAGATGCTATGAGATAACTATTGCTTACATATACGAGGGTCACTTGAAGAGTTTCCGAGCTAACAATGATACAAGACATTTATTTTCTTTTTTTTTTCTACCTAGTCTCTTTGTAACTCTATACACTCCTCCCAGCGATACTCTCAAGTCCCTAACCTGTCCAAATAGTACCCAGCGCTTTTCTGAACAAATTTGTTGTTCACAAAAGTGATTGTCTCTTCATTTGATGAAAATCTTTGCCCTCCGATCGCAGTTTTCGGACATATTAAGAGAAAGAACTCGCTTGAGGCTAGATCTGGCGATTAAGGTGGATGGTCGAGCAGTTCAAACCGCAATTCGTTGATTTTCGCCATGGCAACCGTTGAGGTATGGGTGGGCCCGTGCTCTTGGTGAAATAGAATTTTTTTGCAAATGTGACCGTTCTTACGCATTTTTTGTCTTCAGCTTGCTAAGTAATGATGCGTAGTATATTTCTGCAATGATTTTTTTCTTTTTGAAGGTAATTGATTAAGATGACTCCTTGACTATCCCAAAAAACAGTCGGAATCGCTGTCCCATCCGAAGAAACAGTTTTTGCTTTTTTCGGAATCGGTTCCCCCTTTGCAGTTCACTGTTCACTGACTGTATTTTTGATCTTGTCATATAATGGTGTATCTAAGTTGCTTCCTCAGTAAATATATAAACTAACCCAAAATTCAGATTTATTGCGCTAACAAAGCGTTGGAAAGGTTCATTCGTACACGTTTGTGGTCTTACATGAGTAAACGCGACACCCATCGCGCGTACAGCTTTCTCAAGCCTAAATCTTAACCTAAAATTTGACAAACACGTACTTCGGACATTTTCATAACCTCTGCTATCTCTCTCACTTTAATTCGACGGTCGTTTAACACCACTCGATGAACTTTAGCAATATTATCATCGGTAGTTACAGTTTTTGGATGTCCCAAACGTTTATCATCTCCGAAGCTTTTAATTTTAATTTGCGGAGGAGAATTGTCTATCCAAAGCAAATATTTTGTAAGAACTCTATACTCAATTTTTTCCATTCTCCCGTAAACACATATAACCACTGAAACGACTCTTAACTAAAAATCACGTTTCCAAAATGGCTGAAACTTTTCTTAAATAATTATCAAGAGGTGCGTAACTACGATCACTAGATTTTAGCAACTAGTACCGCCATCTTAAGGTTAAGGTTCGAAACTTTTCAAGTTACCCTCGTATATTTTGTAATTTTAATTTGCCAACCTTATTACGAAAATTATTATTAGTATTATTATTATTTCTACTACAATTGCTAAATAAGGAGCGGTAAATAATTTGTTTTTAGTCTGAATGAAATATGTTAGACGAAGAGTAATAATAAATATGATAATTTATTTTTATTTGTATGTTTTACACGCTCTCTTAGCCTTTCAGATTTTATCAAAGTTTATGTTTATGTTAATTAATTATGTTAATTTTCTAGCAAATTAATCCTTTGGTAATAACGGACGGCATTTTGTTTACGAAATTCATTGTTTTCAATTTCATGACTAGTTTACTGGTATCAAGATTAAAATTAAAAATATGGAAAAAGAAATTTCTAGAAAACTAAAATATATCCAAATATTGTCACTTGAGAAAAAATTTACTCTTTCAGGTTTGTCAGAAATAATTGACTTTGAGCATTTAACCTATTTCTAGTAGACGAACAAATGTAAAGCATTTGGTGGAATTAAATGATCCCTCTCAATTAAATACAATGAATGATTTTACCATTAGGGGAGAGGTTCCAGTGGTTTCTCTTCGAGAATCCTTTGGTTGATGCAGATTCATTTATTTTTATTACTGCTGCCTAAACTCGCCCAACGAAAACAGCAAAGTTTTATCGTGCTCGTATAATTACGTGTAAATGGAAACGAAGAGAAATTTGTTTCATTTGACCAGATGACATTATTTTCTAATTCATTAATATAGTCTTTATTTTTTAGATCTCCTATTCATTTGAATATATTTTGCTTTACTTCTAATGGGTTTTTCAATTGGAGCGGGTAAATTTTAACGACCCGTGGCGTCCATTTTGATTTAGTGTAAGATATTCTGCTTATTAGTCAATAATTTATGCCAAATCACCGTGGCATTAAACAGCACGTTCAAATAAAATTTTATTAGCAAAGTGAGAGTTCTTTAGTAGACGTGGTACTCATTCACAGTCAACTCTTCCACATTTGGCCCCTACAACACTTCGTTCATTTCGTAATTGCGGTTCACCAAAAAATAATAATAAAGGAATTAATAATATTTCTTAAAAATCTGAAAGAGTAGATTTATTTTCAAATGACAATACTTGGTATATTTTAGAGAAGGCACTGTATTCTTCTTTTACTTGGTGTGCTTATCTGAACTTCATTGACTGCTGCTCTGAATAATCCTCGTGTTGACAGGGAAAACCAAGTTCTAAGGTTTTTCAACCAGGAGATTCTACGTTTTCCAGGTCCTCTTCTGCCCAAGACCTTTCCTTGGAGTATCAAGTAAAGTAGACCATATCTCTTTTGGTTCCTCATTATATGTCCCAGATATTCTAATTTGCGTTGCTTAATGATGTCAATAACAACAATATTAATTTATATTACATTATAAATACAAATAATAGGAGCAAAGTATGTATCCACACTGAACCAATGCTGTCCGTTATCACCAAAAGATTTATTTTTCTAGAAAATGAAGAATTAAGAGAATGAAATATACCTAGAACTCGTACATAAACAATAATTTCTAGAGACCCGAAGCCAATGCACTGTGTCTGCTCTGATAAGTGGATCACCACGTTCTGTGGTGATCGACGTTTGAGTGGCTACCTGCTAACTGACTTAGCAGTAACCTTTTGAGTTGAAAACTTCTGTTGGTGAGCTAACCACTTTCTTAGCACTACTAGCGTAATAATTTTTGCCTTCTGGACTTTGACCAATTGCCCTTCGGCGTCAATCCTAAATGATCCGGCTTGTTCTTGAGATCCGCTTTATTACTGGGTCGACTTCACTCTCTGTAAGGTTTAGTAAAATATAGACTTTTCAAATGCGCAATATGTTATCTAAACAAATGTAAAAAATATTTTTTAATATATCGCTTGATTAATTTTGTGGTGGATCTTACTTCTTGTTTCCGTCTATCAGTTATATAACACGGAAAATGTGGATAATATGTTTCCTTGATGATTATACTTTGTTTAAATTTTAGTCTCAGTGTAGTGTTCAAATTTGGTAAAATTTAATTGACTTTAGTTATATTATAACGACCTAATTCCTATATTATATGGAAGACGATTTTTATAGTTGTTAGAGGAAAGTTTTGCTGACTCTCGATCTAGTGAATGCGCTCATTATGCCGTGCGAGCCAACTGTCCGTCCGTAACCATGGCAAGCGACTTACATCGCTTAGAGAAATACCGCCGCGAAGTACAACGCAAGTTGCACTTAGTACTTTTTGATTCTCTTTCCGTTTATCCATTATTGTTAATTGTATTCTGTGAATCGTGATTTCTTTTCATTAAAGTTCTTAATCAGAACTTCGGGTTTGATTTCACTGCCGTTTAAACCCCGCCGACAATAATTTCTATTAAAAAATACGAAACTTAGATAAAAAATCAAAACATTCCGCTTTAAAATTTGAACTAGAAAATATTTGAGTCTATATCCACCGGTAGATCGCAGCACGTCCTGTATAAGGAAAGACCAGAACAAAAGAAAAATATGCTATCGGAATTATTACTTTCCCCAAGGCGTATAAAATAATAATGGAAATAAATGGCATCATAAATGAGGTTTATTCTGCGGACGAATTCATTTCTTCTCTCTTATTGTTGTTGTAGTTTTATCACTTTGTCGTGGTAACTCAAAACAAACTGTGATTGGTGAAAAGGTACGTTTTCTGTATATTTTGCGAAATTGATTTCGTAGCTTCCTTTATTCGTTTTATCAACTAATTAGTTTTTATATAGTGCACCTAGCTAAATAACGAATGTAGGAAAATCACCCTTAGCTAAATACGAAGAAATTCGATACTTCCGGTGTGTGTAATTTTGTACGAGTAGTTTATCAATGCTACTAATTAATCTTTTCATTGCCTTAATAAAAGGCATTAGATCAAAGCTGGACGTGAACAGTAACAAACTCTCATACTTCTTTATTAGCTCTGTATTGTTAATAATTGTAATTTTTAAGCAAAACTGGATTTTAAATTTTTATTTAAATGATCGTTAAGGGTACTTATTACTATAAATTACTGTGGGTTATTTTAATTTCAAAATCATTTGTGTTTCGGTGTATATAAAAGACAAAAAAACAATAATATGCAAAGGTAACGTAACAATGTAATGTATATTTCAGATAACTCTTCGAGGTTTGGCTTAATCTTAATCGTTGACTTAACTTTTCCGATTATATAATATTAGGATCCAATTATTGTAAGTTTGTAATTAGTTGAATTAGTGAATATTGGATTTTGTCAAAAATCAAGGTGTCCAGTAAGTAATAATAATAATTGTAATATGGTTTTCGTAAAGGGTTACAGTTATGTATACGGAGTGTTCGGAATTTGAGTTCGGAAACTCGGAGGAAAGATTCAACGTGGTAAAATAATGGTAGTAAGTCATGTAACAAACATTCAAAAATCTTTCTTTTTTTTTAATTTTATTTTTAACGCATTGGGCTTAATTCTCAACGGAATAAGGTGGTATTTTACATGAAGCCTTGATGATACTGTCACTAGAGGGCTCTATACCTAGAACATTTCTTTTATTTTCCCTGTATTTTAATTGTTTAGACTGAAATTGCAAAATAGAATAGATTGCTTTCAGCATAATCACAAATCCTCAAAAATTGTTACCCTTGTTTTGAGGCGATGAGTGTTATCGTTTAGCCACAAATCGACTTTTTTTATTCTCGGGCAGAATACCCTGCGATATTATTATTATTATTATTAACCTGCAGGGGACGTGCACTAAATTTTTGCACAACATTATGCTGCAAGTTAAAAAAAAGAAAAATTCATTTATCATTTTAGAAAATAAGAAATTATTAATAATAGTCGGGAATTAAACAGTGTACAACGCTAATTACAATTCATTTCAAAATGCCCTTCGTTCGTTTCTAAAAAAATACTATTTCTAATGATTTCGCAACCGTTTATTTTTTTTGTAGATCATTGATATGATCATTATAGGTGTTCCATACACTAATGACTTTTAGTGCGGCCAAAAAAAGAAGTCGATCGCATTAAGGTCTGGCGAGCGAGGCGGCCAAGCTAGAGGTCCGCCCCGACCTATTCATCGATGTTAAAATGCTTGATTTAAATACAGCCAGTGTAGAATGGGGCGGAGTGTCATTTTGCATTAACCACATGTTTTGTACACTGCAAGGGTACCTGTTCCAGCAAAGGTGGTAGAAAAAGTGGGGTCCTATAAGATTTTGAGACCCACGACTCATCTTAATTTTGTAGTAACAATAGCTAAAGAACTGCTAGACCTCTATTAAATTAATTAAACATTTTATTAATTTAAAAATTTATTTTTTTCTCTTTGCTCTTAAATTATTTAGTATTTTAATCTATTCAAATTTATGGAAAATAATTATAAATTGACATAGACAATGTGAAAAACAAAACATATTTTTCAATTTCCAGTTTTTTCTCTCGGAAGTTTGTGGCAACATAAGAAATTGTACTAGCCAAATAAATGCACATGTAAAATTTAAATATGAAAGAATCTACCTTTTAAAAGTTTTTGAAAAATTCGAGCAGCGAATAAAAAATCGATTTGTGTCTAAACGATAACACTTATCGACTTAAAACAAGAGTAACAATTTTTGAGGATTTGTGATTCTGCTTAAGGCAATATTTTGCAATATCAGTCTAAATAAATAAAATATAGGGAAAATAAAAAAGCGCCCTCTAGTGACGCATCTCTGTGTGTAAAATACCAGCTTATTCCGTTGAGAATTTAGCCCACTGCGATAAAAATGAAATTTAAGAAAATGAATTTTGACAAGCCATAACTCGGAAAATATTACGATTTCGAATTTTTGTTACATGACTTCCTACCATTATTTTACCAGGTTGAATCTTTCCTCCAAGTTTCCGAACTCAATTTTCGAACCCCCTGTACAACTCATTTGAAAAAGAAAAAATACGTCAATAATTAAGAAAGTGCTTAACAGTGCTGAAATGGACTTGATCTTTTATAGAAAAGTCAACTCATCTTAAGTGAGCAGTGCTAGTTTTTACAATATTCTTCAAACACACTAGGAAAATAATGAAACAAAAAATTTTAGGAAATAGTCGTAATTTACCACGACATTTAAAAAAAATTGAAATGAAACTGCCCGAATTTGGGGTACACTCAGTATGTTGTTAATGTTCGTTGTCGTATTCCAATCTTCGGTAAACCGACCCTCCCGTATAACGATTGATTAATTATCTGCGTCCTCCGATTACACGTTGTATCAACCAATGACGAAAAAACATGAGTTCTTTTATTAAGGCTGAAATGTAATTTTTGGAAGCCATAAATTTTTCGTTCGATTAATTATGACTGAAAATTAATGATTGGATAAATATTATAGTGGGAAAACCGAGGTTTGATGAAAATGGATGATAATTTCGCGATTTTGTCATGCCACCGGAATAAATAATATACATCCTTAACTAATTTATATATTAGTTTTTTGATTAACTTAATTAAATCACTAATAACATGCACGTTTTATCGGTTCAATGAGTGGAGTAGTTTTTATTAGCATATCTTTAAATATCGAATAATAAAATTAATTAAACATATATAAGCTTACATCATGGTGTTGTTTTTCCTATTTTTGAACAACTAAAGTTGCGTGCATAGAAATCGCCTCACTGTCGATTTTTTTAGTATTTTTGGAAGATATTTGGAAGACAATTTAATATAATTTATACGCGTAGCAACGGTTAAACAAATAAAATATGTTCATGCAGTAGTTATAGTGATTGAACTGAGGTGGCTTTTACTTGATGAAAATCCATTTATCAAAATAAATAAGAACTAAAAGTTCAGATGTTCACGAAATTTTATATTATGACATGACAATTATTTCGACACCATGTCTTTATCAAATGCAATATTTACAAACTACCTGATACTATATATATCGAAAATGACCATAAAACCTTAATTAATGTTGTTGCGAGAATTTAAGTTCAATAAAGGAGAGGCATTTAAATCTAATTGATCGTTAAGCAATACATTTGAATATCTCATTTTGTTAATCTCCATGGCTTCCAATAAATTTAATTTTCTACTTTTTGTGGCTGTGTATAATATATCAAAATTGTCGTCAAGAATGTGTTTTTCTGTGTTTAAGTGTGTAGCATAACTAGAATCTAGACTATTGTTTTTTAAACGCTCTTTTATGTTCGTTAATGCGTTTCTTGAAGGATCTACCTGTTTGTCCAATATAAATTTTAGGACAAGATCCGCATTTCAACCTGTAGACACCTAATTTTTGGGATTTTGGACATTTCGTTTTATTGTTAATTAAATATTTTCCTATTGTGTTGTTAGTTCTGAAAGCTATTTTTAAACCACATTTTGACAAATGTTTTGAAACTTTTTGGCTAGGTTCTCCTATGTATGTAATTGTTTTAAATTGTCCGTGTTCTGTATTTGGTTTCGGATAAATAGAGTTTACTGTTGTCTGTATTTGTTTTTTATTTATAATTTCATCTATAATGGACGGATTGTAGCCGTTGTTCAGTGCTATTTGTTTAATGATTTTAAGTTCTTTATTGTAATTTTCTTTTGAGAGTGACTTATTAAGAAGTGTGTGTATAAAAGAGTGAAATGCAGCCATTTTGTGTGTATAAGGGTGATTTGAGCTGTTATCTATGACTGTGTCCGTGTGTAAAGGTTTATGATAAATGGAAAAATCTAATTTGTTTTGCGTTTTCATAATAGTTAAGTCTAAAAAATTAATAAAGTTATCCTGTTTAATCTCGATAGTGAATTTTATACGATTATGTAATGAGTTAATGAAATTTAAAAAAGAATTTAATTGTCTGTCCCTTCCAAAAACGCAAGCAAAGACATCATGCACGTATCTATACCACCATAAAATAACTTTTACTTAAAGGATGTTCTAGTATGATATTTTCCAAATTATCCATAAAAATCTCGGCTAACAAAGAACTAAGTGGGTTTCCCTTCCTTAGAGATGTAAATCTGGCCATTAAATTCAAAATAATTTTTTACTAAAGATACTATTAAGCAATCTAATAAATCTTGTTTCACCAATGGGCTAACCTGTTTCCGAGTTAGTTAGTCACATCCATAGGTGGGAAATAAGTTTTGTACATCAAAAGACAATAGTGTTGCTTTAGAAGGGATTTTGATATCTTTAATTTTGTTGATTAATTCCAAAGAATTTTTTATTGCAAATTTTGGTTTAAAATCGGTGTGGAACTTTAAAATATTTACTAATTTTGTTGAGAGTTTAACTGCTGGAGCTGTTACATAAGACACTAATGGGCATATCTTGTTTACGTAATTTAACTAAAGAATATGATTTCGGAGCTTATGGATTCATAATTGTTAAAAAATATTTGTCTTTGTCACTAAATAGTCTGGAGTTGATAATTACTTCCTTGACTTGCCTATGGTATAACTCGGTAGGATCGTATTTGATACATTGGAAAAGTTCTGGTTTAAGAAAATTGTTGGTTTTTGAAATATATTCTGGGAGAACGATAGATAAAGTCACGGTGTTGTCGAAACAATTGTCATGTAAAAATATATAATTTCGTGAAAATCTGAACTTTTAGTTCTTATTTATTTTGAGACTAGATCCTTTGCTGGGCGCCCTGGAACAGGCAGAAAGCGAATTACAACGGCTTGTGTTGACCGCTTTATTGTGTCAACAATAATAAGAAATTGCCACCTGAATGTGGTTCAAGTGCAACAACAGTTCCATGAATTTCGAAGAGTGGCTATTAGTCAGTGGACAGTGAGAAGGAGACTGAAGGAAAATAACCCCAAAAACAACAAAACTTACTCCAGCTCATGGACAAGCACGTCTACGCTTTTTACGGGATCATCTGAATTGGACATTGCACCAATAGGAGTCTGTTCTGTTCTTAGATGAGAACAGAATATGCCTTTTTGGTAGTGACCGACGAAAAAAAGTGTATCGAAGACCAGGAGAGCGATTTGCAGAATGCTGCAATGAAGAGCGGAGCCCTAATGGAGGTGGTTCCTGTATGATATGGGGTGTACTTTGTATGGACGGACGAACCGATGCTGTTTTCATCCATAGAGACGGCCGTGGTCAAGGGGCAGGAGGTTTAACAGGTGCTAGGCATATCGAAGATATTTTATTAGATCACGTGGTATCTTAGGTCGACTACATTGGAGAATAATTCATTTTCAGTAGAGGAAGAGTGGCTTAACATTCCGCAAGAAACAATAGCGAACTTGATTAGATCTATGCCTAATAGAATAAGTGCTGTTTATTTTACTATGCTAAATTTAAAAACCAGACATAAATTTAAATTAATTTAAACTCATGTTAAAGCGTATTAAAAGCGTTAAAAGCATATTTTGTTATCTGAGTAGTAGTTAAAAAAATGAAATTGAAGTCCGATTTCTATGCGTGTAAGTTGTTTGGGCACCACTTAGCCATCTGTTTAATAAAAAAGTGAAAAAAATGAAATTTATGAACGGTTTGCATACTATACTTTTTTTACGGTCATTTTTTCAAAGAAACTTCCACAGGCTACTGTAATAAACCAAACCAAACCTTCTGGATTCCTCCTGCGTCGGTTTTGACTGAAACTGTCAAGCTCTGAAGAAGCCAACAGGATGATTGGCCAAACCTGAGCAATTTCGACTCAGCAAAAGCCGATTCAGGAGGAATCCAGAAATTTTGTAAAAAGTATAATAGCAAAAATACATTCGCTCAGTTTACCTGTGACGTGACTGTCAGAATTGTCAAATGTCAAAATATCCTCGGTAATAATTTTAGGGTAAGACAACATGTTCGACATTCATTTCATTTAATTTTCGAAATCTATCAATTACTTTAGGTGGCCGAACGCCACCATATTAATTCAAAGACGAAAATCTGAGTTAAAAGGGAGTGTCTAGAGCATAAAGCAAATTTGGGAATATGACCATTTGTCTAGGCATTTACTTTTTGTATAGAACCTCTATACACCTTCGTGTGTGGACTGTATCTTGCTCTCGTACCGTCAAACGCACTTTCCTGTGTGGTGGTCAGTTCGGTACTGGCGCGCTGGGCGGCATCCCTTCGGCTGCACAAACGGTCTGGCACGCACTTGGACCGTGATTGATGCATGATAGTCACGTGACTCTGGCGTGTTCACACATAGCGGGGTTTCACATATAGCAACGAAAACTAATAGGTTCTTAACATGCCCCCCGCCTTGAAAGAATGTAAGTTGTTTCAAAATGAGAAAGTTCAAACTAAACACTTATTACAATGGTCAAATGAAACTTAAACATGATGACAAAGTGTCAGGTAGAAAAATGAAAAATGTAATTTAAAGGTTAGTAATTGGAAGCGGACACAACTTTAGGACAGCGCGTTTTATCACTCCCGATGTGGTCTTGACTGAAACGACGCGCACAATATTGTCACTACCTGGATGAAGTTCAATTATACGCCCTAGCCGCCATTTGAACGGGGGTAAATTGTCATCGCGAACTAAAACCATTGTACCAACTACAAGATTATGCTGATTCTTTTTCCATTTAACTCTTTCTTGTAATTGACCAATATATTCCTTCGTCCATCTTTTCCAAAAGTGTTGTTTAAGGACTTCCAATTGTTCAAAGTGAGAAAGACGATTCAAAGGAATATCCTGTACATTTGGATAGGAAATTGATTGAAGTGAACGACCAATTAATAGATGAGCTGGAGTTAACACCCCTAGGTCGTTTGGGTCAGAAGAGAGTGGCGTTAGAGGTCGAGAATTCATTACGGCCTCTATCTGCGTGAGAACTGTGTAAAAACTTTCAAATGTTAAAAGGACATTAGATAGTATTCTTTTGATGTGATGCTTCGCTGATTTCACTCCTGCCTCCCAGAGACCTCCGTGGTGAGGCGAGTAGGCTGCTATAAAATGCCACTGTATGTTTAAGTCCAATCCGCACTGATTTTTTACAGAATCTGAGTTGTTTCTTAAAAAATCGCCCAATTCTTTCAACTGATTACTAGCCCCCTTAAAGTTGGTACCATTGTCAGTATATATGTTAGTTGGTCTACCCCTGCGAGCTATGAACCGTTGAAATGTCTCTAGAAAGGCTTGTGTTGACAATTCAGTGACAAGTTCGAGATGAACTGCCTTGCTAGTCAAACAAATAAAAAGTGCGAGATAGCATTTTTGTATTTTACATCCGCGTCCCTTGCGATCTTTTATTTGGAAAGGGCCGGCGTAATCAATGCCTGTGTCTGAAAAAGGTGGCCTTGGTGAAATTCGCGCCTCTGGAAGATTACCCATTATTGGAGTCGGAATAGTGGGATTAAATCGAAAGCACACAATGCATTCTCTTACAATGCGCTTGGCAAGATTTCTACCTGCGACTGGCCAGAAAGTTTCCCTGATATGGGAGAGAAGTAATTGTGGGCCGCAATGCAGAAGGACTTTGTGTTCGTACCTAAATAACAAGTAGGTAAAATGATGTTTTGAACATAAAAGTGCTGGGTGCCTTTTATGAAATGGGTATAATGAATGTTTAAGTCTACCTCCTACACGAATTAGACCATCGTCAAGAAAAGGGGTCAAACTAAGAAGTCTGCTTCTTGAGGAAACCTGATTTAACTTTGAAAATTCATGTATTTCCCTTGAAAAGCTTTCGCGTTGAGACAACTTGGTTAAAACTTCCTTTGCATGACGGAGTTCGAAGATTGTTAAAGGTTTGTGATGTCCCTTGGAAGACTTTATTTTGCATAATTTTAAGATTGATGAAACATCCTGACACAAATGTACTGCCTCTTCGAAACTGTCAGCTCCAAATAGCAGATCATCGACGTAGAAATCCTTACTGATGACTCGAGATGCATGAGGATTCAATGATTCGTATTCGATAGCTAACTGTTTTAAGCAGCGTGTGGCTAGAAAAGGAGCACTTGCCGTACCATAAGTCACAGTATTAAGAGAGAAAGTTTGAAGTTCATCCATGGGATCTGCTCTCCATAGAATAAGCTGCAAAGGATGATACTCCTCTTGGACTAATATTTGTCGGTACATTTTACAGATGTCTGCAGAAATGACATACTGGTGTTGCCGAAATCTTAGCATGATGGAAACCAGATCATCTTGTACCACAGGCCCAACCATCTGGATAGAATTGTAGGATACATCTGATGAAGAGGGAGCTGAGCTGTTAAAGACTACTCTAAGTTTCGTAGTAGAGCTATCCTCCTTTAGAACGCCATGGTGTGGTGAATAGTATCTAGGTTTGGAATTGGATGAAGCAAAAATTGACATGTGGCCTAGATCGTGGTATTCGGTCATAAAATCTGTGTACATGGCCTTTAATTTGGGATTTTTCGAAAGTTTGCGTTCCAGCTGCAAGAATTGGTTTGTTGCCTGTAACTTGGAATCCCCTAAAACTTCTGATGACTTCTTAAGTGGAATGGCTACAGTGAATCTACCATTTGAACCGCGCTTAAAATTATCAGAGAAGTGTTTTTCGGCTTGAAATTCCTCATCCGACAGGATCGGCTCACTTGACAACTCTTCGATTTCCCAAAACTTGGCTAACTGCTTTTGAACATCTAAAGTGGAGAGATGACAGAAAGAATGATTTGGGGTGGAAATGCCTAACGGACCAGAAATGAACCATCCTAATCTACTGTTTTGTAGAATAGGCTTGTGTGACCCGAGAGATATCTTTTCATTATCAAGTAAATCCCAAAATGTATCTGCGCCAATTAGAAGATCTACTTGACCTGGTTCATGAAATTTAGGATCGGCTAACTGACAGTGGGATGGTATTTCTAACTGGATGGGATCGAAATAGCAATTCGGTAATTCACCCGTAATTTGTGGGATAACTAAACAAGTTAGTTGTCTTGAAAACTTGGAATAACAAGATTTGAATTTGACAAAGCATGAGTGTTTTATGCTGGAATTGCTTTGACCAATGCCTAAAATTGAGGAATTGAATTTGTGTTTTTCGACACCTAATTTGTTAACAAATTCTGAAGTAATAAAGTTGGACATTGAAGCATTGTCAAGAAGTGCTCTGCATAAATGTTTTTCACCATCAGAATCAAATACTTCAACTACCGCGGTGGCAAGCAAAACTTGGCTTTCGGGGTAGGAATTGTGTAATGTTACTTTACCTTCAATAGGAGTTTTCGATGATTCGGGTTTTGAATCAGAAGAAGTAATCGATTCCTTTTCCGATTCAGCTTGATGCAATAGCGAGTTGTGTTTTTGATTACACTGCCTGCAGTGACCTGAACGACACTTTTCAACAGGATGCCCACTGTGTAAGCAATTGGGGCACAATTTTAAAGGTTGAACTGTTTTATATCGTTGGTCAATGGACAGTGCTAGAAACTTCGGACATTGAAAAATGGAATGCTGTTCTTTGCAATGATAACATGCAAATGTCTTCTTTTCATGAGAGGAATAAAATGCTTTCTTTGGTTTTCCTTTGTGCATTGAAACTTTGTCAAGAAAATCAGCGCGATTTGAAAGAAATGATTTTAATTCTGATAAGGTGGGCAGTTCCTCATTGAACTCTAGCTGTTCCCATTCTCTTATCGTATCGACATCTAATTTGCTCGTTATCAAAAATATGATCAAAGGATCCCAAAACTGAGTTTTTATTCCTAAATTTTCAAGTGAACGCATGTTTTTTGAAATGATATCGACTAAATTTCTAAAAGAATTTGACGAATCAGATTTAATATCATGAATGTTGAAAAGAGCCTTAATGTGATTGTGAACCAACAAAGGCTTGTTCTCGAAACGCTGACATAAAATGTCCCACGCTACATCATAATTTTCGGAGGAAATATCAATGGATTGGATACACTGAACTGCTGGCCCTTCTAGTGAAGCTTTCAGGTAATGGAATTTTTCGATAGAATCAAGATATTCACTTTTGTGTACAAGTGAGACGAAAGTATCTCGAAATTCTTGCCATCGCTCATATTGACCCGAAAACTTTGGCAGTTCAATGGTAGGAAATTTCGCATGTGGTTTCCGGTGAAAATTTGAATTTTGGGGAACATTGGCAATGATGGATGTGCTCGAATGAGTTTCATCTTTCGTTGAATTTCTGTTGAAATCATTGTGCGATGAAATGAACTGTTTTGCTTCCGAAATTAAAGCAAAATACGAAAACTCAAATTTTTCCAACTCAGATTCCGTGAAATCATTCGAATTTAAGCCCTCAAGTTCAAACTGAATTTCAGAAAATTCCGAAAGTAAATTCGATTCAATTTCTTTCAAGCGTAATTCAATTTCGAGTAGTGTCGCTCGATTAGGATTTTCAGTTTTCGCGGCATGAAAATAATTTGAAAAACGCGTTAACCTGTTTTTTATGCTAGCCCGTTTTCTTACCAAAATTTGAATTCGAGCATTTACTTCACCATCTGCGGTATCTGGGAAGTCGCTTTGCATATTTGGGTTTTTTGATTTTCTTTTTGCTGGCATTTTTTGAAATTTTTAAAATCAAATCAACAATGAATTATTTTCAGAATTTTGCGAACTCGATATCACTGAGATGCACTGAAATCTCGATCCTAATGCAACGTAAATGACTCTTTGAATTAAATTTACACCAAAATTGCATTTGCAGTTTTTCCAAATGTAAATTGGCAAATTTCTTTACGATTGGAACTCCTTTTTACAAAAAAATTCAACGATCTTTGGATGAAATGTACAATTTTGTTTGGAAAACGTTGATGAACAATAAATGAATGGACGCAAATAACTATACGCAGTCGATCGTCAGTTTGTCTTAGAAAACGGAAAACTTTGGCACTTTTTCCGATTGTCCGTAACGCGAACGCACAACGCGATGAAACAGTTCCGACGGCGACAGTTTTCTGCATGCAACGAGGTTACCTTGATTTTGCTGTCCGACGGCGAGTTTGTTTTTATCGTTGCGACAACAATCTCTCACCCGACTGAATACAACTTCAAATGCTTGTCCAGGATACGCTGCTGGATGTGAAGACTCTTGAAAAAACCAATTGACTAACCGAATCCGTTCAATGAACCGTGAATCCGAATGAATAGCCAAGAAATTCTTGTTTCTGTCCAAAAATCCGATCGAATGGACCAAAAAATGTATAGAACCTCTATACACCTTCGTGTGTGGACTGTATCTTGCTCTCGTACCGTCAAACGCACTTTCCTGTGTGGTGGTCAGTTCGGTACTGGCGCGCTGGGCGGCATCCCTTCGGCTGCACAAACGGTCTGGCACGCACTTGGACCGTGATTGATGCATGATAGTCACGTGACTCTGGCGTGTTCACACATAGCGGGGTTTCACATATAGCAACGAAAACTAATAGGTTCTTAACACTTTTCATAGTAATTGTTTTGCGCCGTTTATGCCATTAAATGTCCCAGGAAATAATTTCCGGCGTAGAATTATTAAGTTATATGTAACGCTGGTCTTGTTCTCGGGTTTGGGTTGTTCAGTAGTAGTAATAGTTCAGTAAAAAAAATATTATTATTATTATTATAAGACATTCCCTTTCCTCAGGTATCTCCTGGTAACAGGAAGAGCTTAGTCGTTGGTCCCAAGAGATAAGATGGCACGCTTATTGATAGCGCTCGCTAACACTTTTAAATAACTCATCACGCTACGAACTATGACGCACGTGTCTAACAGCACCGATTTTTAGAGATCCTTTTGTAGGCTCCGTTCCAGTCCCAGGTGCTGTAGGCTCCTTTTTAGGGTTTTTGGTATTTCTTGCGTGGCACCTAGTATTATTGGGACAACAACCACTGCCTCCATTTCCCACATGCGCCTGTCAAAGGTTTTATGATTGCGATTTTCTCTGCGTAGGTGTTCTTTATGTTTCACGATAGCGGTACTGCAAAATCTACAATAAAGACTTTTCCCATGTTTTTTAAGCTAAATACCATGTCTAAGATATTGTTTTGTATCTGTCGATCCGTGATTATTTTTCTGTTCCAATACACGCGGGCATTTTGATCTTCGCAGATGGACGGTCGTACAAGTAATATGGCTCATCAAAAGGTACTCGCATGTAGAATTGGCGTACTTTTTGGTGGAGAATCTTATTAATATTTATTGTTTATTAGAAATTATTTTTTTACAACAAGAAATCCTCATTAGACAATATATAAACAAAAAAAAAAAGGGATCCATCTGCATGTAATTTCAAATACACAGATACAAATTATTGTTGTTCATGAGGTTTTGAGTGAATAAAAGACGGTAAATTGTTTCAAATTCATTAGTGTTATATATGGAGCGAATCTGATCAAGTTCAAGGAAGTAACCGAAGCCTTTATAAGAGAATTTCAGAAAAAGTTATTACTCAATTTTAATTGTGAGATAATTCATAAAATGGACCTTGGCAGTTGGCAATTTCAATAGCTGGATAGTAGTTCAGAGGGTGCAAAGCTTGAGTAAAAAATCGTGTGAATAGACTGCAATGTTGGGATCTGCTTCAAAAAGTTTTGTTCTAAAATACTCTACGATGTCATCCTTTTGCCGTCTTAACTCAACTCACGAAACAGCTCTCTAGTCTGACATGCCCAGTTAAATTTGGCGGTGGTAGCTGGCGATCAAAATACAGTCTCGGCAGACGACTCTCGTCCATTTTTAACACTTTCATAAGAAAGGTGGGGCAAGGTTTGGTTTGCTAAATTAAGTGTGTTGAACCTGTTTCAATTCGAAAGAAAGCATATGAAGTTGATTTAGGAAGAATTAATAATCTTTTCTAAAAGTTAGTCTGTACTCGCTCAAGCATGTTGGTATAACGTATGCTCCAAACTGGAGTATATCCGGAAAAAATATCTAGTGTAGTTGTTTGGTATATTTTTTGAGTTGCTTCCCAAGAGGAAAGCTTACTATTTCTCTGCATCGACAATGCGGCCCCCGATGCCTCTCTTTGGCCATTCATCTAAACAAAGAAGAACGATAGAATATCGTAACTAAACCTTTTGGGCGCTTTGAATTAGTCAAGAAAAGCTTTGGCTGAGTTGCACATAACTTTAGTATTTTGAGCATTGATCGCAATTGTTGAATTTTCGATATATAATATTAAATAAATTAAACATCTTATATAAAAATATTTACATACATTCCAGATATTTTGAATACATTGTTAATTATAACCAAGGCATATAAATATTTTTATATAAAATTTTTAATTTATTTGATTTTTGTATGTTTTTTGATTCTTGATAAAGATCCACACTGTGATCAAAGCATTGAATAAAATTAAAAACAATTTAAACCACTGAACAACTCCGGTATTACATGTATTAACAGGTTGAAAAATAAAAAGGAGCTGTCAAAAAATTATAGTTTTATGGGACAGTGAACGTAGCGTAGGGCGACCACTGGACAAATGGGCAGCTGTCTCCCAACAGGACACTGGTCAGACCATTGCTTGAAATTTGGCAGTTTTGGGTTTGAATAAATAAAATTCATAAAATTAATATTCTTAGCGTCCCTTATTACCTGCAGCTGGTCACAACCTCTTGTTATAATAAACTTTGTCCTTTTTTAATGGGTTTGGTGATGGGTTCCCAGAAAGATACGTGACTTTTATAAGTTCTGCTTTTTTTAAGTTGTTTAAATTTCACGTTTGCCTGTCGACAAAACATACTTCGAATAAAATGCAATAAACAGGATCCCTTGTCTTATGTTTTGTGGTGTAATTGTGACCTCACGATGCCGAAATAATTTGTAAATTTGCAATAAGAATGAAAGAAGGGTCGAAGGAAAACGCAATAAACATTCCACAGAATATAAATTGTTGGTCGTTTCCATGCGAGATATATCACTGCATGTAGATGCGATACATCATCTAGTTTGAAATGAACGAAGACGACCAGCCCTGCTTTTGGAATTTGCGCTGGAATTTATAATAATTTGAAAGAGGGAATTTATACGTATTCGTTAAAATATCGCGGATATTTTCAGATTGCATTTGAGAGGCAAAGGGCAATAAATTTTCATAATTCCGTTTTAAATCGCTTGTGGTTCGCGCATTATAATTTTCGATTTGTGTTTGGGAGTTATAGTTTATTATGGTGCTATATCTGACGCAGATTCAACGTCAATCCGTTGTTAACTGCGTCAATATTTCCCAAAAGCCACTTTGCCTTAGACACCTCAATACGAAATCCTAAATCGTGAATTTCAATTTTCTCCACACGAGCCGCCCAGTATTTTATGAAGACATTAGGGCTCAACAAAATCACAATAAATTCAAATAATGTCACATTCCCTCTACATTTTCGGCACATATTGCAAAAAGTCTCTATCGTCGGGAATTTTATGAAGAGTGGAGCTGAATCAATTTTAAACTGTGGTACGAAAAGCTTTTTGGTTTATTAAATTCGATGAGGGGAGCAAAAACTCAGCAAAGGAGTCTATTAATATTCCATTATCTGCAAATCCTCGAAATTAGTTTACGAGACATACCTGAACCTTTACGTTAAAATTTTCCATTGCACTGTTATTATTTTATATCAGAGCTAAAGGTTTACATAAACGTTACAATAATAACATAACATTTTAAGAAATCAGTTATTGTATAATCAAATATGTAGTTATTTCCAAAAACAGCTTTGGTTAGTATTGGTTAGTTTATTTCGTAAAAGATGCGATTGTATATTATGCGACAATAGCGGTAAACGGTATTTGAGTCACGAGTGTTTAATAAATGAGTGACTTAAAAAGTTTACCGAACGTGTTGCATACTATACTTTTTCTACGACCGTTAGTTTTTGGATACACCGTGGCCCAAATAAAACTATCTACTATACGATCTGGAAACCTATAGGAGATACGAAAAAAAGTTTGGCACAAAAGTTATATTATAATTTTGTTGATATAGGGTGTCCCAAAAGTGTCCTCCTCGACATCATCTTTGTTATTTTAAATGGAACATCCTGTATATTTCTACATTTTTTAAATCCTTGGTGAAAATAAAGGTCACTTTCTTAAGAAATTCTTATTCAAATTTGCAAATTAGACAGGAACTGAGGTTATGTGTTTCTTTCATATTTTACTTGTTTCATATAAATTTGTGTTGTGACGCTACTGATCCAGTTATTGCAACGAAAATTTAATCACAGACTAAGGAGATGATGTACTAACCAATCAGTTTGACAGATTCGCCGCAACTTAAATAGAGTGTCCCAAATAGGTGGTGCCGTTTTGGCGAATTCAATTAACAAAATCTCAAGATTTTCAAATGAAACACTCTCAGATATCAATTCTAGGACAAATACTAATGTAAGTTTGTAATTTATCTTATATTTAAATTTTAATTACTTCTTGAGATATTCGAGGTTTAAGATGACACCCGCATAAATTCTTGTTGAATTTAAAGCTGCCCACGTTAGGTCACTTGTTGGCAATATTAGGTATTTTTTAATTAACAAAGACATGATATTACTTCTTTTAAAGATATGGTACTCCAGATATCCGATTAAGATCTATTGTTAACAATACAGGGTGTCCATTAATACGTGGAAATTTTGAAAAAAAATTGACTCTATACTACACATTTCAACAGATTTAATAAACTTCAGATTTCATATAAAAGAAACAGTTAATCTAGCTTGATTGAAAGTACCTAATAACAAAAATAAATAATTAAAGTTTATAGGTTAACTAAAAAAGTATAACTTATTTAAAATACAAATAAAATATATACTAACAAAAAACTATGACCTTTTTAAATATAAATCAGAAAAACAACAAAAAAAGATTGCCAACGACATTTTCGATGGACCGAATTAAGGAACCCTCTGTAGTTAATTTTTTTTTATAGATTTATTTATTCAAATTTGTTACCTTGGTAATTATTTATTTTTGTTATTAGGTATTTTCAATCAAGTTAGATCATTAACTATTAAAAGTTTCTTTAAATATGAATTCTGAAGTTTTATTAAATATGTTTAGTGTAGTATAGAGTCGATTTTTTTCAAAATTTTCACGTATTAATGCACACCCTGTATTGTTAGCAATAGGTTTTAGTCGTATATATCTATAAAATATCTTTAAACGAAGTAGTATCATGTCTTTGCTATTTAAAAAATACCTAATGTTGCCAACAAGAGACCTAATGTTTTACATTCAACAAGAATTTATGCGGGTGTTATCTTAACTTCGAATATCTCAAAAAGTAAGTAAAATTTAAATATGAGATAAATTGCAAGCTTACATTACATAGGAATTTCTTAAGAAAGTGGCCTTCCTTTTAACCAATGATTCGTTTAAACAAAGTTGATGTCGGGAGGGACACTTTTGGGACACCCTGTATCAACAAAATTATATTATCTTCAGAGTCCAAGAAACTTTTGTATTTTTGTTTTTCGTATCTCCCATGGGTTTCCGGATCATATAGTGGGTCGTTTTATTTGGCACACGCTGTACATTTTTGCAAAAAAACACGAATACATTCACTGACATGACCATCAGAATATACAAAGGGGCTGAGATCCCTGGGACAAGAAAATCCCGAATTAAAGTGACAATTGAAAATTCCAAAGTAAAATTTTATTTATATTTCGATAAAGTAACACTTGTCCAAGCGACGACACGGTTGTAGATAGTAGTATATAATGAGCGAGAGAGTGCGAATTTTGACTTACCAGCGTGACACTCCACACGAGTTTGTAGAGGTAACTTTTGTAAATATTTCTAATTATTAACTTTAATTCAAAAATTGTATTTCTACGGTAGGAAGTATCAGTTTAAGGTAGTAACCATCAATTGTTATAGTTATGAAGTAAATAGTATCGCTTTTGTCACAAACAGAACAACACACAAGTAGAACAAAAATTAGAGTTGGAGTTAGAATCTCCAAAGACTACTACACTCTTTTAACACTAAAGTAAAAGAATTAAACATGCTCATCAACACCGAGAAGACTAAATGCTTAGTAACATCTAAAGAACCTATAAGATGTAAGCTGGAAATCGATTCAAAAATGATGGAACAAGTAAATCACTTTAAATATCTGGGTGCAGAAATAACGAGTAACGGAAGCCTTCTCAACGAAGTAAGAGAGCGAACAATGAAAGCGGCTCGAATAGCGGGATGTCTGAAAGAAATTGTATGGAAGAACAAATGCTTTAATACGGAGATCAAAATCAAGATATATAAAACGGCTATAAGACCCATTATAACTTACGCAGCAGAAACAAGAGTAGATGCAAACAGAACTCTATAAATGATGAGAACAGTTGAAATGAAAATATTAAAAACTATACGGGGTAAAGTTTTCTATGACAGAATACGGAATGAGGACATTAGACAGCAGTGCGGACTATAAGACATAGGAAGGTGGGTGAGGCAAAGACGAAGGTTTTGGAACAAACACATAAAAAGAATGGAAGATGGCAGACTCCCCAAGAAAGCAAAAATGAACAACCCAGTAAGGAAAAGATCTCAAGGAAGACCGCCAAAACGGTGGCGAGAATGCTGGACCTCGTCCTCCGGGGAATACGTGTGGGCAATGAACTGGCAGTAGTTTACTAATATGGTATCCATGTTAGAAAGAAGAAGAAGAAGCTTTTGTCACAATTTGCGTAGAAAAAGGAGAAAATCGATGAAACTTAATTTTCATGAACATTTTATTGGTCAAAATAATGCTTTCAGGAACTGTGTTTTTAAAATACGTATTTTTACTTCTTTCTATTTTTATTTTAATTTGTTGTGGTTTTCTTTTTTTTTTTTACTATCTGTATTTGTCATTTAGTTAAGAAATGGTTATGTACAAACGCACATTTATTTTAACTGTTTTGTTTAGTGTTTCATTTACTATAAAAAATTACCAAAACGAGAAAAAGGCAAATCGATAAACGAAATAAGTACCCGGAGAGAATACTCAATGCGCAATTACCAGGTAGTTCGGTGAAATTATATTGTGTTGAAAACCGTTAACCCGCTCTTATTTTCAACAATCAAATAGTTTTGCGGTGCGGCGCTGTAGACCGGCAAATGAAGCGATTTATAAACATAGAAAACGGAAGAGAGACATTTGGTGTCGGGGATCTGTTTCCCTATTAACATCTCACTTGGATATTGCGGTATTATATTAAATATCTTTACTATTGTATCGTTTAGCGATCTGGAAAGAATCGCTTGCTTCAGTAAATTGCGTAATAATTTAGCACGAGTTGTGCATTTGGCCAAGAGACTATTCGTTGGAACAATTAGTGTGACATAAATATACGGTAAAATCGAATGAGGGTTACACCTTCACCGGTTTAGAATGTTCGTTTTTTTTTTTTTTTTTTTTACTGGAATCCTATAAAACCATCTGGGCTCATGGGGAAAAGACATGCCTATTCCTTAATCTATTGCATTGTTGTACTAAAGAATTTATATTTGAAGTAGCCTGAAAGCCAGATTACAATAGAGAATTTTAAACCAGTGTGTTTTCTTGAAGATCTCGCTAGCAACTCGTAAAGAAACTAATATTTGGATTATGCGTGTTAACAAACACGACGTAACTTCATTTCGTTGCTGTGAAACCAATTAACAAATTCTCTCTACAATCTCAGAAGCGATTTTAAATTTGAAAATAAAATGCAATTTACATTCTCAATGAGGTTAAAAGAAGAAGGCAGAAGCAGTGCCAGATAAGTTATCAAGCATTTAATAAGTTCATGTTAAGAATATGAAGCATCCTATCAAAAACATTGGAGAAACCTTTGTGTTGGTGTATGTGAGAAAGCCGAATTCCGCTTTTTCTCCGTGGCTAAATTGTTGATCAACGATTTCTGATAACACAGTTGCGAAGTGTTTGGTAATGATATTCTCAAAGACTTGTGACAATCATTATTGTGTGTTTTGTCGTAGAACAGTTTTGGTTAGTTTTGTCGCTTGCCTCTTGAATTAATATTCAATCAAAATATTTGTGAAACAATTTGGGAGGTTCAAAATAAAGTGTGTTAAAAAACTTTGATCAAATCGGGAGTGGTAACACAGTACTGTCATTTTTATGAATTTCATTAAGTTTTAGTTACTTTTGCGAATAAATGTATGGATATAATTTTAACAAACCCGGAGTCTCGAAATATCTACAGACGAACTCGACAAGCAAACAACAAACTGTGGCTTATCAAATTTTCGAATTTCCTTTTACGCCGCAGTTCGCTTGGTTACCGTTTTAAAATCAGATTAGTGCTTTTTTGCTAATCCGTTTTTAATAAGGTTTTATTTATTACGTTATCTTATAAACAGATCTTAAATTTGCTTCGTGTCTTTTTTGCTTTATTAACTAACGAAGTATATAATTGATATTCCGTTGAAACTAATTATCAACCCTAGAAAAATATTGAATCGACTTGGTTATTACAAATTTATGTGGAATTGATTTTAATTTTTAATTTGGGAAATACAACGAATCTTAAAACAAGAAAAGCGTAAGTATTTACGTTGCAATTATTTTAAGGGTAATAAATAAGTCACTCCATTTTTTTTACATCCTTATGTTAGTATAACACTCTTTCTATATCACTCTTATAATGTCGATAAAGGACGCAAACTAAATGATTCAGTTTAATAATATAGGAGGACTTCATAGTAGATAGTCAGCGGACACTTAAAGTATTGCTTTGGAGTGCGTGAAAATGTTGCACAAAGTTGACGAACCGTTTTGGTGACCTTTTACACAAAAAACATCTATCGCACCTCTCGAACCTATCGCGTCTGAAGTAAGCAGTCCTGAACTAGATTAAGTGGGATAAGGAAAATACGTAATAAAATTTAGTGCTTGTTCTACGGCCTTGCATATTTTATATCAATGCGAAGGGTCGCAGAAAGGAATACCTCAGAACAAACTTGAAGCAAACCAAGTACCAATCTGTTAGGTGGTTAGGTTGCAAGCAGGTGTAGGTGCAAAAATATAACATTATCGAAAGTTTAAAATTTGATAATTTACCCATTAAATGTATTTTTTTATTAAAATACATAAAATGTCATTTTTTATAGCGGTATTTGGTACACAACCTAAAAAACTTCTGCGTGTGCCCAATTTAAATGTTCGTATACTAAAATCCCTGTATGTACCTTCAAAGATGGTCTACAACTTACGTTTACCTTTTTCAAGTATTCAGCTATGAACAGTAAAAAAAGATACAATCTAAAAAAATTGTGCTAGGTTTTAAGTTTCATTTTTCACTGAGTCGTGTTTTCCTTTTCGTTGGTTTTGGGGGACCCACATGTTTTTTGGGTGTGCTATTAATCACCAAGCCATTGCAAATACTCTTTCTAGTTCAATCCTAATCGTTTTCGTAATATTCGAATCAATTATCAAAATTATCAAAATTTAAGGGGAATCTGTTATCATGGTAATTCCTTGGGGATTAAGTGATCCACTTCGCTCCCCGTAAACGGGGATTAAATGGAAAAAAATATATCCCTGCGAATTCTTTTAATCTTCTCGGTTTAACTCAGCGGGACGACTGTGATTTGTTTTATATAGTGGCTCCTTAAATGGAGCCTTGTGTTTGAAGTAGGGTTAGTTGCGAATTAAAAATTCGGTAGCTTTTATTTCAGAATCTGATGCCGCTCTTCAAACTTTTTGCAATGTCGAGTGGCTGAACGTAGTTTGTGATTATCCCTCTACAAACTCAAATATCCTGGGAAGTAAAGTTGAAGTGAATATTGTGCCTCGTACAAACGATGACTGAAGAGGAACTTAGTTTAAAATTTGAAAAATTTATTAACGTTATCAGAAAACTTCGAATAAAAAAATTACAAGTTTTTGCTTTTTGACTTATTTGCTTATTTCTGTTGTTTTTTTAACTTTCACTTGTGCGCTTGAAGAGCATTTGATTCTTTAATACTCTTATTTCCTTCAATATTGTACTTTGTATTTCGGTGGTTTTTCATTTTAATAATGTTGTATCTGTTTTTTGACCTTGGTCTCAACCCTTCAACTAGTCATAACCTTCTTCATCTTGGTCTTAAATATGTTAAGGTGTTATTTAAGTAAGCTTTCCTGCAAACTTTTTATTTGATATTCGTTTATTTCTTAACGTGTTAACTTTTCTAATAATTTTAAAATTTAGGAACCTCCAATTCTTGTTGTGTCTTTTTCTCTATTTTTCTTGCATTAGTACTATTTAGCTTCCTAAAAGATACAAACTTTTTTGATAAATGGTAGTTTCTAATGTTATGTAAGTTAGTTTGAAGAGGTGAAGGTATCTCAAAGATAAAGGCTTCTGACGTTCCTGTCTGCACATGGCGTGACCGATTCTGTTATCATTTATAATATTGTAAGAAAATCTAAAGCAAGCGTTCAGAACTTTTTGTCCTCTGTCGATAAAGCCTGGCCATTACGGAATTAGCATATGATAACTGGGATATAATGAATGACTCTCACAGAGATAATTTAAGGTTGTTTCACCATTTTGTTAAGCAATTCATAGGATTACTAACAGAAGAAATTGACATGTTTTGTGAATCGTGAATATAGGTTAGTATCCATTGATTTGTCGTTAACTTCAGATGGTTTTTGACATTATCTACCTGTTTTTATGGTTCAAATAATATGGTCCCTCGCTTATTGGCATGAATGCAGAATTAGATCGTCATTAATCTTTGTAGTTTGCTAAGCTTTGCTTCAAAAGAGTAAAGCAGTTGGGATTGGACACCGTTATTATTAAGAGATAGAGGTTTCAAAACAGAAGGAAAGATGAAGGAAAGAGGTTTATGCTGAGAAGAGAGTCTCAAGATCGAGCCCCTTAGTGTACGCCCTGTATCACAGCAAGTGTGCTGGATTGTTGTACACAACCTGATGCGATCTTCTGTGATAGTTGATTAAGTTAGTGGACCTATCTTGAAAACCAAAAAAAAAACTTTTGTCAAATAATATTAGTATTAACAATGTCAAAAAGCTTTGCTATAATACAGCAGAATAAGACAAGATACTTTATTTAGATCAGTTCCAAAAGGTTTACGTAAACCAGTCTGTGTATCCGGCATAATCTAGTCTTTTTCTTGCTTTAGAAGTGAAGATTGACCAGGTGACATGTTAAAGCGTTGTTTTATTTCTTTATTATTCCCGGATGTCCACCCAGCCTTGGTGCATTTCTTTTTCAAGACAAAATCCATATTTGCTTTTTACTCGTGTTTTATAGATTGCTTAGTGTGGTTTCAGAGGCTTTTAATGGCATACAAATTATTATTAAGAAAGTTGTTCATTTCATTAGTATCATTTATTTAAAAAAAATTCCATCAATCACAATCATCATCAACATCAATTCAGAAAAATCTTTGAAAGTATGATATTTAATATGTTTTGGAATTTGTATGATTTTTAACACCAATACAAATCCAAATGTGCTCAAGATTTTTTTCGATACTTTAGATTTCATGTAATTTTTTAGATATATGACTACAACACACCTTTTGTTTGTCTGTTAGCTCTTATTGATAATATGGTACAGGTAATAATCAGATTGTACATTTATATCCAACAAAGTTTAATAAGTCTGTTTTCTTATCATTCTGCTCTTCCACTCTACAAATAAGCATAGATCTTCAAAGGCTCATCAAGTCGTTTGTCGATATAATTCTCAGACACCTTATATGATTCTAATAATTAATGACGACTATATTTCACCACAAATTGGTTATGTCACCGTTCAATATTTTAATCTTTGGCATGATAGTCGGGTTTCTTACTGAAGGATGAATACAACAAAGGTGAGTGTTAAGAGAGACATTTTGATGTCATTAGACTATACGAGACAATACAACCATAGAGCTTTAATTACCATCTTACGCTGGTAATGTGTATACCCCGCTTGTGAATTCACTGTCGGCGACGTGCTTAATTGAGTGCATGCGATTTATGGATTTAAAGGTAATGCAATAGGGAAATGTATGTATCTAGTTGGGAAAGCGGTTATTAGATGAAATCGAATCTGCTTGCACTCGAAAATATGCTACTGCTATCAAGAATTCCAATATAATTCCAGTCAAGCTTACTACACGGGACATCAAAAGCATAAAAAGCAAAAAGGCACTCAGGAAATCCCACTTTTTAGATGTACGCATGACTAAAAAAAATTTAAAATTGCTTATATTTATTTCTTATCATATATAACGGTAAATCAGACGATGCCTTTGTTCGCAAATCTAAAATGATAGCTTTCAAACTTCATTAGTGTTGATGAGATATTCACATTTTGATACTTTCAGAACTTTTTGTGCGAAACTGTTTAATCTGAAAATAATCTATAAAACTACTATAACAATAGTGTTGGGACTGACCACAATTGACCACTTCTTAATTGTCCGGCCAATTGACCATTTTTTAATTGACTAGTGTTATCTATCATTATTTAGTAATATGTATTTTACAATAAATTATTATGCGTCTGTGATGTCCAATTTACCTATAACCTTTTTTAAAGAATATCCGAATACGATACGATACGATTCGGGGAATCCCAATAATAATATCGACTCCATTTGGTTCCGAGAACTATGCGACGGCGACGTAACGTACAATATAAATAAATATTATTTCGTTCAAGTGACACAAAAAAATATGAGCGGTAAATTCCACAACCCTATGTAACAATTCTGTATATACGTATATATTATACGTATTTTTTCACAACAATATTTCATGCTCTATAGAGTGATTAATCTTGTATTAAACTTTTCTAAACTTGTATTTGGGAAAATTAAAAAAAAATTATTAGCTTTTTAAATTGCGTCCCCTTGCGAGAACTGCAAAAACCACTAAATCAAGTTTTCCTAGATAAATGTTCTACTAGAGACACAGAATACTCGATAATAGTAATTCACACTTAAATGTTGTTCGTTCCTGTCTTCCACTCCCATATTTGCCTTCTAACTACAGAGTTTCTAATTATGTTTTTTCCAAAGAAACTTTTACAGGCTGCTGTAATACTATTTTGCGTCTGTTTTTATGAATCAAAATCGGCGAAATATCTGCATCTTGTGATACTCATTGCTCCGAGAATATGAATGAAAATACACTCAAAAACAAAAAAAAAAAAACGACAGAACGGGAACTGAGAAGTAAAAGTAATCTCAATTTTCTATTTATTGAACGTATAACTTATTATTTTTTTTGAGCCGAATCACGTCATTAAAAAAGAACTATTCTCCGCTGTTCAAGGTATTGAAGAAATGTATCACAAAAACAAGCAGTCTTTCGCATTATCGCCTTACGTTATTTTTAGATTCAAATATAATAAACGCGAAAGCCTCTTTTGACTTCAATTAATTAAATTTTTATACCGCTGCACATCTAGCGTTATATCGCTAAATACGCTTTTTAAAAGAGTACAAAGTCGTTAGGGAACAAAATTACAAAGCAATAAATTAAAAGTTTTCCGTATTTAATATCCACAGAAGTGCATTCAAAATTATTTTACGCGCGCATTTTCTTTTATTGTTTCTTTTTCGCCTTCGCGTCGTGCTGTAATTCCAAGCAGTTTATCTGTGTCTACGAAAACGTATTTCTTTTATTTTAAAATATAATTCTGTTAAGAGTTAACTCCGCTGGAAAGCGGAATGAAATTTCGTCTACTTAACTATTCATAAATATCCCAACACTAAAAGTTTTTAAAAACTACGCTTTAAAATAATACCTTTCGTTTTGTTTTTCGTTTTTTTTTCGTTTTTGCGTCAAAATAGGAGATACTTAGTCGGTAAAACGCAAGAAAAATTGCGTATTTATGTTTGGATTTTTCATCAATGTCAATACTATTTTGATAAATACCGAAAGAATAATAAATAATAATAATAAATCTACAACCATAGTAACTCTCTAAGAGATTTGCATTTATCTATTTGCATTGAGATCTTGATGACTTAAAAATTATACAATATTTAGAAAATAGAAATCCAAAACATCTCGTTCATCTTCATTGATTAATTTTGTACTGATTCTAAACTTTACTGAAATTAGCGTAAGAAATAAAAATGATGAATTACTGAATGCGATATGTTTTGGTGAACAAGTTACAAGCAGAAGCTTGCCGAGGAATTATATATTTCAAAAAAACATAGAGCCGTGCACCAGTCATTGGCAATGGAAATGTAATCAAAGGAGTTCCGAATTGTAGCGCTTCCAAACAAATTTATTGCCGACAGAAGTTCATTTCTCGGTTGTACACCTAGTGTTTTACTACCCGTTGATTGCAATTTGTAAATTGTTTATGTAAATCCCGACAACTGCAACCTAAAGCGTTATTGCTGTGCGGCGCAACTGTAATTACAGCATCCAGGGTTAGTTTTGGTAAAGTTTATTCAGTCAGTTCAACCTACTTGGTGTTTAACGATATTAGAACGCCATCGCTACTCATTGCTTCTATACCTCCGCCGTCCATTGCATAAGAATGAATCTTTTAGACACTTTGCCATAGAAATGGCACATTTGCAAAAAAGGAAATTATTTTTACGAAAAATGAATCGTGTGTTTTTTTTTGTCTAAAACCAAATTATTAGAAATCTTCTGGCGTTGTTAGAACCTACCCCAAATTGATGGTAACTGTAGAATATTAAATATTAATAAAGTATAGTGTGCCTCAAAGTACATCGTATTGGCTTTTGACGGATACTCCCCCAAAAAATGATTTCGTCCTTGCGACTGGGTAAAACTCACAACCAAAAATGTAAACATTGGTAAGGGACAAAACATGGACAAGTCAGGTAGATATCAGCTGATATCAGCTGACTCAGAGCTGAGAGTTATTTTATAATATACGTATTTTTTATTAGCACTAATGTGATTTTATTATACCCAAATATAATATCGAATCATTATATTTTTGAAAAATCGTAATAGTCCGTCCGTGGTGCTCCGTCCTGTGATTGATCTGCAACGTGCAAATCATCAGAAATGACAATCTTCAAAATACCATGGCGAAAATCTACCGAAAACATCGGATTGTTCCCAAACCCATGACTAAAGTACCGGAAATGTCCAAACTGGTTAGGGACCGTGGGTAAAAAAGTTGTCTTAAGGTGACAGTTTCTGCACGCTTTACCCTTACAGAATTAGTTATTTTTAATGTTTTATAAAATACTGTAAAACCATAGCAGATTTAAGCAACATTAATTTTTGACATTTAAATTTATTTTTTACACGGATTGGTGACAAATCGAAATATAATTGAAAATACAATTTTTAAGAACAAGAGTGAACTAATAAAAAATCTGCTTCTACATTTTAAAGAAAGCAGAATGGGTAGAATTTCTACTTTTTAAAGAAAGTAGAATGGGTAGAATAAGATGCAAATTGGGGTATGCAAAATAAATAAGTTTGGTAACCGAAGCGGGTAACGCACTCGAGGCAATTCAAATTGTACAAAGAAGAGGAATTAAGGATATCCTGGAAATATGTATTATGTTTGTTGATAATTGGTAGAAATTTATGATACTTAATTTGTAAGACCCTTTCTGTTAAGGTAATATGTGCACCGCTATTATTAACTAACTCACACCCTATATCTCGGATAGGGCAAGATGCGGCTAACCTGCTATCGCCGACAATTAAAAGGGGTTGCGATTTAATTATTTGAGGGACCTTAAGATGTAGATCGTAATCGTATCCATAAACATGACCTAATTAAGAGTAATTTGGTTAAATGCTGTTTCCATTTTGTGCAAGTTGTGTAGAAAGGTTCTTTAAAGCTGTTTTTCGTACCCCGGAGAATAAAATATAAGCACTGGAAGTGAAATTAAGGCTTGACGTTTAAATGCTTTTCCTTTTAGAATGAGAGTATCGTTAACGAGGGAAGGTATATTTAGAATTTGGAGTGTTTGTTACGTTTCACTATAGACTAAATATAATGTTTATTTATTTAGTTGACATAGTTTTGCATTCCATTCTTCATCACTGACTACTTTGCTAATTGATTTCCAAATGCAAGGTTGTATTTTTTTTCTACATATCAATTACGCGTTATTTTTAAAAATTCTACAGAAAACAGAAATTAGTTTTTATAAAATTATTCGTTAAAAGTTTGCGAAATGACCGGAAGTCCACTTTTTCAAATTGTGACAGAAGAAGATTAACTGAGAACGATATTATTTACAGTTTTGATGTTACCAAATTTTATCGAAGACAATATTGTACAAAGTGAAAAAAAATTGACTAATTTAACCGTAAAATGCCTAGTAATTCATTAAACGCTAGAACATGAACAAAACCGACTGAAATAATTGGGTTTGCAATTATAAATCGATGCTGGAATTTTAAAAGCAAAATCGACGGTTTTGCTATTGTTGACTATTTAATGATTGTGGGCGACGAGAGGAAAATTTTTGGGTATTAAAAACGTTTTACGTTGTGTTGCTATATTCATTTACTTTGAAAAAAAAATTTATATATGAAAACAATTCATGTTGACACTTTTCTGAAAGTGCATGAAAACCGGTCGGCATTTAAAATCAAATTTTAATAAAATTTATCTATGCCACATGGAGATTATCCTAAGTTTAAGAAGATATATATAACATGTGAAATAGATGACTGCAGACAATATTAGCTAGATAAGATAAGGAAAATTATAAGAAAAACTTAGAACCTTAAAAATCTTCTTGAATTTGATAACCGTATTATCCTCCTGGGGAACGAAGTAAAAAAGTTTGCACCCCAGCATAAACCCGTATAATTACTTGAATTTTACACTTAATTAACTTCTCATTAAAAGCATTCGGATTCTTAGGTTGATTTTCATTTTTTTGATTACAATTTACAATTGAAATTTATTTTTTTTGGTATTTTTTGGCAAATTAGTATAAGATTAGGATAAATGATTTTTTCGGAAATAACCAAATACAAAAATTAAATAAAAACGTTCAAGGTTGTAAAAACGGAACTTTGGCTTTTACGTCAAATGGGAGTGGAAATACTAAAAAAAGTTTCTTTAATACAATTCTGCCACTAATAAGTTTGCTAGATACAAGTGACTCAAAGAAAAAACAAATGCTATTTTTATGGCTGATATTGCTCTTCTCCACAATGTTGTAAATTTCATTGATAATTTCGTTATCTCGCTGGTAGTTCAAAGCGGATCCAAAATAACATTATAAATCATTTAAAGGGATCGTCTACAAAACACGAACAATTTATATGCCCGCGAAACAGAGGAAGCAATCGGAAACCTAGGAGCGGAAAAATTCATCGTTTTGACAATCATCAATTATTGTGTCTAGGGTGCGCTTGAAACTTCCTTCAGTTCTTTTATAATATGCCGGGTGACTGTAAAAAAATCAAAACTTGAGAGGACGATCGGATTATACTTAATGTTTTAAGCGCGAAAAATTAAATTAAAGTTATTCGCGTAAAGTCAATGATCCAAAATTCTGGATAACATTTTTACTAAACTTTGTAAGTTTTTGTCGACATGTAATACAAAAGTGTTGTGTGAATTTTCCCAAAAATGAAAATCACGTCGGGTGTGACGCACTCAACCAATGTAGTATAAATATTCAATAATATATGTTAACGGCAACGTTTAAAAGTTTAAAATCCGGAATCAAATTGAAAGACTAAAACTAGCTATTTTATGAAATAAATTATGTTATAATCGTTTCCTTCATTTTTATGGAATATCGATTTGGGTAATTTAGCAGAACATGATTCTGATGCTGTTAGCTAGAGTACGCGGGTAAACGGAAAATGGAATTAATTTGTTTATTAATTGCATTTTCCTTTCAGATATTTTATATCCGATTCCAGGAAAACTAGTTTGTCCTAAGCCCAATCAGTCTTATAAGAAACGGGAAAAGTAACGAATACTAACTAACACTGACCAAAAAGTAGCTAGCTGTTCCTGAGCCAAACCAGTCCATAAGGTTTAGTTAAGTTAATTCTGGCATTGTTTTTTTCATGCAACACGCGCAGAGATTAAATTTTCTCCAGCACTTGCAACTGTTATTTGTCACGTTTGCTAATATTACAAGGGTCGTCTATAATATTGTATTGTACGAAATGCCTAGATAAAGTATATAAAAAAACATTTAAACACATATTTCATACATTGTCTGAAATCTCTACATATTCGATTTATACGGAATGCCTTAATTTTATACTTTACTCGCGGTATATACAAATTGAAATGATCATAGATAAAAATTGATGCGCCGCAGGTGGCACTGATATTTTCAAGGGAAGTGAATGATTTTCCAAGCCTACCTACCTGGACTTTGCGCCATTTTTTTTGTAAACAGGAATTTACACACACTTATAATACGACCAAAAATATAGTGCATTTATTGCTTTGATGTTTTAAGTGTTTTACAGAACCTTAACAGCAGATCTTCGCAGGACGGTGGTAAAGCCCATCCCAACAGATGTTTATTCTGCATTGAGTAGGTCTTGCCTAGGATGGACCGCAACGAATATTTGTAGAAGCTTGAAATTTTCATTTGAAATGTAAATGGGCCGTTTTAAATTTGACTAGGCATTAATGCTGCGGGGTATTTTCGAATAAGTGGAAGCGTTTATTTTAACATCAGTGTCGTTCTTAAAAGTTTAATCCAAATTGCAATATGTTCGTATATATTACGGAGGTATTTGAATGTGATCCTTTAGCCCTGCGGGCTGTTTTCAATGGATAATTCAAAAGGTAAGTTTGAAAATATCAATTTTGTCTTGTGTGCCTGTCGATTAACAACATTCATCTTCTTGTATTTTTTGTCTTCTACATAGTCCTTCGATTTGTAAACAACAATAGTCTTTTTTAACCGTAGAGATTATATTCGCGGTAGATAAAGGTAGGTAAGAATACAGATAAATATTTATTAGAATCTTACAATTAAACATGAGGGTTAATGTTTTTTAACACTTTAAAATCTGGAAACCGTGCTATGAAGCAGATGTTCCCCTGTTTGAAGAATGCATGAAAAACAACGCAAAATTTGAAGACGAAGTGGAGATGGTAGTTGAACTTAATGACAATTTAGAAGGCCAACTACTACAACAATTAATAAACGTCAAGTGCTAATGGAATTTCAATGAATATCGCAATGGAGGGTGGATTATTTAAATGCATTGAAAATTTTGTAGAGCAAAAGAGGCCAATAAGATGAAACGTGGTTCGACACTCACGACATAGTAAAAAAAGGATGGTGTGATAACAGTAACAAGTGTGTACTAGACGTGCCGCCATATTGGCATCTTCAATGCTCGCGCTCCGAAAACACTTCGAACACTGGGAGGTTATCGGCGGTGCGTGCGGTATTTATACTCTGCGCCGGAGATGGTAACGGTGCTGCTTGTGCGTGGGGGGAGGTGGCTCCGCCCCCTGAATTGTCGCGTTGTTAATTTCGCCCGATCGTAGTTGCGCTGTCTCCGTTGGCTGATGCGCATCGCTCTGCTGTTTGATAATCGTTCTCCACGTGTTGGATAAATGCAGAGCGTCGTCTTTCGTATTGAGGTGTCCGGACTTTTCTATTTCGATGGCCTCTCGTATAATCCTAGTCCTAAAATCAGGAATATTAGCTATTTGTTTGCAAGTGCCGAAATCAATTTTATGGCCTGTCTGATGTTGGTGCTGAAACAAAGCAGATGTTGTTTGTTTGTTTCTTATGGCTAAACGATGTTCCTCGAGCCTGGCTGAAATCCTTCTGTTGGTCTGTCCCACATACGTCAGGCTGCAGGATCCGCATGCTTCACTGTATGCTCCTTGGTTTTCCAGAGTAATTTTTTGTTTTGGGTTTCTTAGTATTGCTCCGATGGTATGGTCAGGTTTGTATGCCGTTGATATGTCGTGTTTCCGTAATATTCGGCCGATTTTGTCAGTAACCCCCTTGATGTATGGCAGGACAGCGATCGATCTTCGTTGGGTCTCGTCCTGCACTCTCTGCTGCGGCTGTTGTTGTTTACTGATTGCCTTGCTGATGGTGCGCCTTTGGTATCCGTTTTGTCGAAGACAGGTACTAATTTTCTTCAGTTCTTTATCTCTGTTCCTCTCGTTTGTGAGCCTGAAGGACCGAGCAATTAATGTATTTGCCACTGCCTGTATCTGTGATGGGTGGTGATGAGATTTAGTGTTCAGATATCTATTAGTGTGTGTTGGTTTTCTATAGACAGTGTGTTCCAAGTGTCCATCTTCGGTCCTTGTGATGTGCACATCTAAAAAGGGCAGACTGTTATCCAAGTTCTATTGTAAATTGAATCCTTGGGTGAATGGAATTCAGATTATCAATGAATGAATGAATTTCAAAAGCTCCTCCTTGCCAAAAGGCCATACAACAAATACGTCATCAACGTATCTTGTCCATAGTTTTGGCTTCAGATTTGCCTTCTCTATTGCTTTCTTTTCGAAGTAAATCATGAAGAGGTTGGCAATCACAGGTGAGAGAGATGATCCCATTGCTGCTCCATCTATTTGTCGGTAAATTTTCCCGTTGTACATAAAGTGAGCGTTTTTCAGGCAATGTCTTGACAGATCCATTATGTATGGCGGAAGATTTTCGTTTTCTTCTATAAGCAAGAGTGCCTCTTCTACTGGAATACTCGGGTAGAGGGATTTGACATCGAAACTTACCATAATGTTGTCCTTGTCCATCCTGGGAGAACCTAAAATCTGAGTGAAATATTCTGAGTTCTGAGTATATATATATATATATATATATATATATATATATATATATATATATATATATATATATATATATATATATATATATATATATATATATATATATATATATATATATATATATATATATATATATATATATATATATATATATATATATATATATATATATATATATATATATATATATATATATATATATATATATATATATATATATATATATATATATATATTCTACTCCTTTCTATTAAATTCTTGATTGTACAACAATCTAACCTGTGGAAAATGTCATTTTACCGGATCTGACATTTCGGATGTTTTCGGAGATTTTACCGCACGGCTTGAATTTTGACGTTAGTCAATTCTGACGGTCATGTCAGTGAATATATTCCTGTTGTTTTGCAAAAATGTACCGAAAAACTAATGCTCGCAGAAAAAGTTTAGTGTGCAACACATTTGGTAAACTTTTTAAGTCACTTGTTTTTTAAGCACTCGTTCGGCTGCTCTCCGCTAGTACCAAATTAACTCGTGACTAAAATGCCGTTCATAAGTAATTTTTTTTTAATATTTAACACCAGTATTTAACATTTCCGAAAATAGATTTATATGAACATTAAACATTACCAATGTAAACAGGAACCTTTTCAGAAAATTATTATTTGACCATTGTCAATTTGGTTTTTAAACATATTCTCAATATTTTTTTAGCAGTACACTATTTTACCTATCGATAATGTACCTATTTTTATTTGTGAACACATTTGTAAAATATTTAATTTTGCATATAATTGAACTAATCAAACATTCGCTATTTTTAAAAAGATTCATAACTGCTTCTTGTGATCCTTAAAATCATTTTAAAAGGCATAGCCGACTGTAAGCTTCGCAATTTAGGACTGACTTTTTAGCCACAAAAAGTATTTTCCGGTTATTTTTAGTCTATTTTTCAGTACAAAGGTTTTCGTTAGTTAGTGATCATACCTCCAATATTACATTAATCAGGTGACGTAAACAGAAGCCCAATATCAAATACTGGCAAAGCTTCGCTGAACCTATTATACCTTTTTCTAGCTTAGTGGTCTAGAAGCAAAAATATTTCCATAGCCGCGACTGTTTGGTGCAAAATTTTGTTTTCAGTCAAGTGAAGTAGCTTGAGGAAATAAAGAATTAATATACACACAGGTTTTTGTTTTCATTCTGGACCATAATTTAATAAAATTCCAAAGTTTAGGGCAAAATAGAGAATTCATCCCGTTACAAACGCAATCGAGTCGTATGTGGTCAAAGTAGACCGAGAATTTATCGCATCTGTCAGTAATGCGAACTATCGGACGCAGCAGAAAATTGGAAACAAAGCTGTTGGAGGTTATTCAAGTTACTACGACATTCGCAACTTATAAGGAATTTGAAATGACACCACATGTATCCGTGGGAGATTTGATTTGTATACGAACCCATATTTATTATAGTAATTCTTTGGTCATGCAAATCGAGTTTGTACTGAAGCCCAAAGACTAAATATTGAACAGAATAAATGTGTTAAAATAGCTGCCTTACTTACCATAATTAATCTAATTAACTACTTCAATATTACATTGGTAGAGTCAACTTGCTTTGAATAACTTTTTCTATAGCCAATGTTGTTAATGTCGTTTTTTATAGTGTCCCCAAAGCATTTCTGAGAGGTAATTGAAAAAGTTTTTAAAACCCGGCAGCCAACATCAATATAGCCTAATATTAACGAAGATCATTGATTGCTAGATTTGATATCACAATGTTCGTCGAGTTTTATAAAAATGTTTATTTAAAAAGTTTCGTTAAATTTCCCGATCCCGATTTTTCTGATGAATTTAGTACCTGAACTAAACGTTTTTATATTTTTGTGGGAGTATTTGCATTTGGAGTTTTAGGTATCGATATTTACAATGCAAATTTTAAAATTCTCGAGTCATCGCAAAAATTGAAAAATTGTTTTCGCACTGAACATTGCGAATTATTTTTTGCTTTTAAATTGGTACAGATTTGACACGGTTCAAACTTCCGGCTGCAGATTTTACTTCCGTTATTTATATCAACAAATAAGTGAAAATGTCCATAGCAAAGTCCTTAACTCGTCTGAATATCTTTATTTACGCAACTATCCTGTTTTCTCATTTGTCTACGACACAATTTATAAAAAATACTAACAACTAACAACAATAAGAGCATTTTTGTTAGAATCATCCAAGTTTTGTGTCTTAGGATTCTATGACACTTCTTTGCGATCATGGCAAAAAAAATGCTGCCATGCATGCGTTCACTTTGTATTTAATCACATAATGGACTTAAAACCTAGGAACTCAGGATCAGTTAGCCTTCAAATCCTATTACTGTATAAAATCACAGATGAAATGAGAAATATCTTGATGTTCAGAAATCTGACAGAAAACATGCTTTTTCTTCAATTACAATGATATTATATTCTTTTTTCTTGCCTTTTTTGTTCTAAATTCACTGTCGTAATTTTAAAAAAATAAAATCTTGTAGCTTGCCTAGACTATGATTCAATAATGTTGAGTGTTTTATATTAATGGTTTAAGTTGACAAATTAAGCGTACAAGCATTAGAATGATGTTAGATCGCTACAGTTACTATAAAACTAGGAGTTGTCGGCGCTTGATGTATTTTATCAGACATGTTTGTGTTTATACATACACATATGGCTATATTCAGTATCAATCTAACCTGTATGTGTATTTTCTATTTTCTATTTTCTATCAGACATGTTTGTGTTTATACATACACATATGGCTCTATTCAGTATCAATCTAACCTGTATGTGTATTTTCTATTTTTTATTTTCTATCAGACATGTTTGTGTTTATACATACACATATGGCTATATTCAGTATCAATCTAACCTGTATGTGTATTTTCTACAAATTGTTTTTCTTTGAGATTCATGCTCTCTCGTATAGTATCTAGGGCCAGATTACTCCGGATTCTCTCAAAACAAAACACTTCATTATTTGCCATTTAAACTTACCCAGTGTAATGAAAACATGACATATCTAAATTAAATCTAAAACCGAACGAAACAACACAATCCCTATTTTGCGTTTGTTGGAATTTACAGATTTATTTCGAACCAGACACAAATTTAATCGGTTTATGTTTCTTTGTGTCTTGTAGTGTTATTGTGTCTCCGGTGGGCACAAAAAATTTCATATTAAAAATATTGAAATATTTGCGGAGAGAGGGGAAATAAACGACTAAACGAAATAAACGAATATAACCACTTCGTATTAAATTTCAAACAAATTACAAAATATTAGCTGGATAGCACAGGACATTGCATATTTTGCAATATTTTGTTTTATACTTTTTAAAACAAAATATTACGCTAATTATTGTCATTTCTTCTCTTTTCTAAACAGGAAGTTTACAAAAAACTCGTGCCTTGTGTATATCCCATACAGCTTCTAGAGATAGAGGCAGTTTTCAACCAACTGTGAAAAATAAAATGGAAATGAAATGGAAAATGAAAAAACCAATGGCATTCACGAACCAATATGGTCGCTGACAGATGATAAATAAATTTGGATAAGGCATTTGTGCGGCAGTATTTTCTCAAAATATGTCCAAATTAAGTGTCGCTGTTTAGAAAGAAAATAGCGAATAGTTATATGGTTTATCCTAAAAGAGGACGATGTAAAATATTAGATTCCTTTTTTATGTACTGATATATTTAAACAGATGTTCTCGACATTGTTATAAATTGGCAAGTCTGCTTTTTTACCGACCCTCCTAAATTGTAGCCCATAACGGTGTCCCATTTTCTATCGATTTCACATAAAATCTTATATAGTAAAACTTGGCGAATGTTTGTACACACTACGCATCCCACATAAATCTGAGGCGCTTCGTGAAATGCTAAAAATATTGATGCTTGAGTTCGGCTCCAACTGCTACTGTGTATGTCATAATTCACTTCAAATGGGGCTTAGAGCTGTTCTGGCACTTTAAACGCACATTGAACCTAAATAGAATTTCAAGAATGGAACAACGTGATATACACAGAATTTAAAGGTCGATGTTCTCTTATTTTACAAAATAGAAACTTGTGTAGTACTATTAACAAGTTGACGACAGAAAGGATGCAGATAATCTATCTAATTGCAACAGCTACTATAAAAAACAAACCGATGCCGGTTGATGAAAACGAACATAGGTATATGTTCCATTGTATTTTCATGTTATACAGCTCACAATAGTATAATATGCGGAGCCATTGTTTAATAAAGGAGTAACCTGTTTCAGTTAACCTCTGAAGAAGCTCTCTCTCAACAAACGACGCAGGTGGAATCGAGAAGATTTGCAAATAGTATTGCAGTAGCCTGAAAAATTTTCTTAAAAAAAAAAACGCTCCATATTTGCACTCATTTATTTTTTATGAGTTCATTAATCGTCCAATTGGTTTGTCTAGAATTTATAGCACCGCTCCCATTACAACAAATGAGCGCTAGATGGTGGATGATACTTTAAGTTCTTCCGCTTTCAGTTCTAGAATGTGGCCCTACATGTTGCTTTGTAAAGAACGTCCCAATTAATGACAATAGCTGAGTATGCAAGTATATTATGCAACAAGTGTGTTAAACGGCATTTGAGTCACGAGTTTATTTGGCACGAGCGGGGTGCAGCGGAGCGAGTGATTAATAAACGAGCGGTAGTATCCCGGAAATTTCCGAAGTGGCTCGGATCCGTGGGACAACAAACTTCCATGATAAAGTGTGGTTTTTCGCACGCTAGATCAGTGTCTAACTAGGTATTTTACAGAAGGGAATAGAAAAATATATTTGCAATATTGTGACGAAGATGATGTAAATTTCAAAATAATGTTGCACTTATTGATTTATTTCATTATTGGTGACGTTGCAGTTCAACTTTTATAGATAATTTAAAAGGTAAATTTCGTTCTCTATAGAAATTCATGTCTTTTGTTTCTTTTATAAGAGTGTTACAAACGAAAAACTGCAAATGGTACATTTCAGGATGGTTTTGTAGTGGTCCCTAATGTTGGGGCTAGTTTTATTTCAATCAAATCAAATTCGATCAAAATGTTTCAAATAAGATTTTGCAATGGTAGAGTGTTATCTATCATTATTTAATAATAGCATGTATTTTATAATAAATTATTAGGGATTTGTGATGTCCAATTTACTTATAACCTTGTTCAAGGAATATCCGAATACGATACTACATAAAAATATCCATTCTATTTAGTTCTCAGAACGACGCGTATAGCGACGTAACGCGCAATATAAATAAATATAGGGCGTTAAAAAAGTACGCTACCAAACTTTAAGAAACGATTCCTTGCTTGATTTTAAGAAATAAATTTGATATAAACATAGGTCCAAAAATACATATTTTTCAAGACACAGGATGTTAAATTTTTTTAAAAATTTGTTTTTGCTTTTATAACTGATATATCACTTTCGATATTTTTATTAAATTTGGTGAACATCTTCTAATTATTGACATGCGGTTTTTGATACCCAAGTTTCATTTTTATTTTTACCAGTGGCATCCGTGTGGGGTTTGGACTGAATATTTTTAAAGAAAAAAATGGCACGCCACTGCTTTTTCTGAAAACAAAAACGATTTTTAAAATCCCCATTCAATTTGGAGAAAATTTGGTGCATGAACTTGCTTTCGTACAAAGCACGGTTTTCGCAAAAAAAAAACAAAAAATTAACTACTGACAGGAAGATTTTTATTATTAAATAATATTAAATAACTGTAACCACAACCACAACTATCTTTACAAACAATACTCTCCCAGAAAAAAATAAATTAGAGCAACTGCTGGAAATGACCTACCCCGAATTCTCTACATAAAAATTTACATTGCAAGCTTGCATTTGGGTTATAGTAGATGCGTTTAATTGATTTCTATTTTTTGAGCGAAAACCGTGCGTCGTACGAAAGCATGTTTATGCACCAAATTTGCTTCAAATTGAATGAAAAATAATTATACTTTTCAGAAAAAGCAGTGACATGCCATTTTTTTGTTTAAAAATATTCAGTTCAAACCCCACACGGACGCCACTGGTAAAAATCAAAATGAACCTTAGGTGTCAAAAACCGCCGTGAATAATTAAAAGATGTTCACCAAATTTTATAAAAATATCGAAAGTGATATAAACGTTATTAAAGAAAAAAACACATTTTTTAGAAAATCTTGGAAAATATGCGTTTTTGGACCTATGTTTATATAAATTTTTTGTCTTAAAATCGCGCAAGGAATCGTTTCTTAAAATTTGACAGCGTACTTGTTTAACACCCTGTATATAAATTTGATTGTATTTTTAAAGTTATTTTGCGTCAATTGATTGGTTCATTGACACAAAAAAAATTAGCGGTCAATTCCACAACGCTAGTAGCATCCAAATGTTTTTTTATACGTTTTTAGCCAACTCAGGTCTTTACTTTTTACCAATATTCATGCCCCTCCGTCAAACAGTACATAAGCAGGTACAGACTTGAATGCGAGCCAGTTTCAGTCAAGCTCTGAAAAAGTCAGTCAGGATGATTGGCGAAACGTTAGCACGTTCAATTTATTAAGAACCGACGCAAAATCGTTGATTGCAAGTAAATCTGAAGAAAAATACTAATTTGAATAGTGTGCTACTCAATATACCTAATTTTCAAAGCAACATCAACGTATTACTTCGATTTCAAGAACGTCCACAGCCACATATCTATTATCTAGTGTATTTACTACGTTTGGAAGTTGACCGGCACATTTTACCCTAATTTTGGCTCCACCAGTGTTATACTTGTTTGCAGAACAATATCCGACGTTTAAAATCTTTTAGAATCTGATGTGGAAATGTTGTGTTTCTTATTTCATGTATCTTATTTCATTGATCTACTGCAGTAATTGACAATAATTATTTAATAATATTTATTTCTAATTGAGAACATCGTGAAACAAATATTTCTATCAAAACAATTAATTTTAAAACCTGCACCTTTAAGAAAAACATTGGAGGCTATAAAAACAGACTGAAGAGAAGCGAAGTATTTGTACCGTGCGTTCAATTTTTTGTTTTTAGAGATATCAAGGTAAACAAAAAAGAAAAATTAGGGTTACACAGGCCTGTATCATATTTTTTAATGCAACACCTACCTACCTAAAACCTTAAAAATCGAGCCTTGTGATTCTCATATTAGAGCCGCAGCTTGGTATTGACCTGCGAATCTGCGATATCTACCATTGCATGCTGTGTCAAGTAAGAATTCAATAAAAATGGTTTATTAATATTTATTTCTAATTGAGAACATCGTGAAACAAATATTTCTATCAAAACAATTCATTTGAAAACCTGCACCTTTAAGAAAAACATTGGAGGCTATAAAAACAGACTGAAGAGAAGCGAAGTATTTGTACCGTGCGTTCAATTTTTTGTTTTTAGAGATATCAAGGTAAACAAAAAAGAAAAAGTAGGGTTACACAGGCCTGTATCATATTTTTTAATGGAACACCTACCTACCTAAAACCTTAAAAATCGAGCCTTGGATTCTCATATTAGAGCCGCAGCTTGGTATTGACCTGCGAATCTGCGATATCTACCATTGCATGCTGTGTCAAGTAAGAATTCAATAAAAATGGTTTATTAATATTTATTTCTAATTGAGAACATCGTGAAACAAATATTTCTATCAAAACAATTAATTTTAAAACCTGCACCTTTAAGAAAAACATTTGAGGCTATAAAAACAGACTGAAGAGAAGCGAAGTATTTGTACCGTGCGTTCAATTTTTTGTTTTTAGAGATATCAAGGTAAACAAAAAAGAAAAAGTAGGGTTACCCAGGCCTGTATCATAATTTTTAATGGAACACCTACCTACCTAAAACCTTAAAAATCGAGCCTTGTGATTCTCATATTAGAGCCGCAGCTTGGTATTGACCTGCGAATGTGCGATATCTACCATTGCATGCTGTGTCAAGTAAGAATTCAATAAAAATGGTTAATTAATATTTATTTCTAATTGAGAACATCGTGAAACAAATATTTCTATCAAAACAATTAATTTTAAAACCTGCACCTTTAAGAAAAACATTTGAGGCTATAAAAACAGACTGAAGAGAAGCGAAGTATTTGTACCGTGCGTTCAATTTTTTGTTTTTAGAGATATCAAGGTACACAAAAAAGAAAAAGTAGGGTTACACAGGCCTGTATCATATTTTTTAATGGAACACCCTGTATATTATATATGTGTTTAATAGAATATATTATTCGTATTACAATGATGTAACACCCTTCATATTTTAGAATTCGCGTTTTTGACAAATCGGCAAAAATACGAAATTTTTCTATAATTTCAAAGAGTGCTGTGACTGACTGCAACAAAAATAATTAATTACAAATTAAAGTAGAACCAAGGCACTAAAAATGACACTATATACTAAAGTAAAAAGTTCTTTAACAATTCTAAATACTGCGGTGTGTGAACGCCATTTTCCTGAATACATTTCTCATTCACTCGAATTGTATTGATGTCTTGCATTTAGTAACGTTTCCGGATTGGACCTTAACTGATTCGAATCTCTGAAATCCTTGGCCGAAGTTCCACGACATTACAGAAAAAATCCATTAAAGTTAAGTAGGGGATGCTGGCTGGCCAACATTGTGAGGAGGGGCACCGTCTTGCTGTCATATTATCAGCGCTGATATTTAGGGGTAAATCTTGAATAGAACAGTATATAGTTCTATTTGGTCCTCCCAGAGTTGCGAATACTGATCTCCAGTTAACTTTTGATCTATAAATATCGGACCCAAAATATGCCCATCTATGACACCACAGAATACATTAATTGATTTTTGTGCTTTACAGATTTTAAATGCATTATATTTATATTCTTTCAAAACTAAGTGGATCGATCCCCGAGAAATACCTGTCTCTTCATATACTCTAACAATGGAGGAAACTGGATATGCTTCATAGAATCCAAATATGTTTGCGTAATTTTCTTCATTTAAAACATTATGATTCCGGAATACCTTTTTAGCATTTAGTACTTTACCGTTTTCTGCAAATTTCTTTGTCAGCTTTAGAAATATCTGTTTTGAAGCAGTTCGGCGCTCTGGGTAAAGTCTAATATACTGACGACGAACTTTTATTATTCAGAAAGTATACTTGAAGCATATCACTGCTTTCACGGATGCTAAATTCGCGAAAAAATATTTTAACAATAATGACTTAGGCAATAATTGAACTATTAACGTTGTATACTAATATGTCAAACGTAAACATATTTTTATTTGTCAGTCACAGTACTCTTTGGAATTATATGGAAATTTTCTATTTTTGCCGATTCGTCAAAAACCCATTAAACCCATACGTAATATACAGGGCGTTTCATTAAAAAAAAATTTGATATACGTTTATATGTCAGAAAATTTGATATCTCTAAAAACAAAAAAGTTACAGCCAATTCAAATGTTATCAAGATAAATTGAACGCACGGTAGATAGAGTGAGGCAACCCTGTAAACTTTAGAAACGTTTTTTTGGAACATCATCTATTGAATAATTGAATTACCTTTTAAATTTTTAACAGATCAAAAAAATGCGACTGTCCACCCTTCTCCGTACTTTTGGAAAAAGTTAAGACAAAAGACAACAAAAGTTTCCGACCGTAGTACATAATACGCAAACCTACATTTATTAAAACGAACAATAAAAAGCAGCTCCCCGTTAAAGAGCAAAAAACGTCGGATTAGATAATTGTTCCAACATAACAATGAACTTACATTGATTGTTAGAGAAAATAACGACCCAAAAACGGACAATCCGTGAATGGTGGTTTAAGCTGGGTTTTTATTGAGTCCAGTAACGTAATGAATGGCTTTTTCGCATGAAACAGGCTTTGGACGAAAAGAAAATTTTTACGCTGAATAATGGGTTCCAGAGATAAATTTAAACAGTAGCAAAAAATTTAAATTTCCGGAAGCCAGAATTGTCGGCCATGGTCCCATTTACATTCCGTTCGGAAACAGTTATAAGTGGCACTTTAAAATGCTTATCTCCTTTTTTTCCATTAACGGTTATATTGGAAAGTTGTAATTTTTATTTGAGAGTCATGTGTTATAACTCTTGTTGTCTTATTCTGAACACTTTTATTTGGTGGCTGTGTTGGGATCTACGTATCCAACGGACTCCGTTACCTATTTATAGCTTACGTGATTTAACTTATCTGGTACTGGAAATTGCACTTTTTTAAAGGTGCAAGTTAATTAAAATCAAATTTAACTTGACTTGGAAATCTCTTCCGGCGAGGTAATATCATTAATACAATAAAAAACTCATTATATACTTATTACGATAAAATTATCCGATAACAATATTCAAGAAGGTGCCGACACCGTTTTCCTTTAGCTTACTAGTGCGTTAGTTATTTTTTCCTGGAGATATTGGCTAATTAAAAGTTCAAGTTAGTGATTATAGAGTTGCAGAGTAATTTAAGTTTCCTAGATGGATAAAAATTGCTTTCAGTGGAAATGAGATAAAAATATACATGTATTTTGCCACTCGGACTAGGCAGCGTATTAATTTGCAGACTACTTGTCTGGTCTGTTTTATGTCCTGTCGGACTAGTGTTGTTGGTTAATATAATTTAAAATTCGGAGTAGTATATTATGCAACAAGTGCGGTAAACGGCATTGGACTCACATGTTTATTTGACAGCGGAGCGAGTGTTTAATAAACGAGTGACTTAAAAAGTTTACCGAACGTATTGAATACTATACTTTTGCTACGACCCTTAGTTTTTGGGTATATTTTCGCAGAACAACACGAATACATTCACTGCGTGCGGTAAAATCGCGGAAATGTCCAAAGTCACTGGGATCGACAATTAAGGGAGCGATTTTTGAGTCCATTTTAAATAGAAAACTTCATATGTGTCTTAACTTTTTAGGTGGTAAAATTTTCAACAATAACATATATTTTTTCCGTAATACTACTTTAGATATTTTAATGAAATTTGACACACGCGTACAACGTATCAAGAGGTATTATTTAGTGTATCACAATTTTTTTAAATATGCCAGTAGCGGGTACACACAATTCCACCTCTCTGTTGTGGCAGATATTGATGGGACGCAACTGATTTCTCTTAAAATGAAAATTATTCTTACAATGTCCCATCATTACTAAAGATCATTAATTTCTTGATCTTTTCAATCCGATGTACGGTTTTCGCTTAAAAAAAGAAAAACCTCTTCTCTACGTCGTCATAATAACATCGTTAATAATAATATGACGGCATGCAGAGAATTATATGCATTTTATGTATGGTTTGGCTGAGTCATACCAGATAGGAGAACATCTTCAACAAACATTGGTACTTTGAGGGCCCAGTAATCATTTAAAAGGGGCCCATCGGATTGAAAGTACTCCAGAAATTGAAGAAATCATGTTGATGAAAATCCTGCACTTAGTACTAGAACAATAGGAAATAATCTCGCAGGTCTTGATTTGGAAAATTATGCATGATTTTCTATTGCTACCTAAGATTTTTCATTGCGTGTTAATTTTTGTCAACGGTTTTTGGACTAAATTGCGCATTATCCCTTGTTTGACCACGAAATTTACAGAAAAAGCTAACTTTTCCAGAAATATAATCAGAAATTTCCGCAATAACCATATTTGGGGTGATGAAAACCCTCATGTGGTTGTATATTTTAAACATCAAGAACAGTTTTCGGTAAATGTTTGGGCTGAAATTGTTAGAAATTACTTAATTGGACCTTTTTTCTTGTCTTGTGTTCTGCCGTTGTTAATTAGGAACAGAATGTGTAGTTCATGGATGATTGTGCGCCTGCTAACTTTAGTGTTGCGGTGAGATAATATTTAAATCACGCATGTAATAAATGATGCGTAGGTCGCGGCGGACCTCAACCATGGCCCCCTAGGTCCCCAGATTTAAATAGTTTGGACTTTTTCTTATGGGGGCATATTAATCGCTCCTCAGTTAACACTGTAGAGGAGCTGTATAAGAGCTTTATGAGATTTAATAAGAAATATTTGTGCTATACATCAAAGAGTACGCAGCAAGGTGGATGACACTTTCAACAACTTATCTAGTTTCCTTGTGCAACTTAAAAAAAAAGATTGTTATTAATTTATAAACGGACATATAAGAATAGTTTAATATTTATCTTGTTATTGGGATGTTATGTTATTTCATTAAAACGGTAAAAGTAAAAAGAACAATCTTCTAAGCTATTTTTTTTCTGAATGACACCAGTTGCTAACTAAAAATAAATATTTTGTTTTAGATAGATATTTTAGTTTTCACCTAATAAAGTTCTCGATTTAACTAGTGCAACCTAATTAATCAAAATATAATTCGTTCATAGGCAGCCAGTGACACGCCATTGATTTCCTTAAAAAAATGATGACATTTGCTTGACATTGTATTTATATATATATATTCGAGTGTTCGACGTGTTTTCGGAGCGCGAGCATTGAAGATGCCAAGTGAGATTTTGGCGAAACGTCTGCAGGATTCCAGTCGGATGCAGGATTTGCAGGATTCCAGTTGGATGCAGGATTCCAGTCGGAGTTCAACGAGCGAACGGATGATATCCCGGAATATAGTGTCATCACATTTTTCCATCCGTGAATCAATACGTGAGAATATATATATATATATATATATATATATATATATATATATATATATATATATATATATATATATATATATATATATATATATATATATATATATATATATATATATATATATATATATATATATATATATATATATATATATATATATATATATATATATATATATGTATGACTTTTGTACTTTTCTACATTCCTGATCGGTACAACAATCGCCTGTCAGAACTGATTTTATAACTCGGGAAAGGACAAAACAATTTAAGCGTTGTTCAAATAGAAAAAAAACCAATCCAATCTCGTAAAAGAAATATTGTATGTTATATTTTATAGAATTATTTGTTCGGGATGTCATTCGTCAAATCGATACCAACTTTATTTGGCAACTTTATTAAAATATCCCACAGTCGAAAATCCGAATCTCTCCGGAAAATATACGACCATATGAGAATTTTTATTTAATAAAATGGCCGGAAAATAGATAAAATAAATCTCGACCGTTTTTCTGATAACACTGGCGAGTAATAGTCTGAATTCAGGCGACTAGATCGATAATGTTTCTTTTGCGACATTTACTACAAAATATAAATATACTTACTGTACTTACTGTCAATAATCTAACCCATAATGTTGCTTTGCTGAGTTCATTTTGAAAGGTTCACTTAAGATATGTCTCGAAAATTAGTTATATTTGTTTTCTTTTCATGTTTAAGTATATGCATATATATTAAATAATAATAATAATAATAATTTTTTTGACACTTTCTGATAAGACAGGTAAAAAAATATAGAATACAACACTTTACAGTAACTAATTATAATGACTGACGGCTACAACGGATGATAACCTCTAAAATATGCACAATACAACACAGCGCAATTAGTGCAGTCACTTACGAATAACACCAATAAGACCGGGCAGTAGACAAATATAAAACAGACTTTGTAAAACATCTATTTTTAATTTTAGTGAAACACATAGTGTTCTAAGTATAGTACCGTTTATTCGTGATATATATAATTTTGAAGTTAATGAGCTTTCTTGCAATGTGTAAATGGAAAGAATTAAAATCAAAATATAAGGACAGAGTTAATAGTCTACCTTGAACATACGTTAGGCGTAAGACATAATATACTATTTACAACTCTTCTGCATTTTTCTTGGGTCGGTTGTTGATGAATCGAAAATTCTAAATGAAGATTGCAATATTCATTTATAATTTTTTCCCATTGCAGACACACCCTATATATTATCGAAAAAATGCTAATGGTTAAAGCGCTAGCTCGGGATCTCTCACATTTCTTGGTTGACGAATTTTTCTAATAGCATAATTTGTTTTCGAGAAAATAGTTGTATTCTGAAACCATGTAGTATGTCATAATAGTAAATGACGTCATGGCGTCTACTTTTTCAAATATCTCGAGAAGCGTGAGTGATAGCCGAAAACCATAAATACAAAAAATTGTACCTCTCGAAGGTGCCTACAATACTGTATAAATGCCGTAGCCATTTTTTTCACAACTTTCGGGGTTTTTTGGATTTTTGTCTAAAATTAAAACTTCTGGACTCCTCCTGCGTCGGTTTTTGTTGAGTCGAACAATCATCCTATTAGCTTCTTCAGAGCTTGACTGAAAGAGTTTGTTAGTTTGACGCAGGAGGAATCCAGAAGTTAAATAAAAATAATTAGAAAATAATTTTTAGTGGAATCCAAAATAAACCAAAAAATGGTTACATACTTCGCAATATTTGATTGCTTCCAATTTCAATAGTCTATATGTGGGTGTGAACCCACATATAGACTATTGAAATTGGACCACGAAACACCATGTACAATATGAGAAAATGTTACATAGAAAAGTTATAGCTGCCCAAACGAACTATATAACCGCGTAAAAGAAACTGTCAACTGAGAAATCGTATTCTGTTCAGTAGTTTTTTGCAAATTGCCGACGCATCCTGTACATTTTCAAGAAATCTTATTCTTATTGATTTTTAGATCCTAATCTCGCGCATCTTCTCGCAAACTTATCGTTCAGTAAATATAATGAGATTCCTCATACTCAAATGCTCTTTTTAATCATTTTCAAAATCAATGATAAGGTTGACCTTCATTGGAAACGCAAAAAGTCGATCCTTGAAGAAAACTTACGCCAAGAATTTGTCACTGAATGTTTCAAATGGATCTAACTAGTAAGTTTATAGTTCAATAGAGCTAATCCCCCAAAGCGTGTGCTATCGAAAGGGACGAGAGTGAACATCTGTATAAGGTCGATCATCTTGTTTGTTAGGAGAAACTTGGGATAATTTCTACCAATCTGCAAAGCCTTATTAATTCCGAACTTAAATTTAATGCGGGTTGTTGAGTAAATTGAATTAATGTCTTCGGTATGTAAACTAAAATGGAATTGGATAGATTATAAATTTACAATTGGAAGGTTTTTGTCGGAAATCGCGGAACAAGTGGTCGACTTTGTATCCCTAGGTGTTAACGAATTAATTTAAAATTCGAACAGACTTTCATCTCTAGTACCCCAGTTTTAACAAGTTTCCTAATTTTTTGATATTGAATACACCGCAAGAGCGAAAGCAAAAAAATTTAAAACACATGTTGGTTTAATATAAGAGTATACGTAGTTCCGCAAGTATTACGACGGAGGCGAAACGAAGTTTTCCACTAACGAGTGTTGTTTTCTTTAATACAGTGATGGCTTACAGCTATATCCACCTACTTTTCGCTAAAATGAATATACAGCACATTACCGAAACCCATAGCAGTAAGTCGTGTATTCGATAAAATATTATTTTATCACGAAATTTTGATTTTGAAACGTCACCACTGATGAGTTGATCTAGTCAGAGAGTACGTAAATCTACGTAAACCAAAATAATCAGCAAATCACACTGAATATAACAGAAAACTGAGCAATGTTAATAGAGAAAAATGTTCGCCAGATTGTATATAAACAATAGTCATACCAAAAGTATATTTCATTAATAGTCTAAGAGAAAGTGGGCTGCTACCTGCATGTATTTGACCAGACCTGGGCTTTTGTACATTGAGGCCCCTATACCTACTATACATGAGGTGGGGACCCACTAAGCCCAAAGCGGTGGACCCAGGTGCTGCGCAGGTATTGATTTTTGGCGAATTTTAAATATATTTGACCACGGAAAAATAATAATGGCAGACCATTAGTATGCGGTTAACATTATGGCAGACAGTTTTGGAAATGCTCAAAAAAAAATAAAATTTTGAACGTATTAAGCTTATATTGATAACGGCAGACGTGTTTATTAAGCTTATATTGATAACGGCAGACGTGTTTATTGAGTACACTCCTTAGTGGATAACAAAATCTTTATTATTACCCGGTCAGATGTATATGTATTACGATCGCTGTTTTACATAAATTTAGCTCACTTACTCACTTATTCTATCACTATATGTATAAAATTAATACTTTTTTTGTACTTTATATACTGAAATTTATAAGGTTGATGATAAATGAAGTATATATAATCGAAAATCTTGGCGTATAATGCAAGTAACAAAAAACAATTGAAATCTGTATTTCAATTTTTTTTTATTTATTTAAGACAAAATTTGAAAGGTGTCGGAGTCATGTTTGTCATAGGTTAACTCTTCTTCATCATCCATTGAATTGGACTCTGTAAAAATAAACCGTAAATTGTAAAATATAAATAATTAGTAAATTGATCCGAATATATTTGATAAAGAATTCATTTTTATCAACTTATCAGTGACATTGGTAATTAAGTCGCTAACAAAATATGGAAGTTGATCTACATCGAACCATTTAAAGACAAATGTGCTGTCCTCCTCAATCCAACCATACTCCAGTGGGTCCAAGGTTGAAGGTTGCTTTTTGTAAGCGTTTTTCCAAATAGTTGAAATGTAATGGGCTCTCAGAAGTTGTTGGTAAAATTCACTCTGGTGGTATTGAGGTTGCGTCAAAATATTGTATTTTTTTACTAAAATTTTCATTCACATCCGAAACTTTGTAACTACTCATGGTACTACAGAGAGTCTTTCCGCAAACGACTGCTCTAATTCAGCGCCAATAAGCCGTAAACGATTTGTAACAACTACTGTGATATACAGATTCAAAAATTTCGTCCTGTAGAATTATTTCATTGTATTTTAATTTATAATGTTTTCTTAACCTCAAAATTTGTCGACGTTTTTCCATCTCTCTCTCTCTCTCTCTCTCTCTCTCTCTCTCTCTCTCTCTCTCTCTCTTTTGAAAATGTCAATAATTTCTCAGTCTTTGCTGTTGCACAAAAAACACACTTCACTAGTTCTTTTTCACTCGACATAATCTCAGAGATATTTAACGAATAATAGTTTAATTGAAGAAAAATAGCATAAAGCAACACTGTCTATTTTATTAAATTCACTAAACACTAGGCATCTGTATAGAGATTCACAAACTTACTGAAAATATCTGACAAAAACCGTTAGGTTGGGATTATAACAGAGCCATCTCAGGTATAAACCCTAAGTTATTTAAGTGGTAGTAGCTATAAAATAAAATACTATAAGCTGGAATAGTAATACATAGGAGAAAGAAAAAAAATTGCTACATCAGTGTATGCATACATCTGTCCAGGTAGTAGTAAAGATTTTGTTATCTACTGAGGAGTGCACTCAATAAAAACATCTGCCGTTATTAATATAAGTTTTTAATACTATAAAGAATAATATATCTCAATGGCAGATCTGGTCAAATACTTTGAAAATTTTAATTTTTTGAGCATTTTCAAAACTGTCTGCCATAATGTTAACCTCATGCTAATGGTCTGCCATTATTATTTTTCGGTAATAATAATAATATATTCTAAGATTTCAAAACGGCAGCCGTGGTCAAATATATTTAAAATTCGCCAAAAATCAATACCTGTGTCTCCTGCGCAGTACCTGGATCCACCGCTTTGGGCTTAGTGGGTCCCCACATCATGTACAAAAACCCAGGTCTGGTCAAATACATGCAGGTAGCCGCCCATTGGCTCTTAGACTATAATGTGTGTATGGCAGTACATACAGGATATCGTCACAGGTCGTTATACGCTATTACGTCCCTATTTATCGACTAAGATATGCACTTGAATTTTAAATATTTTCTCAAATGCCTTTTTTAAATTGCGCATTTCAATGTTCGATTTGCTGTATTGCTAAATATAAATCTTTAAATCTTTATACGTTGATGGACGTACTTACAACAATTTTTTTAACACGTAATTCATTTTATATCTATCGAAATAAGCTACTTTCATTACCAAAAGTTTCTAATCTAAAATTTACGAAAGAATATTATATAATGAAATGTACAATATTGTTCCACTTACGCAATGTGGTTTTTCCAAAGAATTAATGTGTTGGATGATATTTTTCGAGCGTATGGTAAGAAAATGGGTACCGTTCTCGAGCTGTTAGATTTCTCGAAGATTTTCGATAAAATGAATCACCAAATTCTAATATCTAATATGATTATTCTTATGTCATCATATCTGAATAATAGAAGGGCAAATATTATCGTCAAGTGACAAATTTTCTGATCTGACGCAAAAACTTTCGGGAGTGCCACAGGAGTCCATTTCAGGTCCTGTGTTATTTACTGTGTATATTTTGGACATTTTAAAATCATTAACGTTCTGTAAAATTCAAGCGTTTGCCGACGATACACAAATTTATTATTGTTTTGATGATGATGATCTTTTGGAGGTAGAAAAAACATTAATCATGATTTACGAACTTTGAGTGAACTCTACAAAAGCCACAATCTTAAGTTAAACCCTGCAAAATCTTCATTATTACTTTTTGGTAATAAAAATAAGATAAATAGGATGAAAAGTTCTTTAAATATTTTAATTGATGGCACAGTGCCTAACTTCGCTAATAACACTATGAACTTGGGCATTTGTTTAGATATCGAGCTAAGATTCAAAGAACATTTACAAAGCATATTTCAAAGGGCATTAAAAATATTATACAGTAATAGTAACAGTCAATAATTTTATGTCAAAAGTTAAGGATGAGTCGTCTTATCAAATTTTAATTATTGTAATTTTGTATATGGCTTTTTTTTTTCTGAATGGCTTAAGAAAAGAGGATCATATTTCTGATTTTTATAAACAGATTGAGTGGATTAGGATGCAGTCGCGTAGAAGACTACATTTCTGTATTTTTTTAATAAATAAATATTTTTTTAATAAACGATCCCGATAGTGTTTAGGCGTGAAATACATAACAGGAAGGTTAGGGCTAGGGCATTTTTAACTTCATTAACTTCTAACATCATCGAAGTCCCATGTTTCGGATAAGTTTTTTCGTATAACGCCGTAAAATATTATAACTCAATACCTAATAACCTGGTAAATATAAATTGTAATATATTTAAAATTAAATATAAGAGAGAATTACTGCATCGACAGAATTTGCTGTAGAGATTTTTTCTTTTTTTTTTTCAGTTTTTCTCACATTATAACCATGCTGGATTATATGTGTGTTATGCTATGCTGTACTTGAAATAAAAGTCGTTTATAAAATGTTATGCAACAAGTGCGGTAAATGGCATTTGACAGACGAGTTTATTTGTCACGACCGGAGCGATAAACGACTTGTCAACCGACCATGCATACTATACTTTTTCTATATTTTCGAAAAACAACACGAATATATTCACTGTTATGGCCGTCAGAATTGACAAACGTCAAAATTCAAGGCGTGGAAAATATTTCCCACAACACCCGATTGCTTCCAAACCCGTGCGGTAAAATCTCGGAAATGTCCGAAATCGCTCGGATCCGTGGCAAACGAAAATGACGTGGTGAAGTGACGCTTCCCGCACGCTAGATCGGCGTGTAATTAGGTATTTTACAGACGGGAGTAGACAAATGTTATTATATATCGATGACTTTTTGTCAATGTCTGAATAAACTTGATATGATCGCCTAGAAGCAACCTTTATTAATTTCTTTCCTTAACTCCAATGTGTCTAACCCAAAAGAACAACTCTAAAATTAATCGAGATTTAATCATAAGTAAGAGCCATCTATGGAGAAAAACATACGCAATATTCTAAAATCATTATTAAGAAAATTTCCCTTTCTGGATACAACATCACCCGACATAGAAGTGGTGCTAAAAAAAGACCTAAAATATCCAATGGAAAAAGAATTGTTATAAGTCTCTGACAAATGAACAGCAGTAAGCTGTTTAGAATTTTTCGTAATTATGTGAAGTTATACAGACAAAATAACTTCCTGATCTTAATGACTACCGGTGATCAATGTTCCATAATATTTTGTTTATTTCTTAGGTTCATAATATTATTGTAAAAATGGGGTCATACAATCATTTTTGAGATTATTGCAATGGAAACTTAGATTTTACCGATCACTAAAGAGTAGTAGCTGATCAATTTTTTAGGCTTTACTGATTACAGCGCCAATGCAAAATGTAATAACACAAAAATATTATGGTAATGCCATCATATTATAACCATCCTTGTATATAATGGTGAATTGATAATGGATCATCCACCAAAATATTATGACATGTAAAATCTAAACAGGCCCAGTCAATGCGCCACCTAAAAAGGTTTTCCACTTTTAATCCGAATGCATCCTTAGTGTCCCTTTATCAGTGATATATTTGTAAGTGTAGGAAACACTACGAACAACCAAACAATCCTAAATGCATGTATCCGTATATATTAATTTCTAAACTGCATCCCCAGCCCCAATTACAGTTTGTTTTTGCTAGTGTTCAGGTTCAAGAAACTATATCAGCTTAAGTTTTGAGGGTTGCTTTCGTAAAGCATGTATTAATGTTTTTTTGTAAAAATTGAAGTGTGTTGCTTTTGTACTAAGAATTGTATAATAATATGATGACTTGTAAATAATATGATCTGATTTTTAAATCCATATCTATAAGTTCAATCGATTCAAATTAACATTGGAACCTGCATCAATAAAAATAATACTATTAACGTTGATTACACTGCATTCATTTTTTTGACTATCATTGCGAAATTAATTCGGAAAACCACTAGTATTTTTTAAAATTATATTTACGTTTAGTTTTGCATTCTCTGATAACAACTACAGATAATTTCAATACAAAGCAATCCAGCGAATTCACCTCCAGTTGTATCTATGCAATTCAAACAGTCTCAAAAGTCTTACCTGTCAGTATAGCTTGGGCGACTACCTTTTCTCAGAAAGTATAAGGGATGGAGCGAAAAGTTAGTTACAAAATTTATTTTAATATTGTATATACAAGGTGTTTCATTTTTCTTTTTTTTTTGTTATTTTAAATTTAACACGTGGTATATTACTTCATATTTTTTATTTCTATAAAAAGTTCCAGACATATTTTGTGTATAATGTCCTTCTTCTTCACGTGCCATCTCCGCTGCGAAGGTTGGCAATCATCAATGCAATTCGTATCCTTGAGACTGCAGCACGAAACAATTGGTTGGAGTTATATCCAAACCATTCTCTCAGATTACGCAACCATGACATCCTTCTCCTTCCGATACTCCGTTTACCTTGGATTTTACCTTGCATAATCAGTTGTAGCAATTTATATTTTTCTCCGCGTGTAATATGCCCCAGATACTGCAATTTTCTTATTTTGACCGTATCCATTATTTCACGTTGCTTGTCCATCCTCACAAGTACTTGTTCGTTTGTCATTCTGTCCGTCCAGGATATCCTTAAAATTCTTCGGTACGTCCACATCTCAAAAGCTTCTAGTTTATTCAGGCATTGTTTATTCAAAGTCCAGGCCTCCACGCCATACAAGAGGACCGAGAAAACATAGCATTTAAGCATCCTCACTCTCAAACTTAAGCTCAAATCCCTGCTGCACAACAATTTCCTCATATTATTAAAAGCACTTCTGGACTTTTCTATTCTTATTCTGATTTCTTTGGAATAGTCATTTGTCTCGTTAATGTTCGTCCCCAGATAATTATAATTCCTTACTTGTTCTATCTGTTCATTCTTTATATAAAGGTTTGTATTGATAATAGATTTTTTTGTAATTATCATAAATTTAGTTTTCTTTGTATTGAGTGATAGCCCAAACTCTTCGCTTACTTCTACAATTTTGTTCGTAATTCTCTGTAGATCATCCATATTTTCTGCTATTAGCGCGGTGTCATCGGCATATCTAATATTACAAACGGGTAAGCCATTAATCTTTACTCCAGCTGTTTCATCTTGGAGTGCTCTCTTAAATATTTCTTCGGAGTATAGGTTGAACAGAGATGGTGATAAGACACATCCCTGTCTAACACCTCTTTTTATTTTTATTCTGTCTGTCACCTCATTGTGTACCCTTATCACGGCCTCTTGTTGGTAATACAAATTATTTATTATTCTTATGTCTCTAGAGTCAATGTTTTTACTTTTAAGCAGTCTTATGAGTGTTTTATGTTGGACGGTGTCAAATGCCTTATTGTAGTCCAGAAAACAAACGTACACATCCTGATTTACATCTAAGCACCGCTGCGTTAATACGTTGAAGGCAAACAGTGCTTCTCTAGTCCCTAGTCCATTCCTAAAACCGAACTGCGTATCCTCAATATCTATTTCTAACTTTTTATATATTCTGCGATGGATGATTTTCAGAAGTACCTTAAGTATGTGACACATTAAGCTGATGGTACGATGGTCCGAGCACTGTCTTGCGTTGGTCTTTTTGGGGATAGTTATAAATGTTGATTGTAGCCACTCTTTCGGTAAAATTCCAGTTTTGTATACACTGTTGAAGAGATGTGTTAGAAGATGTATGTTATGATTGTCAATGAGTTTAAGAACTTCTGCTGGTATTTCATCCAGTCCCGTAGCTTTCCCGGTTTTCATTTCCTTGATGATGTGTTCTACTTCGTCCTTCGTTATTTCTGGTCCAATATCATCACATACATACTCACTACTTTCTTCATCTCGCTGATCTTCGTACAGTTGTTCTACATAGTTTTTCCATACTTTCAATTTTTCTTTTGTGTCCATAATAATATCTCCATTTTCATCCACCAGCAAGTTGTTATTGTAATTGCGTTTGTTGGTTAACTCTTTAATTCTCTTGTGCGCATTGAAACCATCATGTTTACTTTGTAATTTCTCGATTTCCTCACACTTTTCCCTGTGCCAGTTTTCTTTGGCTTCCCTAATTTTACTTCTGATCTTGCTTTGTAGATATCGGTATTTTTGTTGATCTTTGTTTCTGTATGTTCTTCTCTCGTCCATGAGACCTAATATTTCAGTTGTCATCCATTCCTTTCTTACCTCTGTTTTCTTACTAAGTTGTTCCTTGCATGTTTTTAGTATTTCTGTTTTAAACTGGAGCCAGTTGTTGTTTATATGTTCTTCATTGTTATTTTCTATGCATTGCAAGGTTTGCAATGCCCCATTTATCTTATTTTTCACTCTTTCCCTTGTTTCTGGATTACGCAATTGATTAGTGTCAATTGTATCTTTCTTTGTTCTATGGTCAATTCTTTTTAATTTTATCCTTACTTTTGCAATTAGTGGGTTATGGTTAGAGGGTATATCTGCACCCGGATATGTTTTAACTGACATTATACCATTCCTGTATCTTTCATTGATCATTAAATAATCTATCTGGTTTCTAACTATTTTCTCTTTGCTATCTTGTGGTGATATCCATGTATATAAACGTCTATTAGGTAATTGAAAGCATGTGTTTGTGATAACCATATTTTTCTCTTGGCTGAATTGTACTAACCTTTCACCTCTGTCGTTCCTTTCCCCCAGACCGAAGTTTCCCATTAGATTATTTGTCTTTCCTTTACCAACTTTAGCATTTAGGTCACCCATTATTATTGTTACATCTTTTGCTTTGACTTGTTTCAGTATTTCGTTTATTTGTTCATAAAACATTTCTACTTCCTGATCATCTTTGTCTGCTGTTGGCGCATATACTTGGATTACGTTCATCCTTCCTATGTTCATCCTAAATTGTAGTAACATTACACGTTCTGACAGTGGTACGAAGTTCAGAACATATCGGGAAACATTTTTGTTGATTATTATGCCTACTCCATGTCGGTGCTGAGGGTCGGAGCTACCTGAGTAATATATTAGATGTTGATCTTTCAACTGACATTCTCCACTTCCCGGCCAACGCGTTTCGCTTACACCTAGGATATTGATGTTCATTCTTTGCATTTCCTGGACAATATTATGTGCTTTTCCGGGTTCATACATGCTAGTGACATTCCATGTTCCAATCTTATATGTTTGTTTACTAGTCATTTGACAGGGTTTTCGCATGTTGACGACCTGAGAGGCCCTGTTTCCCCTCCTGCCGGATCTTGACTTCCGAATATCATGATCAGTAAGGTCTTTGGTCTGGTTTATTGCCATGATGATTTTACTAGAGATATCCTATAGGATCTTTACTGTAGTGGCTTCTCCTTTCCTTCTACACCCCAACGCCGTTGACCATCTTAGTGGTTCTTCCGCCTTCGGGGCCAATTTCTCAACCCCAGGACAATGAGTTGCGCTTCCAGTTGCTGGTTCCTCCACCCGAAACTGTTCACCAGCAACTGGGGGACTACTTATACCGGTAGTCACTCGGTCGCCATATCCTCGTCAGTTGAAACAGGGTGCGCCGTACAACTTATGTTGTAACTCGTGAAGGTGAGGTTGGCATTTGTATGCGGGAGGCTATATATTCGCACCACATACCTTACACCCCTATATAATGTCCTATACATTTTTAATTTTTTATGCTCAAAATGACGTTTGCAAGACGTAAAATATCTCGCCATTTCTTCATTCGGAAGCATTTATTGTTTCACTTGAGTAAGTTTTGTTGTAGACAAAAGATTGGAATACTGGATATCATAAGAAATTTCGATACATATCAGTACAGGGTACGTGAAAAATAAGACAAAAAAATGAAATTAAAAAACTACCAAAAAACTATTTTTTAATGGAAACTACTTATTTTTATAATCTTGTCTATTTAGCATTAAACATTAAGGCACAATATATAAATATAGATAAAGGTAAACGGCCCACCCTATGCAATATGAAACCATGTGAAAAGCAACGTCTACTATTACCGTAGCAGCTATTTCGTAGCTCATTCTCTCTGGTTTGTATATTTGTATATTGTATGATGATTTGTAACTTGGAATGCGCTCTTATTCTGAAGACCATATTCAATTTGGTATCGGAAATCTATCTAACGATGGAAATATAATGTCAAAGTCTTTCTACGTTCTATGTCGTCGCTATAATAATAATTGTCGTTTAACAAGCGCACCTGTTTTTGTTTCATGCAACGCGTTTTGTTTGATGGCGGCTTTTGACGCCACTTAGTTAAGCGGAAATAATAAATTTCCTTTTTAGCCCGTTGCATGTGATAACACAATCACGGCAGCTGACTTGTTCTCCGGCAAAACATAAAGAAGAAATTAATTTTCCGAATGAGCGATTGTTGCAAAAAGCGCGGCTTCATTTTCACGGTTAACTCGAAAACAAGATTGATTGCATAAGGTGTTCAGATTTATGGTGGTGTTTGTTTATTAAACTGTGGAATCTCAAAATTGTATCATTACCAACGACATTGATGGGTTAAAGTTCGTGAGGGTAAACGTAATCGGTTTTTGGTTTGAAAAATACGATACTTATAAACTACCTTCGTGCATTATTTATAATACGTAATGTACTAAGCTGGTCCATTTATTAGTAATGAGAATAAGTTTCGCTACTTCGTGTTTTTTGTCATTTTGCCTTAGATTATAATTATACGTTCTGCTGCCGCTAGAAGTTTTGTTCCTATTTCAAACAACCGATCACGAAACACACAGTATTACCAGTATTTATCAGTTATTTCTGATACACTATACAGTTGGTTTAAAGAATGTTTTGTTTTTAAAAAAACTCCCTAAGAACATAGCACAATTTTTTAAGACACTACTTTAATTCGAATTGAACATGCAACCCTCAAAAACAAAATGCTTCCCTGGAGAATTCCTTACCCGGCTAGCAACCCGTGCTCCCAAAGGAATTCTTACTAGCCGATATGGAAAAGCAAATAACTATAGGAATCATTCAACTAATACAGGGTGCGGCAAAAAGGTAAACCCGTACAAATTTATGCCGGGATATTCTTCAAAACATTCCCAGAGGCGCTGTATTTAGGTCTAGCGGTGAAGCTCACTCTCACCAAAACGTAAATAATGAAAATTTCCGTTATTGGTCAACAAATAGTCCACAGGAACTCCATGAGCGCCCTCTTCACAGTCCAAAAGTCACCGTCTGGTGTGCAATCTCGGAGTTCGGCGTGTGGGGTCCTTACTTTTTCGAAGAAAATGGAATGGAACGGAACAGTCAACGGAGATCGATATTTTGATACTATTAACAATTTCTTGGGTCCAAAAGTGAACGAATTGAACAACGATCAAAGAGAATATCTTTGGTTCCAGCAGGATGGTGCTACATCGCACACAACGCGTCGTTCACTAAATCTTCTTCAAGAAATGTCCCTAAACAAAGTGGTGTTTTTACGGGGTGATCTTGGCTGACCGCCATGTTCGCCTGATTTGTCGGCTTGCTACTTTTTTCTTTGGGGTTACCTTAAAGCGAGAGTTTTCACATATCGTCCGCGGACTTTGGAAGAATTAAAGGCAGCCATAAGACAAGAAATTGAGTCAATTCCCCAAGAAATGATCCATCGGGTAATGATGCGCTTCCGCGAGAACCTACAAGAGTGCAGCGAAAATAATGGCCGTCATTTAAAAGACATAATTTTTAAAAAATAACGTTCTTAAATGGCATAAAATGTACATTTCAAAAATAATTTTAAAAAAATGTTTTGATGCTTTAATTAGTTTGCTTTTTATTAACATCCCAAATAGTACCTATCATTTTGCCACATCCTGTATATAAAAAAAGCATAAAAATTTAGACGCTATTCACGCATCTTCGGTCTACGCACTGCGTTACGAGGTAGAGTGAGGATGGCAAAAGAAAAAAAAAGGAAACGTTGGTTTATTAAAGTCGGAAAAGGACTATATTTATCACAGCTGAGTAGTCATCGCTGGAGATACTACCATTATAAAAAAAAACAAATAAATTTGAATAAAAGAAAATACAAGTGATTTTGGGTAGGGGCTTATGAACGAAGGAAAGGAAAAGAAATAATGGCACTATTTGCGACAGATTTATTTCATCGCTATCGTGTATATGAGGAGTTCACAATTAATAGGCGTAATAAACCTTCAATTATTTTGCTTTAAAAGAAGAACAGTACTTTCTACAGTATAGTCCCGTATTCGCTGAACCAATAGCTGCCTCCCAAAGATCGGCACTTACGCTACGGTTGATAACCGTTAGGGAAAAAAGAAACAACACAGAAACGCTTAAAATCAAACGAATTGCTAATCTGCTCTCCTTGCGCTGTGGACCTCACAGTTAGGCGAGATGCAGGTCTCTGCCGGTACAAAGTCTGGCAATTTATGCGCTCAATACGAGAGTCATTGTTATAGTATATTAACAAAACATCGGGCGGCACCCGGTAACAACGTCGGAACTCCATTTCAATCGATCAACAAGGGGAGTGAATCTGGAACGATTCTTTAACTTTATTTTTAATGCTCAATGAAATCTTGTATCGTGTGTGTTGGGCTTAACAAGCTCAGAAGGGTTTGCAAGGTCACAAGTTTCCGCATTGCTGGAACTCACAGACGTATTGTTGCGGCAGATCAAGGATGTGACGTCATCATTCAGAACTTATGCAAAATTCAGAAGTTTGATATGCCAACGGAAAGGCAGTGAATTTCAATTCAAGTTAAAGAGGTTAAAGATATTACAAATACCTATTTGATGAAGATAGTGCAGTCGCACTTAGAACCTGAGACAAAGACGTCGCGCACGCCTATGATGGTTTCCGGAACTCTATTGCGCGCAGGCTCCACGCGCCACTTCCTCTCAGCAATAAATAACAAAACAGACCTTCGGGGGCGCTACACCGCGTTTACCTTCGTTAAATAAGAAAATATATACTTCAGTAACGAAGTAACTTTCCAGCACATGAACTATCAATCAGAAGAATACTGAACGAAACTAATAAATAGTTGATGATTTTATTGACTAATCCTGACTGGGATCCGCTAAGGACACACAGATACAAACTACAGAAAGGATATCCTTCACTGGCCCTAGAACGATCTCAATGGCGGTACCAACCTTTGGTCTAAAACCCCGAATGACACTATACACGAAGCCCTATCTGGAGAGCAGCTAAGTACTCTGGGCCACAAATCACAGGGAAATTTTGTAGTTCGGAAAGACCCAAGGAAGAAACGGCACCTGGGAATGCTATCTGGTTTTAAATTTGCCCGGCGGATTCATAATGTATTATTATATTTCCTTTTCCCTTTACTTTGTATTGACGGTTTTCTGTTGTGAAATAAGGGCACTTGTCTCGCGTAGTAAGTAAGTAAAAATGGAACCGTAACAAACAAACGCAGAAAATTTCTAGAAGTTTGAGGAACCACGCACTTCTTAGTCAGTACTAATCAGCAGACAATGTAATACGATACCAATGACTTTGAGGTTTAATAATAAGGTTATCCTGACATCGAGATCGTTGTAAACTGTCGAATTGATTCAATAATGAAATTTGGGCTGTTTTTTGTTGAGTTGTTTAACTTTGCTTGTTAATTGCTGAAATTAACTTTGCAGTGTGTGGTTGTAAACGAGCTGCAAAAGTTATGGCGTTTTCGTTTGGCAGTTGACAACATCTTTGCAAATCATAAATTCAAGCAGTTAAATCTCTCTGATCGGCAAAACTTAAAATTCCTAGCCTCGAATTTAAATCTCGGGAATGAATTAATTGTGCAGCGCGACTACGTAATTGCTTTTTTTATTTTAATTACTAACAAAGGACGTTGGGCAACTGTACACATTTGACAGGCACTCTTACAAGCACTTATTTATGAAAGTATTTAAATTTATTGGGTCTTCATCATATTCAGGTAAAAATGGGATTTGTTGTTGAGGTGTTGTTAGTTCAGTATTTGTTTCTGATATTTTGTTGGTTTTTCTTACTTTGGCTCACTAATTTTAATAATAACAAAGTACACTTTGAACGAGATAATTCAAATTGTACTTACAGTAATAATTGTTGATTCATTGAATTTGTTTTTGATACCAGGGGTTCCACCAAGTGCTCCTAGTCTATATCTTGCTTTTTCCGTGCGTCGTAGTGGTGGGGTTCTCAGTTTCCTTCTCTCGAAAGTCAGTCAGCTTTTTTAGTACCAGGGGCTCTTTTTTCTTTTTCTTGATTCTTCTTTTTCTTCACATCTTCTTTTTTTTATGAACTGCAACGTTCACGTGAATTGAAAATTTTCTTTCACTTTCTGTTCTCAATTTTTTCATAATCGGGTTATTTTGTTAAAAAAGAAAACTCCCTTAGAACATAACACAAAACTTTTAAGACAGCACTTTATTTTTAACTGAAGAAATACAAACAAATCGTTTCATAGTTTAACAACAATAAAACTCCGTCGTTCTACATAAGCTGAACCGTGGGCGTAGAAATGTTCTAGAAGGTTGAGAAATTACGTTTTTCTTAGTAAGCACTAGTCAGTAGGCAATGTCCTACGACACCAATGACTTTGAAGTGTAACAATATGGTTATCCTGATATTGAGATAGTTGCAAACAAACAGATCAAATTACTGCATATAACATGCTTATAACAGAAGTAGGCCTTGTATCAATCAGCTCAATTTGACATGCTCTCTCTTTAACTTAATTCTTCTTTTTCTTCACATCTTCTTTTTTTATGAACTGCACGTTCACGTGAATTGAAAATTTTCTTTCACTTTCAGTTCTCAATTTTTTCAAAAACGGCACGACTGCGCGAGTGTTATGTTCATAATCGGGTTATTTTGTTTAAAAAGAAAACTCCCTTAGAACATAACACAAAACTTTTAAGACAGCACTTTATTTTTAACTGAAGAAATACAAACAAATCGTTTCAAAGTTTAACAACAATAAAACTCCGTCGTTCTACATAAGCTGGACCGTGGGCGTAGAAATGTTCTAGAAGGTTGAGAAATTACGTTTTTCTTAGTAAGCACTAGTCAGCAGGCAATGTCCTACGACACCAATGACTTTGAAGTGTAACAATATGGTTATCCTGACATTGAGATAGTTGCAAACAAACAGATCAAATTACTGCATATAACATGCGTATAACAGAAGTCGGCCTCGTCTCTCTCTCTCTCTTTAACTGACACGTTTGTCCTTAAAATACTCGAGGTTGGTGAAGGAATAAGGTTATGTAACAAGGAAATCCGTTAGGCTGGAGTGTTTTACATAAACATTCCATGTCATTGACGGCGTATCGACCGATTAATTATTGAGTGTAATCTTCAGTTGTTACATAGAATAGAGAGTTTACTTTTTGTTTTGTTTTGTTTATCCCATATGAATCAGTTTTCCAACTTTCAGTAATTTCAAGACGTTTACTAGAATAAATCAAATTATTTATGCGAATACTGCGAAAATAAAATACCACACTGCCGAATTGATCCATACGAATATTGACAAAATTTGATTTCAAAAACTGAAAACTTTAACGTGGAATGCGTAATCGTTTGGGATGAGGTCTGTTACGTCATAAAAGAAATAATTAAAATTATAAGTTACAAGTTTGAATTTAAATCAATTGAAAATATTCTAAACAGCTGGGTATAGACTATTTACAAATCTTCTGGATACTTCATACGTCGATTGTCTATAAACTTGCTGACGTTTCGTCTATTATCCTGTTGGCTTCTTCAGAAACTGGTTCGCATTCTACTCTGTACCTGATTGTACCGTATTGTACTGTTTGATGAACGTTGTCTCTGATGACTGATTCCCATATTGGAATAACCTTAGTCGCGGTTAATATTGTTTATTAGTTTATAGATTTCTATGGATTCTCTAATTTTTCTTTGCTAAAGAATTGACTACATGAAAGAATTTTAGTTTTATTGAATAAGATGTTCGGTTTCATCACTTGCTGATGAAACCGAACATCGTCGGTTTCGTAGTCGTAGTCTTAAGGCTCCTTTTCAATGTATTCTTTGCCGCATATGCATTGAATACTGTAAGCTCTTGGAATCTCAAAATTTTGTCTTTGACGGATCGAAGATGTTAAGATATTTTTGGACAAGTGGTAAATCTGCGTTTAACGTTAAGTACTTTTGGTATGTTGTAAGTAATATTTTGAATGTAAGGAAGGACAACAGTGGAAAGTGTGGGGTCTTTATTTAACTCATTGTCTTTGCAACGTGGCGGTGAAGTATATTTTTCTATGAAACGCTTAGTAAGATGTTTTAAGATATGAATTTTGGATTCACAAGAGAGTTGATAACCTATGATTTTTGGACAAAATGTTCGCTCTGATTTTTTTTAATAAGAATATATAAGAATAGGACATTATTATTAGATAATTCAATGGTAACACGTATGTTAGAGTTTAAATGACTAAGAAAGGTAATGGTTTTAATTGTAGAAGATTTGTGAATTATTATTGAGCCTTTGAAAAATTTGCTGGGTATAGAATATGTGCCAAAATTAAGACAACACAATAAATAAAAGCTCGTTCAAAATTGTATCTGCTAGTACTTTTTTGCTCATTTTCACAAATCGATTAAAAATAAACACAAAAATATTTGAACTAGCTAAGCTTATTTCATCACATATATCGATCCTTACTGTCAATGGGAGTGTAATGCAGTTGCGCGATCTCGAAATACCCAATTATGCACTGATGAAACGTGCACCAAATGAAACTTTAAAACGTAGCACATTCGCGGACCATGTCGGATATTTCCGGTACTATTAGTCACGGGTTTGGACGCTATCTGATTTTAGTCACTGACGATATTTTAACGTTTATCAGTTAAAACTGCTGTGCATGTGTTCACACTTCCTGTACGGGGTGTTGTCTTGCAAAACCTTCATGGTCGTACAAACTTCCGCAAACCCTCGATTGTTAAAAACTGGCTCCTACGCACTTACACAATATCGTGATTAAAGTGATGTTTATCAAATGCGTTGCACAATTTGTACAAACTTCTTTCTAATCCTTTAAAGGGAAAAATGCTTGAACTTTTAGAATTTGGTACACAACAATCTGTGGTGTTAGACAATATTTTGTGTGACAATTAATAAGAAAAACGGACGTCCAGAGAGGCCAGAGGTTGACGTCACATTAAACTTATAAATACTATACGCATACTGCCGCTTTAGTCACCAAACTAGCCAATCAATAATTTACTTAAATATTTTAGTCACAAAATTATTGAAAATTCAAATTCAAACTAAATAGTCAAGTCTTTACCTCGTTGACTTCTGTCTGGAAAGTTCGATTAGGTAATTTTCACCTTCCAAACATACGGAGAAGGCAGTAGACGAATTCAGAGCAGTCACGGGAAAAGGGTCGAGACCACATACGAATAGTGCGAGTTTTGCTAACCCCACAAGTTCTCCACGAACCCGCAACCTGCCGATACGTGTCGCTTCGAATTCCCAATTCATGTATTTTAGTGTTACCGTTTGATTTAACACACCTCGATTTCATTATACGTTCAATTCCAGGAAGGCGACCCAGATAAATAGAAGGGATTTGCTTACAATTGCTGCATTTATCTTTAAATATTTAATATTAATCTGATTGTTTTGGGTTAACATATTATTTTACTTTGAACAGGGGACAAGCAGACAATTTGGATTAGATTTGAAATAACATAGTACCGGTTTCAAAATTAAAAACGTAAATTTTTCACAGAACCAGAACGAAGGGAAATTCGGAAAATTGATAACTCCTTTAGTTCGACTTTTTTTTATAAGCTGAAGTATATCTAATCCGGCTAACGGATTTGTTATTAATAATAAATATTAATTATTATTAATTAATAAATGAAGATTCGATAAAATCAGAATCTATATACGACACAGAAAAAACAAGTAATAAAAGAAAAAATATCAAGAAACCAATTAGGGAAGTTAGCCGTACAATTTTAATGTAGGTCAAAACCACATTATTCTGCTAATACGTTTAAAGTCGTTGGGATGCTGGATTTTAGTTTGAGTTCTCCAGACGATATACAGCTTTTCCAACCTTTTATGGTTTTGACTTCGGAAGGGACCATTCTTTTCTTATGTTCACAACATAAGCCAGAGCTGCATTTAAGATGTGCGGACTGTTGTTTTTTAAGAGTAGGGAAATTTGCTTTGATTAAACTGTTATATTAATTTATATTATTGTGCTTTTTATAAGTCTTCCTAAAACAGTCCCTACTTGAGGTAGCTCGATGTCTAGTTGAATTTGCCTATTAGGTAGGTTAATCTCCTATATAAAAAAATACATTAGGACGCTTTAACTGATTTCCAATTTAAGGATAATGACTATAAAATGTTTGCGTAGGAACGCAAAACAAAATCTTATGTAGATAATTGATTTATAATGGATGTTTTCCTAGCTTGCTGTCGGTTTATTTGTGGGGTTGTGCTGCGGAATTAGTAATTACAAACCTACTATTATGCAATTGTTTTTCAAGTCTCAGTGTGCCATTTTTATTGAGGTACCAAATATCTTTTATTACAATTTATCCAATCAAATTTATTAAATCCGTCAGCTTTTGTATGCACGAAGTACCGAACTACGGTTTTGGTATGTCATTCTGTAATTGCGAATCTATTTATTGACGGTTTCAAAGAAAAACCCAAGGGAGGTAGGCCTGCGGTTAGGCCTTCATAAAAATTTACCAATGTTAAGTACCGGATAATGTCGTAAGAGCGGTATATCGTTGGGAGAACTCTACCACTCTACCATGGCTGTCAGTGAATTATAGCGGCAGCGGTTCGCAGGAAATATTTATCGTTCTGCGAAATATCCAGCTATTTGTCAAAAATCAACTGTCATCGGCTCACCACCGATATTGCAACAGTACTTACATTACAATGATACTGTTTACTAATTTAGAAAATGATATGATCCATGATGAGAAATATACCAAACTGGCAACCATATACCTAATCGTCTTTGATAAATTGCCGTACCGTAACACTTAGTACACCAATTGGGGCGCCTCTGTCTGACTCGAGTACCTCTGACTACTTGACAGCAGATTATTTATCGCTATGTTTAAGGAGTCTTGATTACGTTTCGTTTTTGATCTTGATTCTTCTGCACACTTGGACAATTGAAAAGTATTTAACAGCGTAAGTTCTTATTAACTTCTCTCCACAATCTTCCAAAAAAAAAAGCTTTGTAAGGCACTACATGGCAGAATATTTGAAATATGGTTTTGTCCACTTGCCTCAGTCAGAACAAAATTGTCCGAAACCTAAATGTTTTGTTTGTAGAGTTTTCTCCAATGAAAACATGACATCTTTTGGTAGATGATAGATGTGTGTTGTGAAGTGTTGGGCCAATTTGCTGCGTACTATTGGACGAAGAAAGTCAACTACTCCAGCATATACGTAAATCGAAATTGTTTGTGAGTCAATTCACGTCTCAAATAATTTCATATTATTAGAGTCAATTCACGTCTCAAATAATTTCATATTATTACAATGTGTTCGTTAAATTGACTAGGCAATGATATTAATACAGAACACAGCAATGATATTAATACAGAATTGATGTGCTGCATCGAACTACTGCTGCTATGACTGGAAGATATACAGGTGTAAAGAGAATAACGGACGTAGCGTCAGAAGAATTATTAGGTATAGTGAAGTCCATTCAGTATCATCATAGTTATCACGTAAGATAACTGCACAATTGTTCTGACTGTAGCATTGGTGTTATTCTTCGCGAACTTTAAGCAGCGAAGAAATTATTCCTACATTGAATGACATTTTTTTGAAATCGGTAAGAATTGTAAATTTTATCAGAAGTAACTCCCTTAATTCATGTAAAAAAATGGAACCGCACGCCTAAATACGTTGGCTATCCAGAGGAAAAGTCTCTAACCGGTTGTATGAATTTGCAAATTATTTTTAAATCAGAAGGGATCATTATTGAGCAGACATTCTCAGAAAAAAGCCTACCGTTCACACCTATGAAAATAAGTTAAAACTAATACCGTTTTCTACTTCTACACAAAGATTGGTGCTTCCAACAAGAAATTGAAACCCTGGTACAAACGTGGGGAAAAACACCTCTTCTTTCTTTGATTTCATTAATACTAATGACATGGATCAGAAAAGCATTGCAGCATTTAAATGAACTGTCAACAGCTTTTGATCGGTATTATCCCCCAGAAGAAGATGTGCATTAAGATAATCTGAGGATAATCAATCCTCAGATCTAGGATTTAAATTACAATTCAGTACAGTAAATGAATATCAATTATGAATAAAGACCGCAACAGAAAGCCGCAATCTTCAGCAAAGGCGTTAAAGATTTTTTTTGCCTTTTCCCTCAACTTGTTTGTGCGAAACTACATTTTCGGTTATGACTGTTATGAAGGCAAAATATAGAAATCCACTTGCTCTTCCGCCTTGTTGAACGCTTATGAGTGACATTAGTTGCGACAAAGACTAGAAATCTCATTAATTATGGTTTTAATATATCCTTTAATTTGGCAAATTATTTTTGCTTATTTTGTATCTACTTACGCTGTTTACATTCCGATTCATTGTTGTTTTGCGTAAAATTTAATGTAAAAAAATAAATATATCGTTCATATTGGAATTTCCTTATAATTTTAGTTATGTTTCGGTAGTTTTATTCTCGAAGCAATACTTTAAGAATGTTGAATATGCAAATGTAAATTAAAACAAATTCGATGCTTTAAAAATTATGTGTGCCTTTATGAAATAAATTCTCTTATGCAAAACGTGAAGAAATATTTTACCGGTCTTTGGAGTAAATCCAGTTGAGAAACTCTGTATTATAGCAATATCCATTTTATGCAGCAGTTTGCATATTAACGTCTAATAATAACAAATTATTGCCTACATATGGACTGAAAGGAACAACATATGTGCCTATATATTTCATTCCTTCTTGAATGACCTAGCTATAAAACGAGGTCTATTCTAACGGTCAATGAACTTCCTGCTTAGACCAAAACAAGCCGCTGGTACAGATTCCTTCATCAAATAGAAAAAATGCTCTGCGAGGAAGATAATACCACAAGTTAAATGAAAACGCCAATTTTTGACTCAAAAACAAATTTGCTCATTAGTATTTTAGGTGCAGTTCCTGATAAGGAACAAAAGTTCCTTCTAATGTTTAGTGTCTTGTTAATTTTGTAGTGAAGTGCACTAGTTCACAGTAAGTGAAATTTGCAAATATTACAGTGAAAAATTTCGTTACTTGTGTGTTTGAAAAAAACTCATTGTCCTCCAACACTACAAATAATAATGTACTTAGTTACCTATATAGATAATAAAATTATTATAATTTACTGAAAAGAAAATTTATAACAAAGAAAACACATTTTCACCCGTCGTTTTGAAGCTCTGAAGCTTTCCTTACGGTTAATATATAAAACAGGGTCACATTTTTTCGATATTGCTACACAAATATAATGTGATTTTGAACATTTAATAATAGAAGGTGGTTTTATATTTTCCCGACCGTTTCGACACGGTCAAGTATCTGCGACAGGGTCAGGTTTTTTCGATATTACGAAAAAATATGGGCTTCAATAATAAAGGGTTTTATATTTTCCTGGCAGTTGGAAGATCGAGCATTAGTACTTCTAGAATAAGTTATATTTTTGGTTTCGTAGCAATGGTGTTTTCTTTTTTGTATAACTAATTACGAGTCTTACAGTTGTTTCAAAATAAAAAATTGTTTGTTAGCAAAACAAAATAATTGGTTAAATGAAAGATATACTGCTGGCAAAAAAAGACAAGATCAAAATTTAAAAGGCGCGAGGCAAGCTGGAAAGACGGTCCACTGGAATAAAAGAATTACCTTTAATGATAATAACATTTTATATAGTGTTTTATTAACCCAGTTTGAAGTTCACAGAAGATATAGTGCCACGATAAAAGAACGAAATTGATAAATACATGCATTAAGCAATAAGTCCTTTATTTAATAGAATAAAATACATTGTTGTTTATATATACGCAATAAGAAATTATATATATATATATATATATATATATATATATATATATATATATATATATATATATATATGCTGCAGTTTTAAATAGCATTAAATACTTAAATACATTAAACCAAGTACCATCGACATCTAGAATGACAAGAAAACGAGTCGCCAATCATCCTGTTGGGTTTTTCAAAGCTTGACTGAAACAGAAGTTTTGTATATATTTTTTTCTACTAGCGTCTGTAAAATACCTAATTACACACCCATTTGGCGTGTGGAAAGCGTAATTTTACCACCTCGGTTTTGTTTCCCACGGATCCCAGTCAGTTCGGACATTTCATTCAGTACTTCACGGATGTTTTCGGAGATATTTCCCACGCCTTGAACTGTGAAGTTTGTCAATTCTGACGGCCATTGGTGTTGTTTTGCGAAAATGTACCCAAAAACTAACGGTCGTAGAAAAAGTATAGTATGCAACACGTTCGTTAAACTTTTTAAATCACTCGCGTATTAAACACTGGCTCCTCTGCGCTCCGCTCGTGTCTAATAAACTCGTGAGTTAAATGCCGTTTACCGCACTTGTTGCATAATATACCATTGCTACCTATATAGCTATAAGATAATATAGAGGCAGTTTCATAGTAAACATTGATGTGCCACAGATTACCTCCAAATGAGTGGGTTGCGACATTGCCGTAATTTTTCTGGATAATTACATTTTATAAGAACGCAGCATCAGTCTGTGAAATTCGATTATTGGCAACGCCCAGCTAAGTCGCAGAACAGTCTCTGCCATTGTTATTTTCATATTTGGTGTTTGTGTGTCGACTCACTGGAAAACCTATATTTGTGGTCCAAAACTGAAAAAATGTGACTATGCACGGGTAAGTGTAGCCTTATATACAATTTAATTTTAAGATTTAAAGGTGGTTTACATAGGACTCCTCCTCACAGACTTGTATAATACGAAATTACAGCAAATGTCGCAAATATGAGGATAGGATCTTAGAGATCTTATTTTTTATTTAACAATCCCGACAATAGACTTACACATAAATGTTCTCATGTGAATTACTAAAGAGAATTCTCTACATTTATAGGTACACTTAAATAGCTACAGGAAGGATGTTTAGGTAATATGTTTTAGGGTACGACAATTACAGGAAAAATTAGATAAGATGCAAGTTGAATTTTTATTAGAACGAGCACAAGAATACCCTTTGAAAACTACAATTTCTTGCAAAAATCAATATGGGAAAGTTGTTTGTCATCACGCTTAGCGAAATCAAGTTCAGCTCCAACAAGAATAATTTAAGAAAAGTATCCTTAGGACATTTTTCGGAAGTCTGAAACCAGTACAGGAGATTTTTGAGAATTACCAGGAATTCTAGGCAATTTGAAGTGTTTCATTGATAGGTCACCTACCTCCTTAAGGCAGCAAGTGAATACTGCAGTAAAGACACACGACATATTTAAAACTGATTAAATAGAAATAGTCATATCAATTAATACTGATCTTTGTACATCTACTTGGACAACTGGAGTACCAAAAATATTATATGCACAACTTGGGAAGAAGAGATCTTGATTAGTCTCCTACCATTTTCTTAACCCTTGGATGACTCAAGGGTAAACTATGTCCTTGACTCATAAGTATCACCTACCTCCCTTATAACTATTTAGTAAGTTTTTGGATTAAATCACAAGTCCAATTTTTTTTCTTCTAGAGTTGCATATATATATCTGTTTCAGGTAGTACTATTAATTTTTATTTAGTTTACCAAAACATGAAATTCTAAGGAACCATAACTTTAGAAGAGCATCCAAATACGGGAATCGCTTCACGCCTTTAAGCTACAGGAGAGGTGGTAAACGCTGATAAAGGGGTTACTCGTTTTCTTGTCATTCTAGTTGTCGATGGTACTTGATAGTAGTTGATGCTAATAAAAATTGCGGCATATATATCTTTTAATTTCTTATTGTGTGTATATAGGCAACAACGTATTTTATTCTTTTCAATAAAGGACTTGTTACATAATTCATGTATCTATTCATTTCTATTTTTACATTGTGTTCGTTCTTTTATCGTTGCAGCTATATCTTCTGTGAACTTCAAAGTAAGTTAATAAAACACTATGTAAAGTGCGAATATAATGAAAGGTAGGTGGTAATTGTAGCATAAATCACAATCATGTCTTGAGTGCGCATCTGAAAAAAAAATAGTGTTCGTTCTTTTAACGTTGGGCACTATTTCTTTTGTGAACTTCATACTGAGTTAATAAAATACTATGCAAAATGCTATTATCATTAAAGGTAAGTGTTAATTGTGACATAAACCACAATTAAGTCTACAAAAGCAGTCTTGAATGTGTATCTGGAATTTTTTTAATAGGACATCTTCCTTATCACACTGTTCCATGTGAGTTTATAATTTTTAAACATTCCGAGAATTTCTGTAAAGGTAAATTATTTTAGTAATCTACGTTTGAATCGAGATTAAAATAAAGTAAAATAATACTTTTTACAAAACTTCCGGATTCCTCCTGCGTCGGTTTTTGCTGATTCGAACTTGCTGACGTTTCGCCAATCATCCTGTTAGCTTCTTCAGAACTTGACTGAGCAAAGTTCGCAAGCAAGTTCGACTCAGCAAAAACCGATACAGGAGGAGTCCAGAAGTTTTGTAAAAAGTGTTGCAGCAGTCTGTAGAAGTTTCTTTGAAAAATTAAAGTGTAGATAAATTATTGTCAGTTGATACTAGCATCTAAAGCCCGATAGATACCATGCAATTTCTACATACATTTCGTCATATACTTTTAGCAGATAACAAAAAATTTTTTATGATAAACACGATGCACTTTCTTCGAGCACAATATGCTTGCTTATTTTGGTGAAATTTTGTTTTAAATCTTTTTTTTAATTCAATGGTCGCGTCTTTACTTAGACAAGGTTTTTTTCATATTTCAACTGGTAAATTAGGCAATTTTTGCTGGTCGTCAGAGTCGGACAAACACAATCACACCCAAGGCTACGCCATACCATCATCGGTCCACGTTTTTAAATGTTGTTTGTTAAATTTTAACCTTAATGTTAAACGGCTAAACTTTTTGCAAAAATGTTTATACTACGTCTATGTTTTGTCGGTGTATAAGAAAACTCCATAATCCCTATCCTAGAAACAAGAGAAATGAGGATGTTTCTGTGAAGTACTGAATGAAATATACTAATTATTTTACTGACCATTTGACCATTGCCACTTTTCATAATTATATATGGGAGCGAAACTTTCATCTGCAATTACCAGACTTGTGATGAAGGAACGAGTGTTTATCTATAGGAGGTGCTTGTTGAATATTTTTTCCATTTAGATATTTCCTGTTCGATATCTAGTATCCCAAAGTTATATTTAGACTTTTAAGAGCCATCTTTCGTGATTTCGACTTTATATACATTTTTAATAAAAATTAAGCCTATAAGTTTATGAAAAATATCGCTTAGGGCGATTTATGCCCAAAAAAAGACTTACATGATAAAACACGTGTAGAAATTGCATCGTATCTAGAAAAAAAAGACATGATGCTGTAATCCCGCATACTACAAACCTACATTTGCCGTTATTTTTTTAAACAACTTCCTTTCCACACCTTAACTTTTTTTTTTGGCCTGAAAATATAATAAGATTTCGACATATTTTGAGAAAAATCATTGACCGCCATATTGTTTGTTGAAAGCAGCATAGTCTTATGTGTCGAAATTCAGAATTTTTAATTAGACCCGCCGTTAGTTAAAAACGAAATTTTAAATCTCGCGAATGCGCACGTTGAATGGACAAAATTTTTTTATACAGTTGCTTCATGAGTCGCTGTACAGTCAGCATAGGCAGGATCTCTTTGTGCTACTAACTAATCTTTTTCTAATGTCGTTCTGGAGACCTTTAATATCCATCTTCAAAGTGCCGACGCGTCCTACTGCAGCCGATAGCAAGTCAAGTAAAAATCCAATAAAAATCGGATGTTTTCGGAGATATTTCCCACACTTTGAATTTTGACGTTTGTCAATTCTGACGGTTATGTCAGTAAATGTATTCGTGTTTTGCGAAAATGTACCGAAAAACTATCGGTCTTAGAAAAAGTAAATAAATATTCGACTTCATTAACCAAATTTTTGTGTACGCCTCGTAATATCCCTTGTACATCAAGAAAAACATATGACGGTATTACAAAAACAGGCGGTGTTGTTTGAAGTGACGCGGACAATAGATAGAGCAATAGAGCAACAATGAGGCAACTTGTACTATGTAAACTTTGACAGGTACATGTTTCTTTAATTCAGGTAAATAAGAAACTGTAATATTTCTAAATCCGAACCGAACGCTGAATTTAATTTCAGCCACATGTGCTCAAAGTATTCCAACTTTTCGGTAAAAAAAGGTTTTCTCTTGTGTGAATTATTTTAGTCGCGTAGCAAAATATCTTGTTTACCGACGCATTTTTAAGGGTTCTAATTACAACGAAAAAGTTTAAGTAGCTACGCGGTTGAATTTTGCCCTTGCGGAACGGTGCGGCGTGGCTTTTAATTTATTAAGGGATGATGAAAATCCTTCCTGCTTCACCCGTTCTCTCCAAAGTTTGTCGAATCTGCTCCACCCAACTTTGTTGTTTGAAACCGTAACTACCAGATTATCGTTGTATTATTAGATTTGATTCTGACAAGGAGGAAATAAAAAGTAGTTTCGGCGCATGCTGATTTTGATGCCTAAATTATACACTGATCAGAGGTGCGAGGTCATTTTAAGATGTCAGCTTTATTTTTCCTGTATTTAATTGATGTGTAGATGTTTCAAACACTGATGGTATTTTGATGTTTGTCAGTTCCGATGGTTCCATCTCGAAACTTCTTATTGTTGCCTCCACGGTTACAGTTAAAAACACGATTGCTTTTGAGAAGTCGTAGTTGGGCGGGGCAAGTTCGTAGCGCGAAGCAGCTTTGTATTGTGAAAAGAAGCTTCGCGGTTTCTTGTCCTCTCTTCGACGCATTGTTTTTCTATCCCGCTCCTGCGGATCACTATGGAACTTTCGCAAAATCGATGTAATTTTATTGTGCATACAATCTGTATAAACCGTATTCCACGTCTCGCTGAACTTCAAGGTTACGGCAAACTTTCATAAAGATTCAAATTTCTTACAAATAATAACGATTTCCAATGATATTTTTTCAAATATCGCTGATATCTGATAGACGAAAGCTGGAAATCTCTCTCAACGCGGCTTACGATACCCTTCAAATCAAATTAGCGCATCCTTAACAGTTTTTCATTTATCCCCATAAATTTACCCACAAAAACGGAAGTTTTTAAGATATTTTAGATTTTTTTGCCCATAAACGACACACCCTGTATATAATTGAAATATAGCCCTGGATCTCCCACGTTTCCTGGTATATGATTTGTTCCAATAGAGTAAGTGGTTTTCAAGTAAATACTTGTTTTCTGAAACCATGGCGTCATCGCGTCTAGATTGAGGGCGAGAAATCGTGATTTTCATTTGGATTTTTTCAAATATCTCGAACAGCGATGGACGAAAATCGTAAATACAAACATTTTAGTCTTTGATGCGGCCTATAATAACGTTTAAACGAATTAGCCATATATTCTACAAATTGTGATATACGGTCAATAATTTACTATGGAAAAAAAACAGTTTCAGTCTCAATAATTGAAAAACCCTGTAAATAATCGCGTCTTTTGGTTCAAGAATTTTGTTTTGTTGGTTAATAGTATTTGAAGATTCTTTTGGACGCCAAAATTAGCAAAAAAAAATCAAAAATGAAAAAAAAATACTTGGTGAAATTTGATTGTACCTAATTTCTACTGTTTAAATGCGGACGCGAACTTTTACTTCGCTGCTAAATTTGGAATTGATATCTGTAAATTTAGAACACTTAATACACTTCTTATATAGTACGGAATATCGGAAACATCCTGTACAATACGTGAAACTCTTAAATACAAAAGTTTTAGCTGTCTATACGGGCTATATCTCCATGCAAAAGTGAGTCTGACATCTGAATTATATTCTTTAAGTGATAGCCAATGTTCAATAATAGGGGGACCCATTTTTCAGTTTTTTTGAATTTACGACGCACCCTGTACATTTATGAAAAATTGTCAAGAATAAAAGTTTATGAAGCCGTATCTTTTGCGTCTTTTTGTTCAAGAATTTTTCGTAAGCGGTTTTCGAAAAATGATCTTTATTGTAGAACCTTACACACACGATTTTTAAGTTTTTTAAAAAACTTACCGACCCCCCCACTCTTTCCAAATTGGTTTCGCCAAGGGGCAAAGTTGCAAAGTATGTGCAAAATATGAAGTCGATTGCTTCAAATTTCGGACACTTATCGTGTTTTATAGGAATGTCCAAAAAACAGTCGAAAATCGCGAAAAAAAGATGGATGCCGGCGTCTGATCGAGGCCATTTCTTATAAGCTTATGTATCTCGTATTATTCAGGGAAAACCAAAAGACGAGAACGGAGAACAGACAATTTTGTTTCTACACTGATCATTTCTGTACCAATGGCGGTCCCATAGGAATTACCCGTTACGTAGATATAAAATTTACTAGCCTAGATACTTTCCAAAAATCGAAATCGGTGAGTTCAATAATGCTTCGTTTTGAAATTTTTGTTACTTCCGGAAATATGACCTAAAATGTGAAACTTCCGGTTTTCCTTTTACAACTTTCGTTTTTCTCAAACCATCATCAACTTTATTTTTTCTTATGGTCCGCTATATTGAATTATTGCAGTATTGAATAGTCCTTTTTATTTCCTTTTTATTGATGTATTACAAATTGAATTTATAATGGAAATATTGAACAAAATTTTTTATACCATAGTAAGCTTTTTTTCAAATCTGTCGATGACATTTTAATATATAGTGCATTACTGTGATGTTCAAAATAGACTTTACCAATGAAGAAAAACGAGATATGGTAAAACTTTGTTTTAAAAACGATAGAAACGATGCCAAGGCATCGGAAATGTATTTGAACATGTATCCTGAAAGACGACAACCTCATAGTTTAAAGTATCGGATAGAAATCTCGCTGAGTTTGTTTCATTCGTTCTGTTCTATTTTGTCAGGAAAATGGGATAAAATCAATAAAATCTGCACCTTATCATCCACAAAGTAACGGTCTTGCTGAAAGAAGCGTCCAAACTGTTAAAAGGAACTTAAAAAAGGCCTTGTTTCTCGTAAAAAAGGGGAAATACTTCAATGCGGGAATAAGTCAATTAAAACCAGGCTATTCAGTTTTCTATTTGCACATAGAATCACACAATTTTCAAGTTAAGACCAACAACTCGATTTGATTTACTGAAACCTTTTCAGAATAAATGTAGACAATAGTTCTGAAATTTTTCGAAACACTAAATTGTATTCTTTGAATCGGACTGTGTATGTTAAAGATAAACTATTGAAAGTCTGTCGAAATATTAAGTCAATCAACTTATTTAGTTAGACCTATGGAAAATGAAAAAATGTAATTCTAAAAACCCCGATTGTGTCTACAGTACCAAACATGAAAGTACCAGAAGATGAACAATCAAGTAAAGAAGCCCTAATAAACAAAATTATTGGTTCGGTCATTCTCGAAGGGCAGCTCAATCACGAACTGTCAAATTCGGTACTAATACTCAATCAGGTAGGATTATTAAACCTCCTCAGGAACTAGAATTGAAAAAGCACAGTAAGTTTTATTATTAGTAAAATGAGAAAATGTAGAGTACTTTTCTAAACAATATTCTATGGTAATTTATTTTAAGGTTAGGACCATAAAGAGTCGCTCGACTCGTGCGTTGTGATAGTCGTATCATGATTCCGTATAAAAAAATAAGGTTTATTTCGAAGTGTCTAGTGTAATTATTTAAAAGTATGTTAAATACATAACAAATAGTATATTATATATTATTTTTACATAAAAGCACACCTAGAGCAAAACTAGGAAAACACAACACAACAGCTTAATCATTTTCAAAGAAATTATTGAATGAAGTCGTACGTCCTGTTTCTGCTTTTGATTGATTTTTCGAGGAGAAGAGCTTAGTCGTCCCGAATGAAATAACAACGGCTCAAGGGATCAGAGTCTGCTTCCCTGCGGCCAAAAAATAACGGAACAACAGCATTATTATATTTTGCTCTATAGGTAATAGTTTCAGAATACAAATAAATTTAGAAAGCATTAATTCATTACATCATCATCAAAGCCATTTAAAGTGAGATGCCAGCTTACAGCAAATTAATTTATATTAATTGCCCCTTATGCGATATTAATATTGAAACGCGCAGCGTACAAACACAACGATGGACACAACATGAAACTTGAAGTACTAACAGGACTTCAACTGATGCCAAAATAATAAACACAACTTTACAAAGTATCCGCCGTACCTATAATACTGATGTAGCACGGAGAGAAACTTTTTGCTTTATAAATTTTATTCCATTTAAACGTGAGGACGTTTCGGATATTTTATGTCAGCAATAAAGAACAGTGTATTATGTACCTACGTCTGGATCTATGTGTATACGGAAAAGCGCGGACTATATATCAGCATTTAATATAAAAGCATTTTTACGTTCTGCAGAACATTTTTTAAAAGCTCGTAATGCAACGGGTTTAGAGGATACCCTATTTTTTTCCAAAGGACTTTAACGGGAGGGTTCGTATTTACGGAAGCCCTGACAATCTGCATTTGAATTTTTGCGGTGAATTGGATAATACGGTAAAAATATACGGCAGCTTCTCAAACAATATTTGCAAATGCATTTTTGGGTAGAGAAAATTCGGAGAAATTTTGGAATAATGCTTCTTATCGTTCCTAAAGCTAAATGCGACACCTATTGTTTTTTTTTTGTAATCGTGATTAGTTTAATATATAACATGTAAAGAATTTTTTATTTGATGACCTTTTAAACAAATTGCATCAATTATGTATTATTCTCTAAACATAAAAACTTCAATCAAAATTTTAAGAATGTATTTTTTAACGATAAAAATTGAAGGTGTAAAAATTTTTTTGTAATTGTAAATCTGTGATTGTAAAATGTAAAATTCGGTAGATGGTGTTTTTCATTTACGAACTAGACCAATTTCGGCTACCACGTTAGTAGTATATATATATATATATATATATATATATATATATATATATATATATATATATATATATATATATATATATATATATATTATTGGAGGGTGATAAAAAAAATCTTCAAAAGACGATACTAGCCTGGTGTTTAATTGGCTAGCCTTGTGTCGGATTCAGACACAGACACCACACAGATATATATATATATATATATATATATATATATATATATATATATATATATATATATATATATATATATATATATATATATATATATATATATATATATATATATATATATATATATATATATATATATATATATATATATATATATATATATATATATATATATATATATATATATATATATATATATATATATATATATATATATATATATATATATTGTAAACACAAATTAAATAAGAACAAAAAATGTTCACATTTTCACAGTTTTTAATACTTTGTGACAGCTGTTTCGACAACACCGTGCCTTTATTAAATACAAAATATGACTATATTCCGAAACTTATGTATAAAAACAGGTAGTAATAGAATTTTAATTACAGGTATAGGGTTATAAATTTAAATTTAACAACGGAGACGCATTTAAATCCAATTTGGTCATTAAGTAATAAATATCTTATTTTGTTAATCTACATAGCTTCCAACAAATTTAGTTTTTTGCTTTTTGAATGATTATGTAAAATATCAAAATTATCGTCAAAGTGGTGCATTTCTGAATCATTCAAAAAACAAAAAACTAAACGTGTTGGAAGCTATATTACCAAAATGAATGAATTTATTAATTAATGACCAACTGGATTTAAATGCGCCTCCGTTGTTAAATTTAAATTTATAACCCTGTACATGTAATTAACAATTTATTACTACCTGTTTTTATATATAAGTATGGGAGTATAGCCATATTTTGTATTTGATAAAGGCACGGTATTGCCGAAACAGCTGTCATAAAGTATTAAAAACTGTGAAAATCTGAACAATTTTTGTTCTAATTTATTTTGCGTTAAATGGATTTTCATCAAGTAAAAGCTATCTCAGTCCAATTATTGTAAATATTTTTTATAAAAAGATACCAAAAATCGGGCATAAAAACGTAGTAAAAAAACATTCAAGAAGTAATTGCGTTGAAGAAAACAATTATAATTCGGTTTTTGGCTGATCATTTAAAAAGGTCAAGAATTTGAAGAAAACGCCAACAATTCCAAGAATAAATATTGCCTGTGACAAATTCGTCCAAGTTTAACAGCAATTTTTATCGGACAAAATGAAATGCACATAGAAATGGACCTTAAAAAGTAATTCGGATTGGAATAAAATCATTGACAAAGAATCATCGCAGAAAAACCTACTTCGCCAGATTAGTTCGATTAAAAATACGATATTACACTTTTTCCTAATAATATATTGAGAGCGACCTAAAAGTCACACTTCAATTTGAGAATTAATATTGGTGGATTTACTTAATGCAGTAGATTAAACCCAATAAATATTTCCGCATGGGAAAAAACTTAAGCAGGAGACAGAGGCACTGAAATGGGGCGTTAGAATAATCTTGGATTTACATTGGAAGTTATTTTTCGTTTAATCGGATAAAATTATTTGCCTGTCGTTTTAGCTTTTACCTTAAACCTTGAGGATTTTGGTTAGTTTCTTAAACTCAACATCAGTTTTAAGATATTGTGGTCTGTTGTCATGGTAACGGTTACTGCAATTTTTTAAGGAAAATGAAAGTATTTCTATTTTCAACAATACTAAATATTTTAGCTCACAATTAATTAATGTGATGTACAAACTAACTGTTGTTCGATTTCACAATCTCAAAAACTCCAAAAGATTTTAAGTGAGGGGCAAGACCATTTTTTTTATTTGCACATTTACATATTTTTAAAAAATAATTTTCGGATCTACATACAGAAGATATATGGAAGACATTATTTTTCTATACAGACTGAAATGATAAAAGCGGTAATAAAAAGTCTTTCTTCGAAATGGCTTTGCACATAGTGGTGTCCTTTTTAGGTAATCTTGAACTTCATCTTCGAATAATTCGTTTTAAAATATATTATATACATGTCTGTATTCGAGTGTGCAATATTGAATGTGTTTTTCATCCTATAAAAAAAAACTGAAATAAAAAATAAAATCTTAGAATATATTCTTTTCATTTTTTAATAAAGGTCTACGATTTTATCAACTATTTATTAGAAATATTTTTTACAAAAAGATACCAAAAACATACATAAAGAGGTAGTGGAACAAATATTAAAGAAGTAATCATAAATGCGTTGAAGAGATCTATTACAATTCGGTTTATTTCTTATTGTTTATAAATGTCAACAAGTTCATCGAGGAAACTCCAACAACTTCAAAAAAAAATTCTGGGATTTTTTTGTAATCGCGGTTGGTTTTATATATAACGTCTTTAATTAACTAAACAAAAATATCAAGTAATTATCTGTGAACTCAAAAAATTAAATCAAAATCAGTAATTTGTGTTAACACTACCTAAAACTGTAAATCTCAGTAGATGATTTTTTTGATTTGAAAAATATTCAAGAAATAGTTGTAGAATCTCGCGTTAAAGAAATCAATTACAATTTGGTTAATGGATTATCGTTTAAGAATGTCAATAAGTTCATCAAGGAAACTTCAACAACTCCAGAAAAAAAAATAGAAAATTTAATATATTATATTAAATAAATATTGCCTACGAAAAATTAATCCAAGTTTAACTGCAATTTTGATCTGATTTCTGATATCTGATCCACTGCGCATTTGTAATTTGAATGGGTATAAAATAATAGATAAAGTATCATCGCAGAAAAAATCTACTTCAGTAAATTAACACACTTCTTGCTAATAATATATTGAGGGAGTCCTAAGAGTCACACTCGAATTTGAAAATAAATATTGGCGGATTTAGTTAATGCAGTCGATTAAACCCAATAAATATTTTCCCATGGGAAAAACTTAAGGACGAGACAGAGGCACTGAAATGGGGCGTAAGAATAATCCCGGATTTACATTGGAAGCTATTTCTCGTGAATCGGATAAAATTATTTGCCTGTCGTTTTAGCTTTAACCTTAAACTTAAAGGATTTTGGTAAGTTTTTCAACTCAACTACAGTTTTAAGATATTGTGGTCTGTTGTCATTGTAACGGTTACGGCCAATTGTCAAGGAAAATTAAAATATTTCTATTTTCAACAATACTAAATATTTTAGCTCATAACTAATTGTGATATAAGATCTCCAATCTCAAAAAGTCCAAGTGGTTTTAAGTGGTTAATGGTTTAATGGTTAATACACGACAATCAAACCTTTTTTTAATTAAAAACATATTTTGAAAAATTAATTTTCGGAGCCTACTTCTTTTTTTGAACGTAGACTTAAGTGAAGTTATGCGTACTTAAAAAAAAACTGGGCAATTTTGGAGAATATAGATAGAGGACATTATTTTTTAAATGATAAAAGGAGTAATAAAAATTCTTTCTACAAAATAGTTTTGCACATAGTGGTAATATGATTTGCAAACTATCTTGAACTTCGCCTTCGAATAATTTGTTATAAAATAAAGTGTAGATATGTCTGCATTCGGGTTTGCAATATAGAATCTGTATTTCATCCCATAAAAAAAATTGAAATAAAAAATATCTTAGAATATGTTCGTTTCATTTTTTATATACACACAGATTATTAATTAACTAAAGTTATGCATTAAATTCGGTTGTTATTTGCACTGCGACCTTTTCTTCATTCAAATTGGATGCAAAACGTTTTAAGTCCTTGTTGCTGACGGAAGCCATTTCCTAAAAAGCATCGCTACTTGCGTTTTATCTCCGGATGGGAAAGCATTGGGGACAGTTTGTAGGGAAAGACTGTGAAAATTGCTTAAGCCTGTCCCCGATTTTATCAAAAAAACTGCTCATAAAATGAATGACATATTTGAAACGGTTCCGTTTACGAAAAGAATGGCTGAAACCTTCATATGTATGCGAGGGACGATGTTATAAGGAATTTATAAATATTGCATTGATTTGCATATTCACGTTTAGAGAATTGGAATTTCCGACAAGATAATATGGAGCCAGGAAATAGCGAATTTGGACACAATTCCAGCGTTTCTTAGGAACGTTTAATAAAATTTTCACCTGAAATTGAAAAATCGCTGGTATATTGAAGACGCTTTATTTAGTTCAAAACTTGAAAAATATTGCACAATAGAGTTCCACATATTACAAATAACGAAATGTATTTAGAAAAAGTTATTAAGAAATTAAAGTTATGGAACTTTAACCAACTTGGGCCCAATAGGAGGTAGAGCTATATGTTTTTTTAACCTTCTTTCTTTAGTAAAATCACCTGTACTGATTTAAATATTCGTAGATTGTCATTGTAAATAAAACAAATTTTTAAATATTTCACAACGCCCATCATAAGAAGGTAAGTAAAGAACTAACATCAAGAATTGGACTGAGATGGCTTTTACTTGATGAAAATCCATTTAACACAATTAAATTAGAACAATTTTTTTTCAGATTTTCACAGTTTTTAAGGATTTATGACAGCTGTTTCGGCAACACCCTGTCTTTATCAAATTAAAAAATAGATTCGAATATCCATTCAAATTCAACAAATTTAGTTTTTTGGTTTGAATTGATAGTGTAAAATTTAAATGAATGGCATACTTACAATACGAACTTTTATATTTATACGCCCTTTTATGTTCGTTAATGCGTTTCTTAAATGGTTTACCTGTTTGTCCGATGTATTTTTTTATAATTTCCAGGATCTTTCACATATGTTTGCGACAAAATCAAATAAAAACAAGGCTCTCCAAAATAATATAGTATTTACAAGAGCAACCTCCAAAGTTATATTCTTTAATTAAATTACACAAACAGGATATGTCAATAAGGCCTGTAGTGTCTTTTAGAATTTTAGAATGTCATACTGCCTTTCAACCCAATTATTTTTTCAAAAACAAGACATTCAAATTCCTCCTAAAGCAATTCTAGTTTCAAATGACGTCCAAAACATATTTCCTAGTATTCCACCAATTGACGTAATTAACATAATAGACAATATTCTCACTCAGAGACAAGTCCACCCTATCATAAAACAAGACAAACATTATTTAGAATTTAATGGTCACTTTTATATTGTTAAAGAAGGTTTAATTATGGAACATCCACTTAGTCCACTACTTGCAGAAAATTTCATGGACAATTTAGAAAATATCATACATAAAAATCCTCTGAGTAAAGAATTTCTTAGGTGGCATAGATACGTAGATGATGTTTTTGCTTGTCTCACTGGAACAGAAAGGCAACTGCAGTCCGTTTTGAATCATGTTAACTCCATACATAACCGTATAAAATTTACCATAGAGACGGAACTAGACATCTCATTGGGACTTTTTGGACTTAATTATAACTAAACTACGGAACAAATTAGATTTTTCCATTTACCATAAACCCTCACACACGGATACAAGGATATATAACCCAAACACAAAGAAAATGGCTGCCTTTTTTTGCTTTTATCCACAGGCTACTTAATATAGCAATTTAGCAACTTTGATAGATAAGATTAAAACTAAAAGGCAGTTTCAAATAACTCTCTCTCTCTCTCTCTCTCTCTCTGAACTCTATCTATCTCATATTAAACACCGAACCAAAAATATATGAAACAATAAAACACATAGTAGAACCTAGCAAGAAAATTTCGAAACGACTATCTAAATATAGTCTTAATATTGCTTTTAAAACTGAAAACACTATGGATCAATTTTTAATAAACACTAAAACTAAATTACGACAAACTCAAAAATCCGTAGAAACGTTTGGATTCTAACTATACCATTCATTTAAATTCAGAAATGCACAACTTTGACGATAACTTTAATGTTTTACATTTTCAATCAAAAAGCAAAAAAATAAATTTGTCGAAAGCTATGGAGATTAAGAAAATGAGATATTCGAATCTATTACTTAATGACCAATTGAATTTAAATGCCGTTGTTAAATTAAAATTTATAACCCTATACCGGTAATTAAAATCTATTACTACCTGCTTATATACGAGGGGGTATCCAAAAAAAAACCGGAATTATTGTTTATAAACTATATATTGTTTTGAAAATCACAGAACGACCTTATCCCTTTCAAAATAGTCTCCATTACAACTTATACATTTGTCCCAGCGGTGCTTCCACTGTTCGAAACATTTTTTATATTCATATTTGGCTATAGCTGACAGCTCATCCCTCGTTTTTTTCTTGACCTCTTCAATGTTGTCAAATCGCTGTCCTTTCATGTCCCTTTTCATACGTGAAAATAAGAAGAAGTCACACAGAGCGAGATCAGGCGAGTAAGGTGCATGGGGCAGAGAAACCATGCCATTTTTAGCCAAAAACTGCTTAACAGAAATGGCTGTGTGTGCAGGTGCATTATCGTGGTGAAAGAACCAGTCCCCTGTCCGCCACAAATCGGGTCTTTTGTGTCGAATACTGTTGCGCAATCTTCTTAGAACTTCCAGATAAAAGGCTTGATTAACGGTCTCACCTGGTGGAACGCACTCTGCATGAACTACGCCGTTGATGTCGAAAAAGCAAATCCGGTTTTTTATGGGTACCCCCTCGTATAAAGACACGGTGTTGATGTCATAAAACATTAAAAACTGTGAAAATCTGATCATTTTTTGTTCTAATTTAATTGAACTAACATCAACATTGTAAAAGAATTATCATTAATATTATTATCTGTATATTATTTACCCCCACTAGAAACGAGTTTAGCAATTACTACTGGAGCGGAATATTTAATGCTTGAAAGTACATAAAAGGATTCTCCCAATTAAAAAAGATTTATTGCCTGAACACGGAACCGAATTAACTAAGTTTTGTAAATCATTTGTATTTTATCAAAATAACGTATTTCGTTAAAAATAAAGTAGCAGTTCCAAGTTCTTCAAATCTTGTTTCTATTTTATTTATTTATTTGTTGTTGTATAAAGTTGGCAAAATATTTGGATGAGCACCATCTTATTCCCCGTGTCCTCAGAGAAACACTTATCAAATGCTACCATATTGCTCAATCTCTATACGATTTGGCTTTTGTTAGGTGTTCAGGTATCGATTCTTGTATTTGAATTTCAAATGAAAAGCTGTGAGCGATACAGGCTTCTGGCCGGATTTAAAAAATCTCTGGATGGAAAAGTTCTAGATTTCCCCACAATATTTGCTAAAGAATGAACTTCAGAGTGAGAATAATGGAATAATTATTATTGACAATAACTTTTAACTACATAACAGCAATATTTTTTTAACATTTTTTTATATATAAAAAATTGTTAATATTTCTTAAACTGTAAATATTTGGAAAAAAAATAGTTCTAGATGCGAAATGAGGTTTAGGACCACATAAAAAACATAATTATTTGTTGGTGTAAATATCTCCCTGGATCTAAGATTAGTAATAAGTTTGGCTTTGCGCCAATTTTAACTTTTTTTAGTTCCTTAATTTTCGTGGAACTTGGTCCTGGAGTTTGGCTACAAATAAAACTACGTAACAGTTTATGTTTATTTATTGTTACCAGTTTTCAAAAATTCAAAAACAACATCCAATTGTTTCAAATTCTCTTAAATCATGTTTTGTCATAAACTTCTAAACTACAACAGTCATTATTAAACTAATTCTCAGGATCTACCCCTTTTCTAAACATTTCCATTTCAAAAAAACCTCATACTTCGCCATCGTTGAGATAGAAATGACATTTTTAACATTTGAAATTGGATAACAATTAAGAATAATACACCTCCCTGTACCATGTGTTCTGTTTTCGACATTACCATCTGTTATTTCTGGGCTACGAGGGAAAATTAAAAAATTATCGATGGTAAAGTCAGATGTTGAATAGCACCTGTACTTTCTTTAAAAAATTTAAAAATATTTCGATTTATTCAACCACTTTTTCATTCCAAACTTTTAATAGAAAAAAGATGGAGAATTTAGAATACAAATCTGATTTTTTTTCTATAATTTATATGTCTTAGATTCTTATTATCCATATTACAAAAAATTTGAAAGGTATTATTATCGCGAAAATGTAATTTAAATGGAACCCGTCATCCATCCAATGTTGATTAAATAAAAAAAACTTTAATTAGACCTTTGAAAATAATTCATCTAGTATGGAACAATAGGTACTAGATTGATAAAATACGTCTCCAGTAATATCCACCAAACGGTGCTTTAAAAAACAACTAAATTGACCAAACTGGCTATATTGCAATGCGAAATATCACGTTTTCCGCGTCGTTCAAACTGAAACACGTCAATAAATATTTGTTCTACGGATGTACGTGATGAATAACATAACATTAAATTACGCGGCAATATATTTTTCGCTTATGAAACACCAATGGCCCAACATTTCGATATTCTATATGTAGCGTATTCGTTAGTCGGGAATGTTTCGGTTAAGCGAAATGGGATTGAACTGCAATTTGTTATTCGTAAATGCTGTTGGAAACGTTCGCCATATAGGGAAATCTCATTTGCAAACTACCAAAAGTTTTACACTATCGAAGAGCTTTAACACCACTTTACCAAACTAAAACGCTTATCATCCGGCGGAGCTTGGATTCCGAACGGCTCGAGGCGAATACGAAAAACGTATGTCAAATCATATGCCAACAGTGCTATTGTCAAAGCAATTTATGTATGACCGTCTTCATTCACGCGAGTTAAATAACACGACCGACGGAGTACGTTTTAAAAAAGGTTTATTTTCGAAAAACAGGGCTTTTTTTAATACTAAAAACGAACAATTAATGTGAACAGCGAAGGGCTTTGACACTACATTAATGTTACACGGGAAACGGTGGCAGTCGATTTTATATGGCTGAATCGTTGATTCAGCGTCTATTCAGCAGGATGCGTCCGGTCTAGGGATATTTCTCCTCCTCCCTTAGATTCTTCAACGTCCTCGTTGATGATTCTTTCTAGGGTTTTGACAGGGATGACCTCTAGGAGTCTATGTTTACTCCATTGGTAGAGCATGATGCTGGAACTAGTCAGGAGAACTATACACAATAATGAGAAAATTAAACAGTAATATGTTTGGTTTTGGTGAACCAATCTTTCGGTTTTCATCGGCAGTATCAGGTCGTCTTGAATAAGGGTCGGATCCTCTAAGTATTTCATTTGTAGATTTATAGTGAGGTTGCTTGGTTGAAGATTTGTCGTTTCCGGATACTGAATGGATATATTATTTATACCCAAGGAATACTTCTGGTTCTCGATGATGACGTCGCATTGGCTCTGGATCAGGGAGCAACCTTGAAGAAGTTCTTTTTGGAACTGGAAGCAGTCTTCGTATACTAGTTCCGTCGTAGTACAGTCAAGGCAAGATCCATAAAGCTTGTGCTTCAGAGGCTCACAACCAAAGGAAATCCTATAAAGGCGTGGCTGAAGGGCTTAACGTCGGGACGTTGATCTATTTCGGGAGCTGGGAATTGCGTTGACTATATAGCTGCTGACAACACGGTAGCGAGCTATGGTCTTCAAATTCCTTCAGGATTTCTGAGCAGTCCCGTTGCGATCGTGGAGTCAGTCGGTTTCTTTTTGTTCGGATAATGCACTAAGATTTGACAATCACTTTCGCACAACGAAAAACCGATAAAGGGCGAAATTGCACTATCCTGTTCGCAGCGCCAGTTAAATAACACGACCGACGGAGTACGTTTTAAAAAAGGTTTATTTTTGAAAAACAGGGCTTTTCTTAAAACTAAAAACGAACGATTAATGTGAACAGCGAAGGGCTTTGACACTACGTTAATGTTACACGGGAAAGGGTGGCAGTCGATTTTCTATGGCTGAATCGTTGCTTCAGCGTCTATTCAGCAGGATGTGTCCGGTCTAGGGATATTTCTCGCGTACGGTTGAAAGAATTCGAAAGACTTAGTCATTCCAAAATCGCTTGGCTAAGAGTTGGATTATTACAAACATAAGGAAGGATATTCTAATTACATTACAGATCCATATCCTCTCTTTCAGTTATAACGATTATTATGTTATTACCTATCCTAAAAAGATCACCCTACTTTTAATAAATAATTTTAATTGATAGTAAATCACTTATAGTCTGTCTCAATCTTCATGGTTCAGGCAATTACCCACGGTAATAAAACTCTGCTCCGGTAGGTATTAAAGGACTAAACATTAGGGACGGACCCTCAAAGGTTTTGGCAATAATTTAACCTTTTTTTTATATATAGGTATGTATAATGTGGATTAATTACACTAAGAAAAAACAATGACATTACATATAATAACATAATTACATTTTTACTGTACTGTACTGTACTGAATTTTTCCAGGTCTCGATTGGTATGCTATTAATTAAATTTTTTATCAGATTTATAACCCTGGAAGTAGGAGTAACATTTTCTGCTCTGAGCTTTGATATTACTTGGTTGCTCTATGGGATTGAACATGCAATGATATGAAGGAAGGCAGTATATGCCCAGCCTGTTCAGCTGGGCAAAAATTGCAAGAGTTGCCTTTTATGTAACTGAATTCCAAATTTTCTAACAAATATTTTTGAATTTCAGTTTTTGAACTTGATGAGGCTGGTGCTTTTTGTAGCATGCGTTATCCATGATAATAACACTGTTAATAAATACAATATGTTTTTCTTCCGATTAAATCCTGATCACGTGTCTATACCAGTGGTGGTGAAAGTTGTTTTGAGACGGGCCATTTGTAATAACTAGACAATCGAAACGGGCCAAAGAATAATGCTTAATCGTTAACAAAATTATGTGTTTTATAAATATATACGTATATTATTACGTACACTTATTATTTTAATAGTAAAAAAGGTAAAGGTAAGAAAATTATAAGTACAAAATATAAAATAAATTTAGTGTAGTTCTCGATGTGAAGCATTATCACTTTATTTTCTGGTGTCATTACTGGTTGATGGTGCATGAGAAAAATGAAATTGAGACTGTTTTATCAAAATTTCATCATAGCCCGGTTCCCTTTGCGAAGCAGAAATTCTTAAAACTAATAAAAGGTGCTCCACCGTAATTCTGTTTCTTAAAGAAGTTTTCCTAAGTTTAATTGTTGAAAAGATTTGTTCGCATATATATAGGATGAGCCGAACATTGTCATTATCTTCATTGCATGAGTAATTGAATAATGGACTTATCTGGAATGGGGCCGCAAAAATATTTAACTCTGGTTCCATTTTTCTAAAGTCCTGAAATCTAATTTCAAATTCTGAAGATAGTTTTCTCAAATTAATTTCGTATTTTTTAATCTTATTGTTTGATATAGTGAATTTTGGAAAATGAGAAAAACCAGATTTAGAGACCTGATTAGCAAATAATAATAACTGTAATTTGAAACTCGTCAGGTATTGCCAAATATCGTGAAGAAACTGATTTTTTGCCTTGCAATTTCAGATTAAGTTTATTCATGCGTACGATGAGGTCTATGAAGAAAACGAAATCAGAAAGCCACGTTTCGTTTTCTAAGACGTCAAATTGATTATAAATGTCGTCATCAAGAAGAAAATTCACAATATCGTGTTTTAAATCCCAAATTATTTCAAATACTTTTCCAGCACTTAACCAACGAACTTTTGAATAATACAGGATATCGGAATGCTCAGCATGTACGGACTCCAAAAAGTGTTGAAACTGGCGATGTAATAATCCTCTGGAAAGAATCATACTTACTAGTTTTACAACAATATTAAGTATATGATCAATATCTAAAGCCGATTTACAGAGAGCATCCTGATGTATAAGGCAATATAAAAAAGCAATATCATTTTCGTTGATTAGAATTAGGAGCACCATCTGTAGTTACATTACATAACTTATCTATAGGTAAACGATGAGATTTTTTTTTTGATTTTTTGTAGTCAGTTGTTAAATTAGATTTTTATTAATATTTTCAATTCTCTCAGTGACTGTTCTTCTTGAGAGACCCAGTGACTGAAAATCATTTTTCTTTTCAGGGCACATAATATCGCACACATCTATCATGCACTGTTTTATAAATTCTCCATCTGAAAATGCTTTGTTAGATTCAGCAATATTCTAATCCAACACATAACTGGCTTTCGTAGCGCATCTTTGGGAATGATTAGCTCTCTGAAATAATTGTTGTTGACTTGATAAATTTTTTATTTTAAACTGCACGGTGAGTTTAAAAATCAATAGGTTTGTTCCGTTTCTTCAATTCTCCACTATTAATAATATCCCTTGTCGACGATATTGGCGTTTTTGTTTAATAAGTCCTTTACTGATTAAAGTTTCATAGACATTTGTCATAACCTGTTTTGCATCAGGCGACAAATGATTTCGATGTCACATTGTTATGTTCTCATAAAAAACGTAATTCAACACTGTCTTCTGTGTCACTCAAGTAAGAATTAATTTAAATCGTTAAAGTTTTAATGTGGAGGATCAGCCCACATGATGAAAAAATTGAGTCAGACTGTACCTGGAGTTGCAAAGAGGAACACAAATATTTCGAGATTTTCTGCAGCTTTCTTGACGTAGTTACGTGTGGTGTTTTGTTTTGCGCCGTGCTTGCTTGACTGCAGTGTTTAATCATAAAGATATAAGGTTAAGTTAAACACAAGCGCATACGTCATTGGACATCCTATATCAATTATTTCTTCCAATTTGAGGTTATCCGTTAAATATTCAAGTATTAATTTTATATTTTGTATCACGTTTGAATTTGAATAATAAATATTTACATTGTTAGCTACATTTTGTTATTCATATTAATCTAGTAACAGTAAGTATTAGGTATGTGTTTCCATATATATATATATATATATATATACACCAAATTTAAAGCATAAATAAACAAATGAATTAATTATTCCTTGTAGAATGATTCACATTGACACACTTTTTGATGTGGCAATCAAATAGTTTTACATTTGTTCTTAAATACAATAATAATAACATATTTCTAACGTACCTAATTATTGTTTTGAAATAAAAATGCTATTTCTGTTAAATATGTTCCATAAGCTACAAAAAAAATCAATCATCATCAATATTATTTGCTACAGTGGTCTTAAACTGCACTATGGCTGAAATCAATGCAAAATTTTCTTGTTACTGCTATTTTCTCTCAATTTTGATATCATCAAAATACCCAACCTAACATTATGAATGAGCCCTTTTACTTTTGTAGATGATATTTACCCTTTTGCAAAGGTGACCAGATTGCAGTTGGAGAGGATAATATGAATGCACAAATATTTGTTTATGGAGGCAATTTTGGATTACATTTTCACTGAGTTAAGTAACCAACCTTTTAGGTCCTTTGGAGTAAATTTTCAGCTGAGAAGAAAATAGCATAAAAATTATGAAAGATCTCCCTATCCCGCCGCCTTTCCCGAGATTAAAAAGAAAATAAAATAATGTCATTTCCCAGCTTCTTTATATTCGAATATTCATGATTACCATTAGCGACGGTAGGTAAAGTAAAAACGTAATCCGGGTTGCCTGAGGGTTGGCGTTATTGCAGTTTTATAATGGTCAATGGTTTATACAGCGTTACCGAATATTCATATCTTCCCCGTGCAATATAGTTTAGTCTAATGTTTAATGCGCTTATCGAACTTATGATACTGTGGTGAATTAGAATTATCGTCTTCTGTATTTTAAAAGTAAAACATTGATACAAAATTTAAAATAATCTTGACCTGCTTCTTCGATTGTTGTAAAAAACGTGTGGGTTTACAATATAATATCAATTTTTGTATTCTGAAAGTCGCTTAAATATGCTAAAATGCTGTACAAAAAATTATACACACCACATTAAAATTTATGTTGAACTTACAGCAGTCCGGCCACTTTTTACATAGAAAACCAGTTAACGTTGACGTTTGGTACAATAATATAAATAAAAAATCATCGTAATTGCGTTTCCGGTCGCCGCCATTTAAAATTAATTTTCTAATTATTGCGTTATACCGCAAAAACTAGGCTACGTTAAATCGCAAAGTCTGTAAAAGTTGTTACACCACATCCGCGACGCGGGTGTGCATTAAGTAAGCGAAATATAATTCAAACTAATTAAAACTTTACTCAAAGCACAAAAAGTGCGGTAAATGACGGTAACAAAAACGACGAAATGACAAAATATGAAGGATTTGGATGATGAAACGTTTTTGTTCGCGCGAAAGCGCTTTGTAGTGCACGCGGGGTTTGTTTAACGTGAGACCAAAAGCTTGCATGCAATAACGAAGTTTCGTTTGCTTAAAACTGAACACACCACGCAAAAAAATGACGGTCAAACATCGAATTTCGTATCACTCAAACAAAATTTTTACTACTTATTGCTATTGTTATCTCTTTTTATATCTGTGTATATTATACAGAAAGAAATATTATTGGATACAACATGCAAACAAACGAATATTCACCATTTTAAAACATATTACCATTTTACCAGAAGCCTGAAAATATAGTGTTGTGAAATTTATTTGACTTTTACAAATCATCACTGAGCAGTTTATTTAAATACATAGGCTTCAAGTCAACGAAAAATAATCCAAGCGGAGGATTAATGGAGCTACCAAACGTTGCTTTTAAGAGAATTACATTTTATGCAAGAAATGGTAAACCTCCTAAATTTGGCTTTTATTGATGATGATATTGGGAAATGGTAAAATAGGCAACATGGCAATACAAAAAGTGTAAAAACTATCATAAAATACATTTCTATTTGTTGATGGTGCAAAGGCTATATTTTCAGTCATAAGTTAACCGATTGATGAATCAAATTATGCAAATATTTTTAACTTTTGAACTTGCACCCATCCTATTTCTGTCTCCACAGGGATAGCTTCCTGATCTATATAAAATAAAGGACACTTTAAGTTATCAATGCAATTATACTTTAAAATCAGTATTTAGTTTTTTACTATTTTATAAAAAAAAAATTTCTATTGCTGAATAATTTACGTTTTATTTGATATACCACTTCAACTTTAAAAACTAGAGGCTAAATTTTCTGTTAACATACCCTTTAACTTTAATACAGCGAACCTCAGCAAAAGAAAAGCTTTCGGTATTTTGTATGTAAGATGTCACCATAAACATATCCACTAAATGTAAATTATCAGATTAACCTTTAAAAAAATTGTCTTCGGTCGTTTTTAAAAACTTTTTGATACTAAACATAAGATAACAAAAGTAAGCGACATGATCAAGAAAAAAATTAAAACTAGAACCATCAAGACGAACGCGATGTCGTTCTCTAATGGTTTCTCTATGCTAGCGTCCGGCTGTCGCGTAGTCTAACGAGCGAATTGACAGCACAACAGCCAATGATAGCGCGTTTCAAAGAGGATCTAAATTTTACATTTTTTAATTGTATATATTTTTTACATAGAACTACGAAATTATTTTGTTTTGTGTTCTTCTAATAGTATAAACATTCTTTTAAAAGCAGTATTGACATTTGATAAGGACACGGTGTTGTCGAAACAATTGTCATGTCAAAATATATAATTCCGTGAAAATCTGAACTTTTAGTTCTTATTTATTTTGATAAATGGATTTTCATCAAGTAAAAGCCACCTCAATATTTTTCAAATTAAAATTTTGTTCAAGTTCCCTATTATTTTGAATATTGCTTTCTACCACAGCAAGTTATGATGCTTCAAGCTGAATTGTTGAGTATTGTTGCTCGGTAAGTATAGGAAATTATTTTTTCTACTCCCGTCTGTAAAATATCTAATTACCCACAGATCTAGCGTGCGGGAAGCGTCACTTTACCACGGCAGTTTCGTTTCCCACGAATCCGAGCCACTTCGGACATTTCCGGGATTTTACCGTACGGGTTTGGGAGCAATCGGATGTTTTCGGAGATATTTCCCCAGCTTGAAATTTTGACGTTTGTCAATTCTGACGGTCATGTCAGTGAATGTATTTGTGTTGTTTTGCGAAAATGTACCCAAAAACTAACGGTCGTAGAAAAAGTATAGTATGCAACACGTTCGGTAAACTTTTTATCTCACTCGTTTATTAAAAACTCGCTCCGCTGGGCTCCGCTCGTGTCAAATAAACTCGTGAGTCAAACACCGTTTACCGCACTTATTGCATAATATACTATTATTATTCCATTTAATGTCACAAAGAGCTGTTTCATTAAATCTTTGTTATTGTGATGAGCTATGTGTTATAACGAAGCCGCTACAGAAATATTGTGTCGATCAATGGGCTGAAGAATAAGTTCACATAGCCATTGTCAATATTTTTGAAGATGATAGTGATTCTGATTTCACTTTCGAGTCAAAACTTTTATGCTTAATAAAAATGTCACATGTATTACGTAAATTTCCCGCAAATCGATATTACGATTTGTATACAAATTCTTATTTATTACTCGTAATTTTGATCAAGGTCATTCAATGTGTTCAATTAGTCCAACTGAAGCAAACTTTATCATAACTTAACGTTTTCACATCGAACCCGCGTACCTTAGTAAACAAGAATCTCTTATTAGGGATTTGGAAAATTTTTGGAAACACACACGCATTACTTAGGGAGAAGAAGAATTTTCATAAACCTGGTCGGCAATAAATTGGTTGTAGCTTCGGAATTTCAGTCGGTGTAGAAGAAAATGTTCTTCGTCATTGCTGCTCATTTTTGAGTTTTCGGTTTTTTTACTTCTATACCTACAATCAAAAATTCGTACCATAATAAATATCATTGTGCATTATAAGAAAATTTTCTTTGTATTACTTTTTGTCTACATATTTACAAGGTAAAACGAATACATTTACCGAGCATATGCTGCCAAGTGTATAGCTTAAAGTTATTAAACTGATATACAATATATATACAAACCAAATATGCAACCCTGGTTTCTCTGTTTTATGAATAGTTTCTAAATAGGTTAAAATGTTAAAAAATGGCGAAAGAAAAACAAAATTTTGCTAATATTTTATGATTTTCAAACGAGTAAGGACATTAAAATCATTGACAAACGACATGAATAACATAACAACTACATCATTTTTAATTGAAAAATTTATGGCATACTTTTCGAAATTTCTCGTTTTCATACTCTAATAAGATAAATATTAAATATTCAGAAAATAATATCTGCCAACTAGCTTGCGATATCAATATTTGAGTAATACGTTTTTTACACGCTTTTCTAATATGAGGTCAAAACAATATTAAAGTTACACGGTAAAAAATATATGAAAAAGTAGTTTATTTGGTATGAGGAGTATAATAATTTTTGTATTTTATATCTTTCTCCATTTTAAAATTACTGTAGTTTTTCGACCTACTGTATCATTTTATAGAATCACATTTAATACCACTTTTGTTGAACAAATCTATTTATTTTGATTTAAAGAATGACGTAATGCTCTATGGCTGATAACTTATTTGGCACTGTGTATCATTAGAAAAAAATTTTCAAATTGAACAAGTGTTCACTAATTTTATTAACGTGAAATTTAATTTTCTTAATACTTATGGCTCTCATTATTTATGCGAAAGATTTTTGGGTCTCAATGCCAACGAAACTACTTAAGGAAGTGTTTTTTCTCAACTAAGATTTTATTATTATTTTTTATCAAATTTCCCGGATCCCACTAGTTATTTATTTACTGTCAAAGGATTGATTGTAAGCGGTGTCATCTCATATGACACATGTCATGACATGCTATTTTATTTACTGACTGCAAGTTCCTTAATGACATATTAATATAACAATTATCATAAATCGACATAAATTTCCTTCTGCACCAAGTTAAATTTGTTTCGTATTAACATATTATCTTTATTTACAGGCGGCTGTAGATAAACATTCTATTAAAGAACGGCGCAAATATTGAATCGAACAGGAAAATCGAAAATTTTATAATACCTCTGACATTTGACCAAATCAAGAATGTATTCAACTGTCTTGCTGCGTGTTAACGAGCGACAATTTAATTTCAATGACCGCACAGGCATTCCAGGCAACAAAATCAAATTTTCAGCAATTTAGTTATACGAATGATCTGTTAGCATGCGAACTTACCCCGAGACAAATGATGGAGTTAACGTAGTGGAATATTTAATTGACAATGGACAGCGTCATGCTCAATTTCGTATAATGCCTATATAATCTGTTAAGGTAGCAAAATTAACCAAAAAATCATCATATCAATACAGTAAAAATCTTTGAATACAAATTAGAAATTATTATTTTGAATCGTGGATAACAATTCATATCGTAGATGTAACAATAATATTCAGACTTCGATAATAAATTATAGGGATACCCATTTGGAACCGTATTTTTTTGGTTAATGTCAAGAAACAATTGAATTATTTATTATGTATTCCTATATAAACTATTAACAAACTATACAAAAATACTATTGAAATTAATCTAGATTTCTACATACCTAGTCAAGACTCCTTTTTTTAACATTTTTATTCGACTTCCAATCATCCATTTTTTATATTTGGTTATTATTTTCAGTTTAGTATTTGGCTTCAAAAATTTTCCAACTGTAAACAAAACACAAAATTAATATAACATAACCTTAAATACAACATTAGCGAGTTCTTTCCATGCGCGTCAATATATACACACTTTCGGGGTTGTCTACCAAATTAAGATTTAGGAAAGTTTGCTACACGGCAGTGAAAAGCTAAAGGAAGATAAGAATGGGTTCGCTGTGGAATGCTTTTTAAATTTCACGAATTTGCTAACTAACCACGTTTTTACGTCGCCTGTAAATATTTCACATGATATTTATTTAATTTCCTCTAATTGTATCTTGTTACCTGTTGGAAATAAAGTGTTATTATCAAACAACATAATGGACGGTTTAATAAAAACTCATCAATTCCCACATTTTAAGACTGCCTGTGACAAATATGATAAAGGATTACCAAAGGCACAGAACCGCTTTGTTGTAAACCGTCTATGAAGCTTATGCTGCTGCGCGAGAATATATATCTTGTAGGTACAAACTTTATACAAGCACAAACAACACCACTTTCCGTAACTCCACTAAAATCTCACTTTCGTTCAATTAAGGACAAAATTCCTTTGGAAACTCCAGCAGTTTACTAAATACATGCAATGCGATAAATGCAGAAACAGAACGGATGAACGTAGCGAGATAACCAGTGCTGGTCAGAAAATTTTATCCGAAAAGTCTCTCCCGTTTCAACTAAGCAAATTAAAATTATGAATAAACATAATTTTAACATTTCCGGCACTTTAGTTACGTGTTGGTGACACTGACGATATTTTAACGTGTCTGCCTGTTCCTCAGCGAATGTGTTTGTGCTCTTTTGAAAAATATAAAAAAGCTGCGCTGCGCTGGTGCCTAAATAAACTCGTGGCTAAAATTTCATTTATAAAACATATTGCATAATATACTACTATTATTTTTTATGAAAACGGCGACTATTTTCATTAGGTGGAATTTTAAAAATAAAAGTAATCGATATCGTTATAATACGTCCAACAACGAAGAACGAAGATTCTCTGAAGAAGCTTGGCACTCGTATTGGCGAAATATTAGGAAACAATTCCAACAGACGACGGCCTTTAGACGCGAATCAAGGCCACAATTCATCAAATGGTCGATATTTCTTTTTTAAATGCTCTGCAACCGTATGTAATTCTTTATTGGCGGTATCTACTCATTAAGCAGTAAAGCAAGTAATCCCAGTAACTTATGTCTTAGTCAGATCTCAGTTTATAAAATGACATACAAAATAATATTCTGTCCGCATACCTATTTTTATTTTGAGTCAGCATAAAGCGGAATTTAATGTTAAATAAGAATAAATAAATTTTTTTTTGTTTTCCTTTAATATATTTTAGTCGAAATATTTTCTGGTATGTTTCCACACTATTTAGGTATTCTTTCTTACACAATAATATGGTGTGCAAAAGTCTACTAAATACCCTGCATATAACATATTATTAACCATTATTAATTTTTTTGAAAAAAAGAGATAACGTTTTTCATACTGACCGCTTGTAATGATAATTAATTCCTGGTATAGATTGCTTACTTACTTTTCCAAATCGGATACGATAATATGAAGGCGTTAACTGTCAACCACAAACTACAATTAACCCTTGTTTTATTCCACAAAAGCAACCGTAATACGCTAATATTTGCGTATAAATAGGCGACCTGCAAAACGCTCCCATATTATTCACTTCACCAACTAAGGGTAAAAAGTGTTATTGTCCCTTGGTAATTAATATGCGCGCTATTAAAAAGGTTCCCACGATGCATATCAAAATAATATGGCCGACTGAAATAGAAAGTGCACCATAAAATTAATTATTCCACGGAATAACGCTCGAGTTTACCGAGAAGACGGACAATTTTCATTCAATGCGTTCAATGGGTTTGCATAAAAACAAAAACTTAGCGTCAAAAATTTAGTGAGGAGCATCGATTGCATTGAAAATGCCTTTTGATAACAAAGTTTCATTCCAACATGATCCGTATTGGGTAATCCGGCAAAATGTGGAAATAACCAGACAGTAGTTTTATTTTAAATCCGATCGGAGACAAATGAAAACATCGATTTCAAACGTATCCAACAAAATCAGCTTCAACCGACTGAACGGACCAAATAAATTGCTGGCACAAACAAAATCAATCCTTCCGAAATCCTTAAGTGGATTTTTCCATTTTCACACACAATTGAAGTGATTTTAGATGTAATTTTTGGAAATACTTTTGGATCAACAAAACAAACGGTTACGTCTGGCTATCTAGTTTAAATCCAAATTTAGTGCTCGAGTATGAGATTTATGTGAGTTGGGTGCGTTTGCTACAGAGTCATTTTCTATGAAATCACCCAAGATAAAAATCGATTTGGCAGATCACCTGGTCCGTTTTGATAATTTTTGCTAGAATTATTATACTCCATTTTGTTCAAACTCATACTAAATTAAGATATTTTAGAAACCTCCTTCAAAATAGTGATTTCCACATACTAAACTCGTCTTTTTCTGAAAATCTAATGGAATCTGCGCAGATTTTGACAAAATACTGCAGAAAAATTGAAATCGTACGGTAGGCCAGGATGACCCAAAAAATTTAAAAAATTCCAAATTTTAATTTTCGTTTTTTCCAAGATATTTTCGGCAGCATTAAACAAGCAGGCTTTGAACTATCTAAAAACCATTAAATCGTGGGGTAAACATCTCTATGCTAACTGTACAAAGCTCCTTGCGAAAATATTTAAAAAACTGACCAAATTCTGCTTCCTGTTTTGTGGCCACGACAAGTAAATACCTTTTTTTTAACTTAATAGAAGTATGTTTAAACTACTTATATCTATAAGGACATTAATTTTGTTTTTTGGATTCCTTGTGACTCTTATTTCATCGAATTTATGTTCTTCTTCTATTACCTAAAGTAAATTCTTTAATTTTGCTTGGAAATATCTCAAGAATCGAGGAAAACGGTATCACAGTGTTTTTCTATATGAATGCTCATTGTCTCGTAAACCTTCCTAAAAAATAAAATTCTGACCATCTCTGCCTCCCTATTTCATAAAAATATATTAAGGTACCTATATAATATTAATACTATATAACATTTTTTATTCGTCTCCTCTCAGTTTCATGGCGACTTTATAAAATGATAAAAATGATATCTTGTATATGAAATATGAAAAAAATATGAAAATCTTTTGATGAGGCCGATAAATGAGGAGGACCTGGTATATGGCAATTCCTCATGCGTGTATTAGGTGCTTAGAATGTTTTCTAAAAATTAGTTACCGTTTACAATTGGGAAAATGGTAAGTACGTGGAACGAACAAGTAACTTGTTAAAGAATAAAAAACAAGAATTCAGAATGAAATTTAATGTCGTTTGGGTATCACTGTAGACCAAACAAGGCAAGGCTCAGGTTAATTTTTCAAAAATTATACAGTTACCGCCGAAATCACCAAATTAGATGAAAAACTCATTTTCAGTTTTTATGTTATTTTGCAAGTTTTAGCTAGTGGAGTATTAGACATGATGATTTTAAAATCTATTTGACAGAAACTGCTCGATTATTTGTTTCCCTGTATTCTTGGTACATAATTCCAGTAACTATTGGACAACTTTCCGAAAAGGCCCAAGAGGCCCGCAATAAAGAGTAACGAGGAGACAGGGAACATAATGTTAGAAAATGCAGCAGGGTTGCAACAAATTTGGATGTATTTCATAATTTGTTACTTTCGTCTGATCCAAAAATCTGAGAAGGCGTTGATTTCAAATTAAATTTGTTTATTTATTATTATTGTAATTATTATTATTATTATTATTATTAAATTAAAGTTGATACTGTTTAGTTTTATTTTGAAATATTTTATGTTTTTTTTTCAACCCTGTTCCTTCAAAAACTATAGATTTTCCATTATCTCAGAATAGAGAATACAAGGTGATATTTTTCTGCATTATTTATTCATTCAACGGCCAGATACTCTAATTTCTGGTAGTGTACCACAGAATGATGTTTAGATACCGCATCTTCTATTTTCAAAAAAAATAAGCACAAAAGGCATTAACCCAATCATTTTAATAATTATTTTACAAAAATCGGAGAAAATTTGGCCAACCAAATAGAAAATGTCTCTTGCAATAAAAATATTAGAATGCTACACATGGCTTGGCATTTCTTCAATATATATATATATATATATATATATATATATATATATATATATATATATATATATATATATATATATATATATTCCGGGATATCATCCGTTCGCTCGTTGAAATCCGACTGGAATCCTGCAGACCTTTCGCCAACTGGAATCCTGCAGACGTTTCGCCAAAATCTCACTTGGCATCTTCAATGCTCGCGCTTCGAAAACACTTCGAATGTTTTCGAAGCGCGAGCATTGAAGATGCCAAGTGAGATTTTGGCGAAACGCCTGTAGGATTCCAGTCGGATGCAGGATTACGTGAGAATATATATATATATATATATATATATATATATATATATATATATATATATATATATATATATATATATATATATATATATATATATATATATATATATATATATATATATATATATATATATATATATATATATATATATATATATATATATATATATATATATATATATATATATATATATATATATATATATATATATATATATATATATTTTCGGATTACAAAGACCTTAATTACTAATACACCCCAGATTTATCATGTGTAAAAATATCAGCGAGTGATTTTCAAAATGTATCGCACTGGAAAAATTTTTATTTTGGGAGCTGTTTTAATTGCTTATCGATTATATTTTGTAAATCGACGTCGAAATTGAGATTTCAGTTTGAAAATTTGTAATATGTCATGTTACAAATCGATCATGTAAAAAATCACAGGACTAAGCTATGCATTTAGAAGCACAATAATTCATTTCTCATATCATTTAAAAAATTAAACAATTATATTTAAAAATAACGTTTTTATGGATGTGTATTGACAATGACACTATAAAGGCACCCTGTATTTTTTTTTATTGGAACAGTAAAATGAAGGTGAAATTATTGTGTCGAAAAAGTAAAGCAGGGTTTCCAAAAACCGCAACCGAAACCGTACCCTCAAACGGAATTCGTGAGATCCTGCAATAAAGTACAACAATCGAAAGCAAATGGTGGCCTTTTGTGACGTCAAACTGAAACTGCTCTATAAAATAATAATCATAAAAACTCTCCCAATTTCGTCCAATAAGTGGTGACCGCAGGAAAATATGGGGAATACGTAATTTCCTATAGGGCACCCGAATCCCAGTTTGTAAACAAAACGAACAAAGCTACCCAAACGGCTTCTTTTTATATTCAAAACGACAATATAAAAGGCACCATGTCGGAGTTTTGTCTTCGGATGAGCGGGACATAGACTTACTCTAAGAGGATTTTCAGATGCAAATTGGACACAAGCTTACACAAAAATAGCCGCTTTACGTTTTAAAACTCGGGATACACAAGAGCGTCGTATTTGGTAGGCAAACAGCTTTTATTAAATGTCAGATAACAAATACAAATAGAAGAAGAAACTTAGTGAGAAGCATTTAAAGCGAATATGCACAGCGGTTTTGTTATACTCACTATTAGTTTCAACGGGGCTTTAAAATTACAGTGACGCTATAGATATAGAATCGTGATAAAGTTTTAAGTATGTTTTTTTATTTATCGCGAATCTTATATGTCTCCATGAGTATGTAAAATTATAAGTGACGAAACGAGCAAGTCAAATCTCAATTAAAAAAACGTGACATAATCTCGCCATAATATATGCGATTTGATTGTATTTTTATTTTTGCACCCTGGTGCTTGGTTGTCTTGTTCGGCTAAAATGCGATGCTATTCAAAATGATTACTTTTATCTTACTTCCCTGTTATACGTGGTATGTTGAAAAAGTTAAGTGATTTTTGTAATTGGGCGGACTACGTATATCCGATCTTTGATATATTTTTTGTTACGTTGGTACACGTGTGGCTAACATATGTTCACATGTTTTGGATATGGAATACAGTGCAAGAAAACACTTGAAATGTGGACAACGTCATATAGTGAATCTACTTTGAGCAAAAAAAAATGTTTATAAGACATACAAGCTGTTCCAAGATGGCCGAGAAGACGCCCATGAAGAACCTCTCTCTGGACGCTCCAGCATGTCAATAACTGAAAGCATTGAAGAAGTGAAACAAATGGTATTGAAAAATCCTCGAACCACTCTAGGAGAAGGCGCTGAAGACATCGGCATCTCTATTGGTTCATGCCATGCATTTTTTTCCGAAGTTTTAGGCATGTAGCAGAAAAATTTGTTCCGAAACTGCTTAATTTTGAACAAAAGGACGGTCGAAAGAATATCGCTCAAGAGCCGTTAAGCGACGTCAATGATGATTCTGATATGTTCAAAATGGTCATAACTGGTTATGACGTCGAAACCAAGACCGAAAAACGCAAGTTCGATCAAATGTCAAGGTTTTGCATACAGTTTTCTTTATTGTGGCGTAGTACATCAAGAGTTCTTACCAAAGATCGTACGGTCAATAAACAGTATTTCCTTGAAAGTATACTTCGTTTGCGATAAGCTATACGAAGAAAACGTCCGGCATTGTGGAAAAACAATTCACCGATTTTGACGACAATTCACTTGCTGACTCATCGTTGCTTGTATCTAACTTTTTGGCCAACAACAAAACCACAATCATATCTCAGGAACCATATTCACCGGTTAGGGCCGCCTGCGACTATTTTCTGTTCTCAGAAAGTGCTTACCACATGTGCTTTGAGGATTGGAAAAAACGGTGGCACAAGTAGAAGGATTACTTTAAAGGGGACAACAATAACTTTGATAAATAAAAAATACTTTTTGATCAGACTTTACTTTTTAAACACACCTCGTATATTGTTATGGATGTTGTATATTGCTATAAAAAATGACTCTCATTGTTTGCTTAATATTAGTAGGTTATGGTAAAAGATATTGGATGGTTTTAAGTGTTACTTACTTCACTTTGTGCAGGCGCGAAATTAGTAATAAAGAAAATTCATCTGGCTGTTTCAGGTACAAAAACACCAACAGAAAATAGTAAATGACCTAATTATTTGCATTAAAGAAGGTTGATGGTGATCATTAGCATATTTTTGGATATAAAAATGAGTAATTTGGTTTCTAGAAACGTAGTGGTGATTCTCCTTATTTAATAAATAAATTAAAATAAATAAAAAATAAATATTTCAGGGGCTAAATGCGATTTAGAAATTCTTGATAATAAACATAAACTACTTAATGAGTCATTAGTAACAGGAGTTGGTAATGTTTGTGTTTTTCATTTGGGTTAAAGTTTAGAGTTACTAAGACGGCTTATAAATTCTAATTCTGTGTAAGAATTTCCCCTATAAGAACAATTTTAAAAGTATAAGTTTTCAGGTTATTCATTAATAACTGTTTTTCGTAAATAAATAATTTTCAAAACATTGGGCTTACAGATTTAATAGGAACATAATATTTGAACTTATATATAGCTTCTTAAATAATTATTTTTCATAATTATGCTTCGCTAGGAAATCAACTGTTAAAACTATCTGATCGAATAATCGAGTCAACCAATTGAACATCAGTTGGATTAAGGGGTTCTTAATTAGTTTTAATTTAAGTCAACGTTATGTATAACATAATTTCGCTTCTGGTTCGTCACTGCTAAATAATAAGTTAACGAAAAGCAGTCTTCAAATTTGCTCACTGCCTATATGCATTCAGAGAGTGTAACACGCGTGTGCGGCAGGCAACTAATAAAAATTGACCGCTTTGGGGTGTCCAGATTCAGCCGCCCAAATTTATGATAAAATATTCTCTCAGCACTGTCGAAATTCTATAGTTCCGGTACTCATCAATTATTCAAGTATCGTCTTCTTATTAAGCCTTTTAGGACTCAAAGAAACAGATATCCCTGAACCAATGGCTTGTTATCCAGCATTAATGTGTCTTCCTCTTTACATATTTGATAAACAACGATGGATTATTCGATTCACATGAATTTTATTTGTCCAAAAGATAATCTTGTGGCATTACATTTTAAATATGATTTCTGGCATATGACCGCCACGGCTGGCGCGGATGTCGTCCAATCTGGACGTCCAATTTTCGATGACTTTTGAGTCTAGCGGTGTTAAATCACAAGATCTTGGAGGCAAATTCACAGGTTCAAACCGTGAAATTAGGCTGTCACCAAACGTGTCTTTTAATAAATCGATTGTGGCACGAGCTGTGTGACATGTTGTGCCGTCTTGTTGAAACCACATCTCCTTGACATTATGGTTATTCAATTCAGGAATGAAAGAGTTAGTAATCATAGTTCTATACCGATCACCATTGACTGTAACGTTCTGGCCATCATCGTTTTTGAAGAAGTACGGACCAATGATTCCACCAGCCCATAAAGCGCAACAAACAGTTAGTTTTTCTGGATGTAACGGTGTTGCGACATACACTTGAGGAATAGCTGCGCTCCAAATGCGGCAGCTTTGTTTGTTGACGTAGCCATTCAACCAGAAGTGCGCTTCATCGCTAAACAAAATTCGCTTATGAAAATCGGGAACAACGGCAATCTCGTTTTGGGCCCATTCGACGAATCTACGCCTTACTTGATGATCGTTTGGCTTCAATTCTTGCACGAGTTGGATTTTGTAAGCACGTAAACCAAGATCCTTCCGCAAAATCTTCCATAAAGTGGATGTGCTCGATGGCGGATGAACTCATTCGGGTTTTCCTCAATGCTACGCTCTATAGCAGCAATAGCTTCTTCTATATGCACCGTACGACGTCTCTGGGGATGCGAGTTATCAATAAGATTAAACATGGTGCGAAAACTTTCCATGGTTAATCGAATTAACTGCTCTGAAGGACGATTTTGTCGAGGATAAAATGGACGTAGTGCGCGATACATATTCCGCACAGAAACATTATTTTCGAAATGATGAATTGCCAAACCAAACTGAGAATAAATCACTTGACAGCTGTTAAATCGGTCGCCATCTTGAACAGTAATGCCAACTTAAAGTTCTATACATCGAAAAAAAACACCCATTACATGGTATTAAAATTTACTATTAAAAATTACAACAGCGTTATAAGAACATGATCTGCGGAACAGAGATAAACGATATCGTGGCAGTGAGAGTCTGTAGGGGTGCCTTTAAGCCACTAATTGAACATGACGAAACTGTAATTTAGCTCGTAAGCAGGTTGGACTGGATGTGCTAATAATTTGGAAAACCATAGATCCCAAAAAGTACTTGAAAGTACTGTCAATTTTTAGTCAGTTAAGCTCCTGAATTTTGTGAGAAGTCCTATTTTTGTTTTAATTGATAATAGATGACGTTAAACATGATTTTCAATTTTGTTCTGCCCCAGAGGGCGTTTCTTGAGGCGTAAGGCGATAAAATAAATTTTTATATGGATTTGTCTGTTTGAGGTTACTTAATTCCGGTTCAATCGTTTCGAATTTTATTTAGGCAATTTTTAAACGCACAACTGGTTTCTTTCTCACTTTAACATAAACATTTCAACGCTGGAAGGCCACGCGAAATCTATAAATTTCTTTTATGCATGTAATAAAACCCAGTGTGATTCCGATAGCACATAAAACTGAGTAACGATGTAATGTTCAGCTGTTTACGTCGCATGAGAACAAAAATTACGGCATGAACACGAGCCAAAAGTCGTATATCCTTCCCATTTTTTGCTAAAAAAGCCAAAAAGCCGCTTTACTTGTATTTAGCGAAAAATAAGCACCGTAATTTACAACGAAATTCAATATAACTTGGAAAAATATTAATCAGAAATGCCTACCAAGAGAAGAGGATACATTTCACATTTCTAACTCTTTTTCTAGTATAGTTAGCATAACGTTTGGGATAGTTGACATTACAAATTTTAAATAAATATTTCATTTTAAATAAATATTTTCATTTCAATACTGATTTACTCCAGTGAGAGCAGTTGTACTGTAGCTTGACTAGATTGCTACTATTTCATGAATTCATGAATTTAAAGTACCCACATTTTAAAGTAAAAAACATAAAATAAGTTATGTTTTTCCAAAAGATTATTAGTAATGAGGAAATGGAAGTTTCCGAGGGTACAAAACTGAAACTTTTATCATTGATCAGAGAAAGTCTACTTTTCTCATAAAAAAAATATAAATCACCTTTCAAAAATTTCTGTGTTACTTGAATCATGATGGTCCCCTATTTGCAGCCCGATTTAAAAATTTGACTGGCATACTCCACAAAATCATTTTTAGAGCCAGCATGTAAAATTATAGAGCGAACTGCTCCACCATATATTTTCTGAGCTGTTTGTAGAGAATCATCTTGCCAGCACTTTCTAAGCGCTCCTTTAATAAGGCAACATTCTGGTTTTTTATGTATTCTCTCAAAAAAGTCATTGGTTTATGGTTGTTTATGGTTGTTGTTGAAATAATCCAAAATTTTTAAAATAAGGGCTTGTTTTTTTTTTCATCAAATCACATTTTGAAATGTTTAGTTATCAACTAAATTTAATGACTGAAATCTTGACGCCACTTTTGATGCGGATTTCAAAACTGACAAACAAATTTCCTATGTCAGTTTAAAGATGTCATGCTACGACGTAACTGCACAATTGGTGTGACTGGATTTTAATTAGGAAGCGAAGCTATATACACTATTTTGGATACTTTTACGGGGTACCTCAGTTACTTATTTTGTGAAATTAAAGATGGCGTCCATAAAATTATCATGGCCCTCTTAGTTTTTGAGATACAAGGTGAAATCCAAAACTATCAATTTTGGCATCTCCGTCCTCTTATTGAAGAGTTTAAAAAACATTCATATAGGATTTTTCCGTAAAATCCAGCGGCATGGTTTGTTTTTCACTTCATATATATTATATTTTACATTAATAGGAAATCACTTAACCCTTTCAAAAATATATATTAGTATAAAGTTGCTTTGAAAATTAAGCTCAAAATTCCTTTTTATTTTCATTTTTCATTTTATTTCTAGCAGCCGGTCATAAAAAAAGAACTAAATCAACTAAAAATAAGATACACCTATGAAAATATATAACTTTCGAAGCTCTATGAAGGAGGTCGATAATTCTTTTAAATGTAATTCAAAAATAAGAAAAATGTACGAGTTTTCCATTTGAATTTGAACAACAGTTTCAGGTATAATATTATGGCAATAGTATAAAACACATTAAAAACAAAATTAAGTATTGAGTTTACTAATGGTTTACTTAGATATTGAATTGAATAGGTTAATCATAGCCTATCGCTACAAATAAAATAAAATACAAAAAACGATAAAATTTTGGTTTTCGAAACAACTTTAAACTATATATATTTTTGAAAAGCTAAAATGATTTCGAATTAATGTAAAGAATAATATATAGGGTGCTCTATGTTAACAAATTCATAATAAATGGTTAAAACAAGTAAAGAACTCCGCCACTGGATTTTTTGGAGAAAAACCTATACGAATGTTTTTAAATCTTGAGTAACTTAAAAGACACTAGGGTGGTCCCAGAATCGATAGTTTTGGATTTCATATTGCATCTCAAATTTCACAAAAAATTAGCACAGTGTCGCGTAAACTGCAACTTCAAGTCCCCAAAATGGGACATCCAGTACCCTTCTAAAACATATTAGTTAGCAGAAATAATAATCTTAGTAGGCTATAATTCCTTATCTTAGTTTTGTTTTTTAAATTAAGTTAATATTTTGGTGTAATATCCTATCCCGTTGTTGTAGGTAGGGCGCAATCATCGATGGACGTCTTTATATTTGCATCATATTCTAGCTTTGCGTTTAACTAATTTTAGTTAAACGGCGGCATGGATTTTGATTCTTCATAATGCATCGATATCATCAATCACTTTCCGCGACACCGGTAAAAAAGTTTTTATCATTCGGCAACTATACTATTAGTAATTACATGGGTGAACCTTTCATGCAATGTAACTCAAATAGTAACATAGTTGAAAAACCAGGCACGTACGGGATGATGTATTGACTGAAATGAAACTTAATTTCCTGGGGCGCGCCATTTAATGCCGGTCGAGCGTCACTGTCAAAAAAAAAATCAGTTTTACGGCCGAAATACAAAGCGCAAGGGAAAAAATAATGCAAAGCGCAACTCTTCGCTGATTAATTTACGGGATCAATAAACTAATGCTTCGTTCGGAGAGAATGGAACAAAATTTATTATTTTAAGTTACGCTTTGTAATAAGTGGCACATCCTCCAGAAGTTTGATTAGCATAATTGTCAATTTAAAATGTAATTGAGACTACTTTTAGGAGCCCCAGCTTCAGGACTTCTAAATGATATTCCTCTGAATATCCGGCGTTAATTGCACTTTCAGCACGATGGCTAAATGACAACTAATTAAACTTGTTTCGTAGATTATGAAAACTATTCAGAAAGAGTTTTGAAATTTTATAGTCAAAATTACTAAAAGTGGGGACAACTTTTTCGCAAGACTCAGACTTGTATTACCCAACCAATAGTTTCGAGTCTCTAGAATATTGACTCCATCTAAATCCAAAAAAATCTATAGCAATGTTCTTTGGTAGGCCCGTGGATGTGGATCGATTATCGCAACTAGTTGAAATAAAAATATCGAATGTGTGCATTCCTCTGAAAACGAAAGCAAAAAACCTTCGGCTTATGCTAAGATTTAATGGTCACATTGTATTAAAAAATCCACTTAAAATAAAAATAAAAATATTTTAAATCAATCATTAAAAGGTCCTGTGTGATCCGATATTTTTATCTTCTTTTAGCCACTGTGATGTCGTCTATGGCCCATGTCTGACAGCTGCTGCCTCAGAGCGGATTCAAAAAATCCAAAAATACTGTCTAACATTGATTTTTGGGAATAAACGCGGCAGGCCTGCTAGTCATTAACTGAAGGAAGTCCGATGACTTAATTTGAAAAATCGACGATATCTCCATAAATGTAATTTTTACCACAAAATTATAAGATTGAAGTCTCCACGCTATCTCTTCAAAAAAATCAGCTTTCGCACGGACGTTCACAATTTAAATTTAAGATTTAAAGGCCTGCTCACCCCTCCACGTCACACCTCTGGAATTTTTGGAAGATCTTTTACATATGACATGGCTAAAACATATAATGCATTGGGTCAATCTCTTAAATTGCTAAACAACACGCACCTGCGTTTTGTTCGAAGTGTCTTCGGAGCGGGAGCATTGAAGATGCCAAGTGAGATCTTGGCGAAACGTCTGCAGGATTCCAGTATATATATATATATATATATATATATATATATATATATATATATATATATACATATATATATATTTATATATATATATATATATATATATATATATATATATATATATATATATATATATATATATATATATATATATATATATATATAGCATTGAAGATGCCAAGTGAGATTTTGGCGAAACGTCTGCAGGATTCCAGTCGGATGCAAGATTTGCAGGATTCCAGTCGGAGTTCAACGAGCGAACGGATGATATCCCGGAATATAGTGTCATCACATTTTTCCATCCGTGAATCAATACGTGAGAATATATATATATATATATATATATATATATATATATATATATATATATATATATATATATATATATATATATATATATATATATATATATTACGCAAAAAAATGCTGTATATCGAATTAAATTATCTGTTTCACAACTAACTAACATTAACACATATTTAAGAATTGAAATAAGGAAAATAAGCATATAAGCCAGTTTATCAAATTATTCAGCGTCCTTTAGAAGTTCCATATAATTAACATTAGGGCTAACTAACGATAGGGTTGACCATAACAACCACAAACTTGTGGCTATGGGGTTCGATGTAAATCTAGGAGTAGTTGACAGAGTATGAGTTCATTGACACAAGTTAATGATATAATTACTGATATATTGAATAAATTATTACTACTTGTAGATGAAATGAAAATATTTACTGTTATTCGTAATCAAAATGACTGTCACCTTCTTCAGGAGGATCTTCAAATTAATGACTCTTGGCATAAACTCAACATATTGCCATTCAATATTGATAAATGTTTTTCTGTTAGTTTTTCGAACAGGGTTGGTTGCATTAATTTTGATTATTTTCTAGGCAATATAAAATTAAAGCGAAGTGATGGCTCCAAAGATTTGGGAGTTCTATTTGACACTAAGCTTTCGTTTGCTAACCATATCAATCAAACTTGCAACAGTGCGTTCAAAATGTTAGTATTCATATTTCGGAATGATAGTGAATTTACGAGCAAACAGGCACTAAAGGCACTCTATTTTAGGTATGTTAGATCTATGCTGGAGTACAAGGTTATAATGAAACACTATTTATTTTATTAAGGTTCTCTCACTGTTGAATCGTAGGAGGTAACTTTCATTTCAGTTTTTATATAAACTTTGCAATTCATTAGTGGATTGCCCTGAGTTGCTGAGCCAGCTGAACTTTCGTGTTCCTGCAAGGACTCTAAGGGCATCACCTGTATTTCTCCTAGGAACTCCAAGAACCAATTTCTTGATAAAGGTCCTGTCTATCATTTTCTTTGCCTTAGTCGCTCACTGTTTACCACATTAATTAAATGTAATTTGAAATACTACAATGGATTGTATGTTTCACTATTACTTTGCTGGAGTGAATACAGTTGACTTATTATTATAGTTATACTTATAGTTCTTAAGTTGAAATTGTCATTTAAATGGATGTTAATCTGTTAGGCAATAAAGATTAATATTATCATTATGATCAAAACATTTTTGTGGAAATACACTATCATACTTAAAAGCTAGATATTCTAAAAATTTACTTTGAACTTTTTATAATAGAATAATATATTTATTGAAAATAGTGTTTTATTATGACCCTATACTCCAGCTTAGATCTAATAGATCTAATCTGATCTAATAATCTAATAGAGTGCCTTTAGTGCCTGTTTGCTCGTAAACTCACTATCATTCCGAAATATGAATACTAACACTTTGAATGCACTGTTGCAAGTTTGATTGATATGGTTAGCAAACGAAAGCTTAGTATCAAATAGAACTCCCAAATCTTTGGAGCCATCACTTTTAATGCAACCAACCCTGTTCGAAAAACTAACAGAAAAAAATTTATCGATATTCAATGGCAATCTGTTAAGTTTACGCCAAGAGTCAACAATTTGAAGATCCTCCTGAAGTAGGGGACTGTCATCTTGATTACGGATAACTGTAAATATTTTCATATCATCTGCAAGTAGCAATAATTTATTCAATATGTCAGTAATTATATCATTAACAAAAATGGAAAATGTGCGGGGGATAAGGTTACTCCTTGCGGAACCCCACTTGTGTCAATAAACTCATACTCTGTCAACTACTCCTAGATTTGCATCGAATCCCATAGCCACAATTTTATGGTTGTTATGGTCAACCCTATCGTTAATTAGCCTTAATGTTAATTATATGGAATTTCTAAAGGGCGGTGAATAATTTGAGGAACTGGCCTATATGCTTATTTCACTTATTTCAATTCTTAAATATGTATTAATGTTAGTTTTGGTTAGTTAGTTGAGAAACAGATAATTTAAATCGATATACAGCATTTTTTCGCTTAATAAGTTAGCAAACCACTCTCCACTGAAGGTAATTTTATTTTTTTGTAACTTAAATCAACTTTGTCTAATACTTAAAAATAAATGCTATCTATGATATATAGACTGACTGATTAACCTGATATATTCTATAAGATTTTACACCATGGAAACACGAATTACATTCAAACGTTAGAAAGTTTACTAACCTAAGAAAGAAAAAAAGCAACAAAATGAAGTTAAAAGTATATCTTAAGTATTATTAATAGTTAGTTGCAGGTCGAAAATCGGACTGAAAAAAAAACGTAATCCACATATGTAGGAAACGAATAATTTACACAGAAACGGGGCACTACGTTGTATCCACGTTGTCAAAAGGGGAAAATCAAAACCACTACCTACGATTGATATTTCTCTTGACTCTCGACCTCTCGTGCTTTGCTTTTCCGTGATACCTGCAAGGACCCCAGAGAATTGCAACCGTAATAGAAATTGAAACCTTTTTTTCGCCGAAATCTTTTTAAGGTAAAACCTTTCTTCCTTGTATATACATCGAAAATATATTGACGTACCCTTTTATGGCTCTGTTGTTTTTTGTGTTACACATGTTTACTAAACTGGCAAGCGTTCGGATTGACATTCATCATTCATTCGATATCGGGGGAACAACGAATATTGGCAATCGGCCGATGTTTAAAAAAAAAGTTTTATCATAGCTATGTTCTTGTGTAGTATGTTGTCAACAAATAAATCACTATAGAAATGGAAACATGAACATGTATTTATTGATTACTAAAATATTTCAACGATTATATTTTTGCTTGTTTATGATTTTTTTTTTATAAATATTACTGAATAGTATTATAAAAAGTTTTTATTTACTAATAATTCCGACATTATATAGAAAATGTCAAAAAGCATTAATTCGATCAAGTAATAGGGATTCTCCAAATAACTTGCAGACCAATTGTGTTTCGAATGGGGTAAATGAAAGGACCAATTGTATTAAAATGGAAATTTCGTAGCACAAATTTTTACGAAAAAAATACACCGGTTAGAGACAGTTTCAACATCTATTATTACAAGTTTCAAAATTTGCAAAATTTCGGATTTTGTAAGGAGATATAAGAACGCAAAATTATGCAAGTAAACCTTAGGGGTTTATTGTCATTCCCTGTGCCAAATGTCAACGTAAAAGTTAAAAACCATATTCGGGAAATACTTACAATTCCAAAAGGCAATATAAGAACAGCACAAGGATGATGCAAATTAAGGTCCAGTCCGCAATGGAGAGTGCACAATACAGGTGAGCGGTTGCTTAAAGGCAGCGATGCTCTGCGATTTTTTATGAAGTGGAGAATATTTTCGCCAATTGGCAAACAGCAGCCTTCTACGCTATGATCTTCTATATGATTCAACTCCTCTGAATATTATCAAGGAAGCATTATCTAAACCAATTGCAGTACTCCTTAATAAATTTGAAATATTTATGACAATATTAATCTCAGTATTCAAGAGAATTTATACAAATCTTTCTGACTTTTATTGTCAATCTTTCAGCAATACAGCAATCTTTAAATAGGCGACCCTGGTCAGGCGAAGATTTCCATCCTTTTGTTTTAGTGGCGTGCTAAAATGGAATCAAGAAATTCAGTTTTATAACTAGTTACTAAATATACTTAAATGCCTCAAATTTATGGACTGCTATTTTTAATAGGATATTTTCCAAGAGTGAAGACCTAAGGAACTTAAAAAAGTGCCAAAGAAGTTCCAATAAATGGAAACAAAACTCAAACAACCAGCTATAACGAAGACGTTCATTTTTGGTTTGAAGCTTTGCTTTAGAGCAATATAAATTGCATAATAATATTGTTACAACTTATACAATGAATATTGAATATTGTTGAATATACAACCATGTCGTTGAATATTGTTTAAAAACGCGGTATATCCTTTATAAATATTCGGGAATATACCAAAACCTAAATTCAACTATAAATGTGACAAAAATCTTTTACCTATGTAGTTTCTCATAAAATTGTGGTGTTTTTGCGTAGACAACAAACAGGGTGGCCCGTTTAAGAGGGGCTTATACCTTTGAAGAATACAAGTGATATATGCTGCACTTCCAAAACTGTTGTAAACCATATCTTTCAATATGACCCACAAAAAAAAGTCCATCGGGGTCAAATCTGGACTCCTCGCAGGCCAGAAGATGGTTCCGTTTTGTTCAATCCACTCTCTAAAATTTGCGATAATTGCAGGCACCTGGATGGTAAGTAGCGAAATATTGCTGACAAATTAAATGTGGATTCTCTCTTTGGAGAATTTTATAATGTACAAGTAGCCTAATTTCGTTCCTTAATAAGTTTAAATGTCCTACGGATGTTAAATTTTGTTGGTAAAATATAGGTCCTAATATTCTATATCTCCATATTACGCACCATACTTTCACGGATCTTCACCCCTGCTTGTTTACTTCAAAACCACATTTGTTATTCTCTTAACTCCAATCATGCGTATAAAATCTGCTTCTTGTAGTTTTTGTACTGGTGTGACTTTAAATGGCTTATAACTGTTAATTTTTAAACATGTTTGAAGTGTGATTCGTCTCACGTCTACATCTGAAGAGGCAAGGGGGATCGAGGTCTCTGGAGTGTTTTCAAAATGCAGAAGAATATCTAGATGCATATTTTCCTCCAAAACAGTTCGGCTCCTATTTTTTTTTTCAATTTTTTTTTCTAATAAGTCACCTTTTTCCTCCTTCGTATACATTATACAAAATAGACTCAACAAAAATGCAACTTGCAAGTCCGAAAAAACACTGACACCTGTCAAAAAATCAGTAATATTACCACAACAAAGAACTACTATTGTTCTCAAAGCTACTGCGATGATTATGTCAAAAAGGTTAAAATTATTAACATCATCAATTTTGTGTTTGTATCTTTTAGCAGGCAGGTTTCTATATATTTTTTAAAGACATGTGGTCTGTATTATAAAAAATATGAATATTTTTTAAAAGTTTTTTTCCATTACTTCCTTATTTACAAGATTCTTAAATTATGAATGTAAAAGGATTAACAAGATAAATAAGAACTAAAAGTTCAGATTTTCACGAAATTATATATATTCATATGAAAATGGTTTATACAAAGACACGGCGTTGTCGAAACAAATATCATGTGAAAATATATAATTTCGTGAAAATCTGAACTTTTAGTTCGTATTTATCTTGTTATATCGATTTTCATCAAGTAAAAGCCACCTCAAGTTCAATTTTTGTAAAAGAATGTATGTATTATTGGAAAATAATTGCCAATTAAGCAAAAACGGTAAGTCAGAGACCTGTACTATGTTATATAATTGAAATTTCCATTAAAGTGACTATTCGAAAATCCTACAATATACAGGGTGTCTCACTTAAGAAAGCTGAGAAAATTATCATTTTGCGAAACGTGGCAACACCGCGTATTTTAAGAAAATATATTAAATTTGATTATTGCATAAAGAAATTTTCGTAAAAATAATATATGAAAAAAGTTTAAAAAGTTAATAACAATGATAATTTAAACATAACCCGAATTCTGAAGATCATCGCTACGTGTATTTCATCTATCTTTCTGTCATTACAAAGATTGCAATCCCTGGGATGTCGTCTAGTGCCGGGGGTAATACCTTTTGCTGCTTGCCGCGACTCTGCTCCAGTTTTCTGGATATCTCGTTCAGATTTTCTTTTTATTTCAAAGCCTACTTCGGTGAAATCGTTTAATTTTAAACTTTTGATATCCCATTTCTTTCATTTATCTTTAACTTAATTAAGGCATAACCTTTTCTTAAGGAGTCATCTGTGGTTAAGTAGCCATATAAAAAAGTCTTAAGCGAATGCATTTGTTTAGAAAATTTGTCGACGTCACATAAGGGGGCGAAGAGAGGTTTAAACGTTTCATGATTAAAATCTCTATTGGCAGTTTGGTAAACCATGAAAGTGTTAAAATAGACGATATCATATTGGTTTCTGATCTCCTCAGTAGGAAGAGAATTCCAATAGATTCACGCTCCTTTTATTTTGCTCGCACGGAAATTACCGTATTTACAATTTGCATAAATAGGTTTCACATCCCGGATACAAATTATTCATCATTTGACATTAACTGTCTTGTACAAAACAATAGAGGCAAGACTTTTTACAAATCCTTCTCATTCCTTCTGCGTCAGTTAAGTCTGAAGAAGCTAACAGGATGATGGACGAAACGTCAGCAAGTTTGATTCATCAACGATCTACGCATCGATCTACGATCTTTTGACTATTATATAGCCACCATTAAAAATAATTCTCAAACATAGCTAGCGATCTGCAATATGCCCTTGCGATTTGCAATTTGTTTATATTACAAAATGCAAATTGTATCAGCCTGCTAAATCAGTCAAATTATATTAATATAAATGTAAATTGATAAATAGGAAACGGTTAAGGGATTAATGTCGTTTATCGGCTCATCAATGAGATATGGGGTTTAAGTTTAGTTTCCAAAATTTTGTGTTTTTATCGATTCAGATTCCGACGGTGTAGAATCCCGCTATTTTATGCTCTTAGTATCTAGTAAATATCACTCCATTTTTCAAATAGAAAATTATGACAGTGAAAATATTTTGCAAATTATATAATAAATGTAAATGGATTGAGAAATGCATTGCAATGTTTTGTAGCAATTCAAATGGCTGCTCTGCTCTGGGTATTCATTAACGAGCGACAATTTTTGGCTATTTCATTAGGCACAACCGCAACAGCATAGCTAGTAATAGATTCGATGACTACTCCAAAATATCTTCTTTAGACAGTATTTTAATATTCATGTTATTATGGTTAAAGTTAACATTGGTCCAATTCACCAACATTCAACTGACAAAAATAAAAAGCATGATTGAATAAGGTGGTATTTTACACACAACCTTGATTTAGTAAAAGCCATCGCGAAGACACAGAGGACTTTGTGAAAGATAATCAATCAAACCTGATAATATAAATAAAGGGAGACCAAGGTATAACAGAACTGCTGCAAGAGAAGAAAGAATACTTCAAAATGCGGACACTGAACCGTCCACCAGTACGAGAAAACTTGCTGCTTAAGAAAGAATTGCTTCCTCTATATTTTGGGAAGTTTTGCATGAAAATGATCCTCTGCCCTTTCAAGTTTCAAGAGTTGCAGTAGTTGCATAAGGGTGATAAGCAATTGAGACTGATTTTATGCAATCAAATTTAAGGAAAAAAATCGGAACTACCCGCAATTCTTAAACGGCATTTTGTTCACTGAATAGGCTGCATTCAGTCGTGATGGCATTGTACATTTTCGAAATATGAATCAGTGAAACATTGAAAACCCACATGCGAAAATTGAAGGAAAATATCAGCTGCCAGTTTTCTTTAAATATATTGACTGGGATTATAGGAGATAATCTTATAGGACCTCATTTCTTTAACGGATCGCTTAATAGAGAAATGTATTTGCAACTTCTCCAAAAGGAACTACCACCTTTGCTGGAAGAGGTACCCTTGCAGTGGAAACAAAACATGTGGTTAAGGCAAGATGGCGCTCCACCCCATTTTACATTGGCTGTATGAAGGTATTTAAATCGGGCATTTGAACATCGATGGATAGGTCGGAACGCACCTCTAGCTTGGCCGCCTTGCTCACCAGACCTTAATCCGACGGACTTTTTTTTTGGGGCACTTAAAGTCTTTAGCTTATGAAACACCTATAACAGATATCAATGATCTACGACAAAAAATAATAAACTGTTGTGAAATCGTTAGCAATAGGTTAGGCGTACTTTTTCGTGTTCGCCATCATTTTCTAAAATGTATAAGAAAAAGTTTAGAAATAAACGGTGGGCATTTTGAAAATGAATTGTAATTAGGGTTGCATATTGTTTAATTACAGATTATTATTACTATTTTTTAATGTATGTTACTCAAATTAAACATGTTATTGCATTGAATGATGCCATTTTTTCACTTTTTTAGTTTGTAGCATATTGTTTCGAAAAAAATTAGTGCCCATCGCCTGCAGGTTAATACTGCATTTTCACTTGCTTCTCCGTAACAGAGATGCATATTGCAACATCCAGTACCATTAGAAGTGCGGGGTATGCGAGCCCAGAATAAAAAAAGTCGATTTGCGGATTTGTGATTCTGCTTAAGGCAATCTGTTCTATTTTGCAATATCAGTCCAAATATAGGGAACATAAAAAAAGTTCTAAGTGAAGTGCCCTCTAGTGACAGATTTCTGAAACACTTCCGTTGAGAATAAAGCCCACTGTGTTAAAAATAAAATTAAAAAAAAAGAAAGCTATAACTCGGAAAATATTAGGATACTACCATTAATTTACCTCCAAGTTTCCGAACGTAATTTCCGAACACCTCTGTATATCAACCAATTACTGACGTGAATACAACAATTGTTCGAAATTCGTGTTGCGACGGCGCTGTTTGTACAATTTCATTCGGTGTTCTTTGCTTTGATTCTGTCTAAATCTAATACTGTGGCCGTCAGTATTTAATTTTCTGAATCCGTTGCATGAGATGCTGTTTTTTTTTTCCAAATTGGAAGAGACCTTTTCATAATGTTTACTTGTGAATCTACGAGAGGGCTCTATATTTGATTAAGGAGTGAAAAAGTATAACAAAATATATCGCAATCGAATGAGACCAAAATATTTTTGCCCGTTGAAAGATATCGAAAAAGATCGAAGACATATTGATGCACCGACATATTTATACAACACTCTCATACATTACGGACGTGACTATTTCTATTTGCTGACGGCTACGGACGGGAAAGGTATAACAACATTGTTTGCACGGGTTTATCTAAAGAATTTACATGAAGTGAAACGAAATCAATTTTAGAAGATACTGTCGATATCTATTAGTATACTAGTACTAGTAGACACTCGTATTATCTTAAAATAACGTTGTTTTTTCTGATAAATATAATGGTATAATTTAGATGGATATTGACGTACTCTTTTTATGAGCTCCGGCAAAGGAGCACGATTACAAAAGAAATTATAAGCAACATCTAAGGTATTCTAAAAACATTCTCAAGGATTAGTCAGTTTGCTGAGCATTTACGGTGAGGAACATAATCGTGGTTAGCTGTTATTACTTCTTCATTCTGAAAAACATTTCCTCACCACTCATACTTTTTAAATTTTTTTAACGATAGAGTAAAGTTCATTATCTCATTGGTTTCTAAAGTTATGAGAAAATGCAAATGCAAAGTTGTAAATATTGTTTGTTAAGATGGACAATTTCAAATAAATAATTTTAAAGGATAGAGTGTGGAACACCCTTTTTTAAAATTTTGTTTTGAATTCCTTTTAAAATTCTTCAATTTTTTTATTAATAACAATAATAATAGACACTTAAACCTAATAAATTTTCCAATATTTTCATTTTTCTAAAAATATACTACTTTTCACACTAGCTAGAGGGCCCATCATTTTTGATATTTGATTTTATTCGATGATGACGTAAAAAACATATGCAAAGGAATTTGAATTAAATGCTACAGGGTGTTCAAAATAAACACATATATTTGGATCATTTTAAATAGAAGTCTCAATCTTCTGAAATGACACATCATTTTATTACCTTTCCTGAAATATCTTGCAAAAATCTGCAACTTTATTGTGTATATTATATCCCTATTTTTATCTTTTCCAATATTTACGGTTCTTCCTGTCTAAGAATATTGCTATAATATAAGTTGGCCATGACATAATTATTAGCCCACAAGGCTCTGTTAAGAATGAGAAAGGAACAGGAAAAAGAACGTTGTTGGATCCCTAGATAAAGCAACAAACAGTGATTATTAATTTTGGTGAAAATAACGTGCAAATATTAAATCCACAGAAAAAATAAATAATATTGATTACTTACTATTAATTAATTAAAATTCCTAATTACACACCGATCTACCGTCTGGGAAGCATCATTTAACCACGGGAGTTTCTTGTCCCACGGTACAATAAATGTTCAAAAATATGCCCTTCTACATGGAAACACATATCTATACTTTGTTGTATAAAAATTGGTCCGAATATATTCTATTATTTTGACCACCATCTAGCATCTGACTTTAATTCTGTAGCATAGGCCTTTTAGGTCATCTTAGAATAACGCTAATATCAAATAAGAGTCGTCCTATTTACTTTTAAAAATATCGTAAAAGTATTTTTTTTTGGAATTGTGAAAACCAGTATTTTTTAGATAAATTAATATATTGAAAAAAGTATTAGATTTAGTTATGTTATTATTAATAAGAATTTTGAAGAATTTTAAAAGGAATTCAAAACAAAATTAAAAAATAGGGTTTTCCAAAAAAATGATGTCTTATTCGTCACGCTTTTTTGAGTCACCCTGTATACATTAAAATAATTTTAAGTTGTACATCTTAACAATATTGACAACTTTTAAATTTACCATTTTCTCATAACTTTTCAAAACCAATGAGATAATGAACTTTATCGTTGACCACCCTGTATGGTTATAGCAATTATTCTGCTGTGGTTGTAACCGAAAAATTGTTGAACATCGTCTTTCCGAATACTTTCATAAAACTTACTTTTTAAAAAATTGCATTGTCATTCCTGACGTTTTATCGGCCAATCTGTTAGCACTTTTTTTTCAGTATTTTAATTTTGTCTAATAAAGCAAAAATCGTTATGATAACATGCACTGGTGATTTCAGGGCCGACTAGAGAAAATTGAAATAAGCTTCATAGGAGGTCCTGTACACCAAGATACTTTTGAATTGAATTCACGTCCATAGTGCCATTGAAAAATGGATTGAAAAGATTGATCTTTTTTTATCTATTTATCTCATTTCATTGTCAAGAATCTCATCATTCATAATTTCATTTTGTAATAAAAAATTAGGATCTCTGTCTATGATATTACATCCAAGAATATCCATGTGGAAACGGTATAACGTAATAGAAATGTTGTATATCGTGTACGCGTATCTGGCACACAATACCTTTTATGTTCAAGAAAGGGTTGCCAATCGGTCTGTTGAAATATACTGAGGGTGGTCCCATTAATAAAAGTGCTTTTTTTATATTAATCAAGAACACTATGGCTAGAGAGAAAAAGAAAGAAGTAGGTAGGAACTGGTGAAAAAAAATGTTAATATCCAATTTGGAATGGTTGCGTGGTTTTCACATGACTTTCGTGTTCGTTTTGTATGATTTTTGTTGACAGTGCGTTATCTAATAGTTAGTTAACACTAAAGGAAAAGCCTACTGGTTTCAAAGAGAAACACTTAAAGGAACATAAAATAACAGTTATCCTACTAACAGTTTTTGATGCAAATATTTAATTTTTTAAACCGAACCAGCACAATTTAGGAGAACTAAAGCAACATACTTGCAGTTTTTCGAAAAACAGAGCTTTAGATTTTTTTGGGAGCTTCTTTAATTTTGCTAGTTTGAAGGTAAATTGCAAACATATCCTTTGAATTGCCGGTGTCTACAGTGGACCCAATTAAAATTACATGTTCTGCATTTAATAAAGTTCCGTGTTTTACAAAACGCGAGCTTTTCATATTGCAGTTTCAATATGATACACGCAAAATATATTGTTCTTGGACCATTGTCCAAAAACCTCACTCGCACAAAACGTCTGTAATTTTTTCAGCTATAGACAAAGCCAACCAAAGGTTCAAAGATAACTTTATACACATGAACTACTAACGAATGTGATAACGTTTGTTTTGTAGCTTGTAGGTAACCAATAAAAACTATTTTTTAACAAAATTGATTTTCATTATTCTGAAGTGATTAATGGTTAAATTCCTTCATATTCATATATCCATTAAGGTTCGGTGCTGCATTATTGACACTTTCGTCATTCGCAAAGCTTCGTTAGCCAAAGCTTCTGAAACTAAGGCAACCTTGTTCGGATGCTTCAACTTAAATTTGCCTCGAATTTAATTTGCATGCTGGCAAGATACGCCTCAATCTTTGTTTATCAACTTCGTTCAATATCTTTGTAGATCGGTCTGAATATTATCAAGAAGTTTTGTAATTTACGATCCAAAAATACGTCTTCGATAACGAAATAAACTTTACGTCTCTGCTTATGATATGATTTGGTATCTCTATTAGTAATAAATTCTCAAAATCACCAACAACTTTTATCCAACATTTAATAAACCCAGTATTCGGAAAAAGCAGACGTTGAATTATATTTCTTTTGTTTTTTATTTATAACTAAAACGGTATTTGCCAAATTTGTAGCAAAATATATCATTGAAAGAAGCGATATGTCAGTAATTATCCATAATTAGCTTTCTTCTTCCGGAAAATAAGATATGCTAAATAGAAAAATTAATATAATTTCTAAACTGTTTGAAGATGTAGCTTCCGTTTCAAGCGGCATTGAAGAACCTAAAAAACATAATAAAATAATTCGTCCCTAATTAATACAGGGCAATTAGCAGTAAACCTGGCGGATTCAGAGATTATCTTGCTAAAGCAATTTTGAGAAATTTCCAGATCAAAGATCCATTATCATATTATTACATTTGCTACAACTTTATTTCATGACATTAATAACTTCCCCTTTTCGATTTCACGGCCGTCATTTGAACAAATTTTGCGCCTAATGTTATATTGTGACAACCTAATTAATTTAAGCACGCATTCGCCTTAATGAGAGTTTGCTCTCATTAAATAGAGAGTTCACCCTGATTAGCTTCTAGAAAGTATATGAAGAGGAAGAATGCTGCCAAAAAGCGAGTCGAAAGTTATTTAGAATGATTAAAATGTACAAATAAATCCAATTAAGGTTTTGCTTCCATTTTCTTTAACACTTTCATTCTCGAGACCGTAACTAAAGTGGTAGAAATAAAAATAACGAATGCTTTTGCTTATTAATTTTAATTTGATATTATTTGCTAGAACTTGAAATTACGCATCAAATACGGCAAGTTAAACATTAAAATAAGACCTTTTGGGAAAACAGTACGTAAGAATCTGCACATAGGAATTTTCAGTATCGCAGTTTTGTCGCTTGGTCCAAAAAGGCAATTTTTTAAATGGGAAATCTGGTATATTTGTTCCACTTTTATCTTCGCTGTCACTTTTTATTAATTTTTGTAATATATTTCTCTAGCGGTTTTCGAAATACTAATTAACTTTCATATTTTTGGGCTGTAAAACTTTTCTATTGGTATACCTCAGATTCATGTTTGTGTTTTAATCCGCACACATAGATAAACAAATTCTTCAGAATTTCAATTAAATATCTTCCTCCATTTCAGTTTTTTTTTCTTTACTTTTTATACCACGATAATGAAACATTTGTTTGTCAAATGTAATGACAATTTTTTATAAATTCATCCATATTTTATTTCCACTTAAAAAATAAAGTGGAGAAAAAAATGGAACCGTATTCAGGTCATCTCATTCTTTTAATCTCCTTCAAGAAAATCAACGTTACCGCTATTTTTCGATACAAGCGGCAAAATTGTAATGCTGAAAATAGATGGGTAGAGGAATGTAAAAAGCATATATAACCAAATTTTCAGACCTTCAGACACCTTCTGTATATCCAGCAAACTAATGTCGAAAGCACACCTCTCATCAGACGTTAACAGCATAATAAAAAAAAACTACAGTTGTTGGAGCTTTAAGAAAATGTATTCTCTCTTATACAAAATGATTGAACCACACCTAAGAGAACGCATATTGATGATGATGTTGGCTATCTCATCAAAAAAATTAAGCGACAGCAGAATAAAGCCATCAAAGTCCTATCTTATCCAAGTACTCTCTGTTTTCCTGATAGACGAGTTGAAAATCTTGTCACAAAACATAAAAAGATTTCTATAACTAAAATGTTAGAGATCAGTGGACGTAATAAGAAAAACGTTCCATACAATCCCGAAGTATATGTATTTAAAATAAATTAGGATGTAAATATACTCAAGCGGCTATGACTTTGAAGTGTATTTATATAGTATGTAAAGTACGTAAATCTCCACACAATAACATTAAAATTTACACATGTGTTAGAATTATTATTAAATCTCTAAGGCCTCGGTTCCAGGCAGCTGATTGTTAAGTAAATAAAAATAAATACATTTGGGCTGTTTCGGTGGTGGTCCTATCAAATTTGTAATATGGTTTCAGGATATCTCATTATCTTTCGCTTGAAAAAGCCATTTCTTTAAAAAAATGTACAGGACGATCTGGGTGAATAAGAACTCTACCAGGTAATGTTTGTAAAATAATAAGTTTTAATAAAGCAAAGATCAACTAAGGTGACATAAATATTTCTGATGTAAAACAAAATGTATCTTCGACTCTTTGCAGTAAGAAGCGTTGAAACCGTTCATACAATCCCCAAGCCAGATCCAAAACATTCACAATGAGGATATAAATTTATTTTTACAGTATTTAATGTCGACACTCCCAATACAATTACTAGCATTTGGACACATTGGTTACAATTGTTATTAAATCTTAGGCGTCAATACCAGGCAACTGATTGTTAAGTAAATCAAAAAATATTTGGGCTGCTTCCATGTTGTTCCATGAAATTTGTAATATAGTTTTAGGATATCTCGTTAATCGTTAATGTTTGTAAAATAATAAGTTTTAATAAAGCCAACACTAACTAAAGTGACATTCATGTGTATGGAGTAGAACAAAATTTACCTTTGGTAAATTCCCAGCAGTATCGGACACGCAATTTCAATTTTATTATAAGCATTGGCGTTCCTGAATTAGCTTCTTTTTATTTTATGTCGCTTGTTAAGAATAATTTGTGCTCAAGGGATAACTTTTCCATTTCTCAAGTGTGCCGTCATCTGATCCCGAGGCAATTTTCTCGGAGCATTTTGAATTTAGTAAAAACGAAATTGTATGAGAGTTTTAATGAAGATAACATCGTCAATTTCTCGTATCTCCAACTTTTGACCAAAAGACGTTACTTACAATTCCATCGGATTCAAAAAAATGATATTTTTCTGGAAAATGTTTTATCGCGGCGCACAAAATTACTTGGTGGCAGTTGGTTTGTATCAATCACAAAGTTGCCCTTAATCTAATAATTCATTTATTTTTTGAAGTTTGATATACCGTAAAAATGTAAACCAAAGATGGAAGTCTACTAACAAGCTCTATAATATTTTTGTGAATATACAAATGTAGTTCTTATACCTGACACATCTTTTTACTAAGAGTTTTTGCTTATATCGTTTTTAATGGAGTTATCGAGGAAGCACGTAGTTGTGGGGCACTCTGTATAAGCATTTTTTGGAGATAGGTGAAAACAAAAGTGTTGAAGAAATATCTTGTTGGTGAAAGTATTGTAGAAAAATAAAAAATAATTTAAGAAAGAAAAATTAAGTTTTTTTTTCAAAGACACTTCCACAGGCTACTGTAATACTTTTTACAAAACTTCGGGATTCCTCCTGCGTCGAAATTGCTGACGTTTCATCAATCATCCTCGTGGCTTTCTTATAACGGTCAAATTTTTGAACAAACTTCGGGAACAGCTATGGGTTCTCCACTATCACCAGTCATCGCGAATATATTTATGGAAGCCTTTGAGAAGAAAGCTCTCGACACCTTTCATCTAAAACCAAAATTATAGAAACGCTACATCGATGATACTTTTGTTATTTGGTCTCATTTAAACTCTATACACCCTAACATACGTTTTACCATTCTTTGATATTCTGATCATTAGAAAATCAGACCTGACATTGGGTCATTGTGTTTACAGAAAATCTACGCACAAAGACCGATACCTTAATGCATGGTCACATCACCATCCGACCCAAAAATCATTGGTTATCAACTCTCTTTTTTACAGAGCCGTAAAACTATCTCAGTCCGAGTCACTGAAAACAGAATTAAAACACCTTACCTCTGCCCTTCTCTCTAATAATTTCCACATTAAAGACATTAAACTTTCCATCAAAGAATACATTTCACCACAACCTTCCAATATCCAGCAGACATTCAGAACATCACTGACCACATATCAAAAGTTCTAAAGAACTATAGCGTCAAAAATAAATTTACCACTTGTCCAAAAATTTGAGATTCCAGGAGTTTACAGCATTCCATGCATATGCGGCAAAGAATACATTGGAGAGACCGGACCGAAAATATCAACTATTAACGAACACGAAAGAGCCTTACGACTAAGACAAATAAACACATCAGCTGCTGCCGAACGCACTCATGAAACCGGACATAACATTTTATTCGATAAATCAGATAAAACTAGTTCTTCTACCAACGAAAAATCGGAGGGTCTATAGAAATCTACAAACAACCTAACAATCTTAACCGCGACTCAGGTCTCTACCTGTCACCAATTTGGGAATCAATAATCCGAAACCGTGTTTATGCCCCTCATTTAGCTCCGCCCCCCTCAAACAATATATAAGCAGAGTAAACAGAGTAAAATACGAGCCAGTTTCACTCAAGCTCTGAAGAAGCCAACAGGATGATTGACGAAACATCAGCAATTTCGACTCAGCAAAACGTATTAAAAATTAAGTTTGTTTTATCAACTCTCGCGTAAAATACTTCTAAAAGTCTGAGATATAAACAATCAAAATAATTAAACTGTAAGGACTATTGTAAAACACAAAATACTTTTAAAAAAATATACCCCCTTATCTGGTAAAAGTGTTAAGAATAATTTAAGAAAATTCTCCCAACATTTAGCCTTAGTTTATAAAATAAGCCTTTAAATACAAAAATTCCTGTTTAAATATCAGTCTTTTATACATAAACAAGCTTTTGCAAATTTTGATTAAATATGGTGGAATTGTTTGTTGTAGTTAATTGAGTGATGATTATATGAAATCGAGCTGCGTCTCCATAAACAACTAAATTGATTAATATAAAAATTCTTCGATTTCCCACTCCTGTAGGCCAAAAAAGAATAATATATAATCTAGATCTATCCAGCGACACCTTTACTGTATTGAAACTAAACAATTTCTGATTATTTTGCGTCAGGGAATGTCCCTTTTTATAATTAGAAAAACACTAAACCAAAGCAAAAATATTCAAGGTCATCAAACACTAACATTAAATTCAAGGATTTCTGGATTGAAGAGATAATTGTCCAAAATTTCCAAAAATCGTCACATAAGTGCGTATGTAAGCTGATAATCGGTTCTTATATTCTCACGATGTAACAATTTTCGAGATTCGAAGCAAACGTCTCGGTATTTTAGGTACGTGCCAAAACTTTCGGAAGTTACTCTCTCTCTGTATGCAGGTCTCGCCGTTACGATTACCGCCAAAACCTCGGCAATCTTTACTTGTGACAAATGCGAATCCACAAATATTCGCAGTGCGCCCGTAAACCGTAAGAAAGTTTTAGTGTACTAGCGAATTAATATCATGGTTCTATTCGGTATTCAAAATGGCTTATGCGTGCCGAATTGGTTACGACAGTTCTGGAAAAATCTATATTCGCGAATACGGAAACAGTTTGCAAACCTTTTGGTTAGTTTGTTAGTTATTTTGACGGGGCAAGGAAATCATTTTTCCTAATTCCGGATTTTCCTTAAACAATTGCAGTATTAAATTCTTTGAAAATAAAAAGTGATTATAATAATAACAAAATTTATTGTATTTCCTCATGTTATTTTTAGTTGTTATTAGTTTGATAAGCTTGGAGGTATTTGCCATCTTTCGTAATTTCAACTGAAGGAGGCAATAAAGAAAATTCATTCGTGGTATTGTTGATCAAACATGTTTTGTAATATTTGCAGCTAAAAACTTTTATACTTATGTCCTAAAATGCCTCCTTTCAGATATAGAGGTTGTTAAACTATTATGAAAAAAAACGACTTTCGTACATTTTTTAAAAATCCCTTCCAGATTTGGCTTTCTGACTTGGTATTACTGCAATTGAAAACCAAATTTTTAGCGTAGATTAACCTGTATTTGTTTCACCAGTAGCGTTCGTTAGACTGTTTTAATTAATTTAAATAATAAAAACAAGTGGTAATGGCTTATCGCAGTTTTGTTAATCAATTTAGATAACCAGAAAAACAAACAAAAATTGCCTCTCCAGTTTTTTCACAAAAAACGTTTTTGTTTTTTATGTGCACCTAATTAGCGTACCAATTTTTTTATTTATATTAATTAAAACGTTCTCACGAACGCCACTGGTTAAACAAAAACCAGTTTAACTATGCTATAAACTCGTTTTTATGTAACAATTATACCTACCAAGCTTGCAATCAAAATCTAGAAAGAGGTAGGGGCAAGTACATAAGATTTAGACAACTACAATCTAAAGAAAGTATATGTATCTCTCAAGCTTTTGCATCCACATCGTCATTTGTTAACAAAACAATTGACATTCGCTTATGGCATCAGAAAATACCTTCCCATCTCGCATAAGCTAAGGGATGCACGGTGGCTTGACATGGAGCAACGACGAAGACTTCACTCTCTTGTGTTTTTTCATAAGGTTAATATGTCGGAAACGCCTGCGTATTTGTCGAATCGTATCAAATATAGAACTGATATTCATAATCTAAATCTTAGATTTCGAGGTCTGATAACCCCACCACAAAACTCTAGCACATTGTTTAGAAGAAGCTTCTCCTACACTAAAAACTGAACATACAAAGATTTAAAAGGGGACTAAAGAAACTACTGCTTAGTGAAAAATAGATTCCCGTACCTCAATCTAATTCCTTCTTCTTAATCAAGTACATGGCGATTAGTATTAAAAAAAAAATCAGCTTTATATTTTGAAGTATCGCACTATGGTTGAAGCTGTTGTTTTTCTGTTATCGTTAAACTCGTCATTTCTCTCCCCAAAATTATAAAATTTAATAATTGAACTTTTTAATTCACTTGTAAAAAAAATCTCTCATCTGTGATATTAAGTTTTTTAGTTTTGGTTAGTTTAGATAAGATTTAGGGGCTGGGACTTGAATAAATTAATTGCTTGCCAGCTTCTTTTTGTATTATGTTATAAATATTGTTTGTGTGTGTGTTTCTTTACCTTTGAAGATGAAAATAAATGAATTATTAAAAAAAACATTTTTTTAGCAATATCTCAACATGTATCGCGAAAATGAAGTAGTTTAGGACATAAGTTTATATAGAGTTTTTACTTACCTTTTTCTGCTTTTTACAAAACTTCTGTATTCCTCCTGCGTCGGTTTATACTGAGTCCTGTACCTGCTTATATATTGTTTGAGCAGGGCGGAGCAAATAGATTTCTATAGGTTCTCAGATTTTTCGTTGGTAGAAGAACTGATTACATGCAAGAATTTTAGTTTTATTGAATAAAATTTTATGCCCGGTTTCATGAGTGTGTTCGGCAACAGCTGATGAGTTTATTTGTCTTAGTCGTAAGCCTGTTTCGTGTTGTTTGAGTCTAGTTGACATTTTTCGTCCCGTCTCTCAAATGTATTCTTTGTCGCTTATGCATGGAATACTGTAAACTCCTGGCATCTCAAATGGAATTTTGTCTTTGACGGACCGAAGATGTTGAGAGATTTTTGGACAAGTGGTAAGTCTGGTTTTGACGTTATACTTCCTTAGAACTTTTGATATGTGGTCAGTGATGTTTTGAATGTAAGGAAGGACCACAGTGGCAAGTGTAAGATTGCTTTCAGCCTCATTGCTATTGGAAGGTTGTGGTGAAGTGCATTTTTTGATGGAACGCTTAATATCTTTAATGTGGAAATTATTAGAGGGAAGAGCAGAGGTAAGGTGTTTTAATTCTGGGTTCAGTGACTCGGTCTGTGTGCGTAGATTTTCTGTAAACACAATGACCCAATGTTAGGTCTGATTTTCAATTGATAAGAATATCTAAGAATGGAAGGTTACTATTAGTTTCCAACTCAATGGTAAAACGTATTTTAGGGTGTATAGAGTTTAAATGCCTAAGAAAATCTACTAGGGTTTCTTGACTATGAGGCAAAATAACAAAAGTATCATCGACGTAGCGTTTCCATAATTTTGGTTTTAGATGAAAGGTGTCGAGGGCTTTGTTCTCAAAGGCTTCCATAAAAATATTCGCCATGACTGGTGAGTAGAGAAACCATGGTTGTTCCCGACGTTTGTTCAAAAATTTGACCGTTATAAGAAAAATATGTTTCCGACAACCATTTTTCAATTAAGATGAGAAGGTTTGGTTCCAGATTCTCGGACTTTAATATATTTGTAATAATGTCGAGAGTTTCTGGAATAGAAATTTTGGTAAAGAGGGATTCTACGTCGAATGTAATGTTTTTAATTGTATGGGGCTTTAATAAAGAAGCTGGATATTTTGCTAGAGAATATTTTGGAGAACCAATTATGCTGAAAATAGGTCGAAGGGGTAATCTTGATTTTTGAATCTTTGGGGAGTCCGTAGAGACCAGGAATTTTAGAGTCATGAGGGGTAACAGATTTTTTCACGGAGTCTGATAGAGAAGAATCCTTAATAACAGATTTAGAGTTGCGATCCATAGATGACGTAGGATCTTTTTTAAGTTGACGATATGATCCATCTGTAAGAATATCTTGAATCTTGATATTCATTTGTGTCCACGACTACCGTAGCATTTTCTTTATGTGCTTTTAGGATTACGATTTCTGGATTGGATTTTACAGATTTTAGGCAGATGCGTTCAGGTTTTGCAATATTGGATTTACGAGGTTTTGGTTTTTTAAGGATTATTGCCGTTTCAAATCGAATTTTATTAGCTGTTTGAGATGGCAGTTTGTTTAGGATGGACTCTACATTTGTAATGATTGAAACCTTTTGAAAGAACTAATTTTTCCGTTTCCGAAAGTTGGTGCGATGATACATTTATTACAGTGCTTGGTAGTTGAGAAGAGTTTGATGGTTTTCCTAGTATTGATGTTAGTTTTTCAAATTTCTGAATGTGATTTTGGGTAGTAGATAAATAAAAATTTAAAACTTTCTCATGAATCGTGTTTGAAAGCGTATCGAACTCGGATGGGGACAAAATAGAAGAAATTTCAAGGTGTAGAGACAGAAGAGCCTTATTGATTTGGTCTATTTCCTTACGGTTATGACGAATTCTTTCTCGAAGTAAAGCGAAACTAGATTTGCTCAGCAAAAACCGACGCAGGAGGAATCCAGAAGTTTTGTAAAAAATATGACAGTAGCCTGTGGAAGGTTCTTTGAAAAAAAAATTACCTTTTTTTGCTAAAAACGCTGTTAAACCTTCTCTACTATAATTCGGACCACCTTGGACAGACGTAACAGTACAATGATAACTTTAATTCCAGAAATTACTGTAGTGTTCTTAAACTCCCAATCAACTCTTCGAATAAAGGACCCTTCCTTTAGCTTTACGCGATACCAAACAATTCATCAACGTTCTCAGCAATTCTAAACTTCTAATTTGCATAAATCATAGAACTACTCTAATTGTGAATTTTAATTCTATAAGTGTAAAATGCTTACATTTTGAATATTCTCTCCTAACATCGTGCTCTTTCGTGCCCCGTCTCTTACGTCAAACTTTCTTGGGAATTAGGATGTTGCAGTTGGGTTGGGTGTAAAAGTTTGGAGAGTTCGCTTTAATTCCTGGAGTGTTTTAAAGTCAACGCAATTTAAGTTGGAAGTAATACTAATGGCTACTATTTGAATCTGAAAAACTTTTAAACTAACTAATTTACTTTAAAATTTAAGGTTGAAACTTGTTGCAATAATTTAACCTCGTGTAATTTTTGTTTCGTCAAGATATATTACATAATAAAATCTGCAATTTTGGGTGTTAAATTAAATGTATGGTTTTAGTCAACTTGTGTTTTTGTGTTAACGTTTTAATTTTAAGCGAATAATAAATATTACGATAAACAAGAATTTGCTAGCAACGAATGAAGCAAAAATAAATATTAAATTAGCAAATATTATGCGAAACTATTTGGTAAAAATTGTTCCCACACAATTATGACCTTAATCTTTTATTATTGTTCTGTAAAAAAATTAAACACACAAACACATGTGGCAAATAAGTTGTATTTACAACAATTTTTTTTAAATCGTGTATTATACCAATAATATTTCGGATGGGGACCACATGGCTAAAATATTTTTAATATGGTACTTTTAATGGTCGGTATTGTGGCAATTTATTTTCGACACACGTAGAGCTACAGTGTTGCCCATTTATCATGATACCTTATCTCATAATCTGTAAAGTATATCAAAAAACTTAGAGACAGTAGTTTTTTTATTTATATTATGCTCTTTTGGGTGTGTTTTTTTAGTATACAAGTAACAGCTTTTTATATTTTAAGAACACCATGTATATTAAGCATTTTCTGACATATTTTAAATTTTTTTGACGTTTGAATGTCGAAATATATTTATCGATTTCTCCGACTGAAAACCTTTGTCATATATTTGAAGTTAATTTAGAAGGGCACTGGTTTAGTGGTCTGTATTATTTATATTTAAACAATATGTTAAAACAGGGTGTTTCAAAAGTAACATTAAAAATTTTATTGAGAACGAAACACAATGGAAATAAAACAATGAAGCACTACAGAAACGTCACTATTTTGGCTTGCTGAGGTGAAGTGTCATTCCATATTTAACGGGCCACCCCGTAACTATATCTTACTATACAGAATTTGTTATAATCTCAATGGATAATAATTAAATAATAAAAACTGGACTTGAAACTGCACATCTGCTTGTTTTTATTATTTATTAAATCGGACCTAATCATAGTGACGTGCTAAAAAAATATTACGGTCACTTGCAATTTGTAAAATATAAAATAACTATAACAAATAACTATTGCTTATTTATTTGAATTTCCTGTAATCAGTAACAAATTGAAAAATTATAAAAATTCTGTTTAGGTAAATTTATTGACATACATAGTTAAGTTAACCTTTCAAAATTATACTTCAAATGTTAATGAAGCAAAATCAGAACAAATTTCCGTATTTAATAAATGATTCAAATTCAAAACAAAAAGCGTACAGAAATCCAACCAAATTATAGCAATATTTTTTTTGTTTTTCAGATTCTACAGCGACACACGTGTTTTGTTTGTTAATGTATTCTAGCTCTACCCTTTTTTAATTTATTTTTTTCCTATTCGCTGATATTATTCTGAGCTTCGGATATAATTTGCTAATCCTTAGCTGTGGAAAAATCCAGACCAAAATTCATAGTTCATCATATTCTATAAACAGAAACCTTGGCTTAAAAACGAATTAAATTTGTTTCAGATTTTTGAAAAACTTATATAGGTGGCGGCAAGTGATTTATAATGCTCCAGTTATACCACATTTATCATAACCTCTCTCTCGTTTCTCATTTTCGCATGAATTTCAGACATTTGGAGGTGACATACGAATGGACAAAAGTTGAAAATACACTTACTGCTCCTTGCTGAATATTTATGTCATGGTTAGTTAACCGGACGCATTTCTTAGCGCAAAATGCTTAACGGAAATATCTGGTACGATAAAGCGGTTTAAACAAAAACCTTGGATAAAATTTGGATTATTCAGTGGAAACGCTGGTTTTTAGATATGAGTCTTAATGGGTCTCCACTGATAATTCTCTGAATTAAAGAAATGCACTATAGACAGCAACCGTGGAGCAATATACGATTTTACATGTAAATTTATTTAAATTAATGTTTAACTCGGTTGGTATGCTTGTCTAGTATGTATAATGAACGATAAAATGTGTTAATATAAATTCTGCCACAATAGTAGGTTTGTATCACCAAATGAGAACTTCGTTTGCTAAGTCAAATATTCTTGTTTCACTACCTTAGCTAAAGGAAATAGATGAATGCAGATAGGCATATATAAACAATGGAACATAATTTGAGGAATTACGAAAGTCATGAGTTGCATGCTATTTGTATGAATAAAGCGAAGTGCCAAGTTCAATACTGAAGACGACTGTGAGGTATCTCACGTAAGGTATGTATAACCTGTAGCAGTAATTGAGAATTTTTCTAAATTTAAGAGAATTTTCAGATTGTTCACTTTTCAAATATGCAGGGTGGAACCCCTATATTTTATTGCGGTTTTGGATTTAGTGATAAAAATAAACGTAATATACAGGGTTTTATAATAAAAAAAGACTCGCGACATAGACTAAAAAATCACGAAAATTCATTAATTTGCTGATTTTTCATTAACAAATGACACAACTTTAAATATTTTCTAAATTGTGCAGCAATTAAATAGGTCTTTTTTGTTTTTAACACTAAATCCAAAAACGCAATTAAATATAGGCTGTTCTATTTAAAATTCTAAACTAACCGTCTAAAAATTTCCTAGAACACTTGCATTTTAAAATTTCTTGACAACCATTACGGGTTATGTGAGACATCCGGTGTATATAGTCCAACAATCTAAGACAAATGAATTCACCAGTTTCCATAAAATATTCCATTAGCCAAGATAGCAAATACACCTGCCGTACTTAACAAAGTTGAAAGCATGAAGAAATCTCAATTACGACATGATGTTAAAGCAGATATTTGTTTTAAAGTCGAACTCTTTCAAGTATCGCATAGTAGTTGCTTGAGTTTTAAAATGGTAAAACATACGATGTCCTCACGAGCCAAATGTTTGTCTTTCTTTAAATTACACTCAAGAATTACAAAAATATATATCTACTTATATATGCAATCTTTCATAGTATATCTATGTATGGTGTACCATTCTGTCACACGAAACATTCTGTTGTATAAGCTTAACTATCTTTTAAAATGTACTATTAAACGAGAATAAATAAAATCTTGAACAGATAATGTTCAAGAAACATGGTAAACTGTAGTGAACAGAATATAACTCACAGGTCAAATTAGAAGTTGCCTTGATAGTTTACTATATTTCAAATATTGTTTATATTTCTAGTTGGTATAATAAAATACAAACAAACGCATCTCAATTGACTAGATTTTGCGACATAATCCCCGAATCAGCTAAAATTCTGCTATTTTAAAAACTATCAAAATTATATTATTATGTTGAACTCCGACTGGAATCCTGCATATATATATATATATATATATATATATATATATATATATATATATATATATATATATATATATATATATATATATATATATATATATATATATATATATATATATATGTTGAACTCCGACTGGAATCCTGCAGACGATTCGCCAAAATCAGTGTTCGAAGTCATTGAAGATGCCAAGTGAGAATTTGGCGAAACGTCTGCAGGATTCCAGTCGGAGTTCAACAAGCGAACGGATGATATCGCGGAATATAGTGTCATCACATTTTTCCATCCGTGAATCAATACGTGAAAATTGGTATTTTATTTCATATATTATACAGAAGTTGTGAGTTCCGCAATGAAAACCCGAAACTCCATAAAAATACAGGCTGTTCTGTCAAAATTTCAATGTTAGTAGGTCAAAATTTGGAAGAAATTCAGCTTGAACCCTACAACTTTTTTTTTGGAATGAGAAGTGGACTTAAATGTCAAATCAAAGAATTTTTTTTTATCTTAGTTTTCAAGACATTAAGCCCCTAAATACACAACTTTTATCCTATCCAATTGACAAAATACTATTACTCTTTTTTAATAATTATTATAAAACTTCTCGACTGGAATTAATCACCTTCAACGCCATAAGAAGTGCATTATTTTTTAAGATAAATAGTTTCGTATCCGGCCACAGTGCTGTTGCAGGGTAATTTAGAAAAGTTTCAGTTTCGATACTCACCTCGTATTTCAGTTATTTTAAACGTATCGAATAGGTAAAAAGATGCCTTTTATTGCTGAAAAAAATTAAGTCGAATATTGTACAGCCGTTAAAACGGAGTTTATATGCGCATTATTTTTTTACAGACTCCATCGATTTAGACCTGGGGGACGAATCAGACAATCTAAACGAGCTCGGGGTGTCGTTTTCTCCCTTGGAAAGTCCCCCGGTTCACTTCGCGACTGAGAATAACAGCGTTGTGATGGCTCAAACGGGGTCGACTGCTCTGATTCCATGTGTCATCAATAATATTGGGGACGGAATGGTAAGTAAATGGAAAGAAGCATCCATGCGCGACCTGGAAAATAATATGCAGCGTAGGCAAATAAAGTTAAATGTCAAAGATTAGAATATTCAACTCTAATAATAATAACGTTTGTGTTCGAAAAATCAACACTACAATAGTACAATACACAGGTAACGAAAGATAACATTAAGTTGTCGATCAGTGGCAAATATCCACTATTTTGTTTTTAAATTAAATTATTTAGAATTTTGAGTTTCTTGTATATACGAGGTGTGTTCAAAAGGTAAGGTGACTTTTAAGTTTTATCGAAAAGTATTTATTTACTAAAATTAATTTTGTCCCCTTCAAAGTAATCCCCTCCAGATATAATACACTTGTGCCAACGTTTTTTCCAAATCCACGACGCACTTCCGGTAAGCACTTTCTGATATAGCCTTGAATTGGTCCAGCCTTCCTTCCATGGGTTTCTTGAGTTTTGGCAACAGGAAAATGTCGCCGGGGGCCATATCCAGTTAATATGGTGGTTTTGTTTTTTGCCAAAAAGTAAGACACAAGCAACGAAGAGGGAACAAAATCGTGATCCAAAATCCATGAGTTGTTTTACCACATTTCCGTTTTCTTCGTATTGCTTCTCGCAAACTGCGCCTAATATCAAGGTAATACTCTATTGACCGTACGACCTTGTGGTAACAACTCTTGTACAACGCCACGATAATAAAAAAAAAACAGTAACCAAAACCTTGAGATTGGCGATTCTGGGTTCTTCCAGTGGGACGACTGGGATTTGGTTTCATAACCATATACCCATGATTCGTAACCACTTATGAACTTTTTGGATTATCATTGACGTCGTTTAATAGCTCTTTAGCGATGCTCCTTCGTTGGCCTTTTCTTCAAAATTACGCAGTTTCAGAACAAATTTTACTGCTACACGTTTCACGCCCAAAACTTCGGTAAAATTGCATGAGTCAATATTGATGCCGACTTCTTCACCCACTTCTCTAGTATTGTTTCGACGTTTTTTCAATACCATTTGTTTCACTTCTTCAAGGCTTTCATCAGTTATTGACGTGCTAGTGCGTCCAGAGCGAGGTTCGGCATCGAAGTCTTCTCTTGGAACAGCTTGTACCACTTATAACCTTTTTTTTTTGCTCAAAGTAGATCCACCATATGCCGTCATCAAAATTTCAAGTGTTTTGTAGCACTGTATTCCATTTTTTTTTGCTCAAAATTTTATCCAACTTCTTTGTGGCTGAAACTGTGAACATATGTTAGGAATATGTGTACCAATATAACAAAAAAAATCAAACATCGAATGTACGTAGCCTGCTCAATTACAAAAGTCACCTTTCATTTTGAACACACCTCTTATGTTTGTAGCATGGATGCAGACAGCTGACGTAAATCCAAGAGGCCACCCTCCTAAAACAGCAAATTTTTTTGAGTATAATTTTGATTTGCGAAATATTACTTATGTAAACCATTTTTGTAGAATCTTAAGATTTTTAACATAGTTTTCCGAAACTCCACCCTAGCCCACTATGCCGTATGATATGTGCGTTTCTATTAAGGACGTATCCACAGTTTTTGTTGGATTGTTAAGAAGTCTCTTGAGTAATAAAATTTAAAGAGTAACCCTCTAAGCTTATAAACTACATTGGCGAAGTGTAAATCCTATGTAAGACAGCTGTCTATAGTAATACCGAAATATTTTATAGATTACCTTTCAGGAATAGTAATATTATCATTTACTGTTAAGTTGCCTAAATTTGGCAGATGATTTTTAATGATGAGAAATTCATATATTTGGTTTTATCAAAATTTAGAGTCAGATATCCTTTACAATCAAAAGTTTGAATTCTTTGTTTTTTGTTGAAACACATCATTTATATACAAGGTAAATAAAATTTAATCTTATTAATATTGACGCACCGTCCCCTAATAAATATTTTTTTAGTAAATTAAAAAAATTTCCTCTGAAGCCGTATTTTTATAATTTCCCAAGTAACTTAGTATGGGAAACTGTGTCTGTCGAATGCGTTGGACAAATCCACAAAAAGGCACATATATGCGAGGATGACTTCGATCGCATCGAAAATATTTGATGTTAAAAATCTGATAGCATCTTGCTTAGGCCGATTCATCCTCGTCATCATTTGGGCTTTTATAAGACTCTCCAATATTTTAGTACAGGCTGATAGCATTGATATTGGGCTATAATTACGGATTTTATCTCTGTTTCCGCTTTTGTATAAATTTTCATAATATCGTTTTTGAGATACTTTGGAAAACACTCCTGCTGAAAGCTCTTATTTATTATATATTTATTATATTATATATTTTGCTTTTTTCAAGTAAATAATGGTTTTTAGTTTCAAATGGGATTTTGTTTAATTAAAGATTAATATTTTAAATGTTTTGCAGTGCTTATCAGCCTGCAACTTATTTTGTTTTTTTATTGCCTTGTTATTACTTAATGCTATTTGTCTTACTAATACTAAGGCTGCTGTTTTTAGAAACCAGTCAGGAGAAACATAATCGTTTCTCCATATTTACTCCAATTTCACAGAAAATCGTGCCTATTGTATTTACTATTGCCAATAGCCAAGTAATTTAATTATTTTAGCAAAAATAACTTTAGTTCGTTAGTTTATTTAGCTAACAGGATGATTGGCGAAACGTCAGCAATTTCGACTCAACAAAAACCGATGCAGCAAGAATCCCGAAGTTTTGTAAAAAGTATTACATTTGCCTGTGGAAGTTACTTTGAAAAATGCTAATATGAACTTTTCCAACTAATTGACATTAAACAGATTAGACAGGTATAGATGTAATATGATTCAAATTATGTAAATAAACGAATATACAGCATTTTGCAATATTTTGTTTATTGCAGTGTATATAAGTTAATGTGGGTTATTTCTAATATTTGGAGCTGCAACGACGAAATAGGAGCTGAGAAATATTGCTAGTAAGAAAATGCCAGACAATGCATCTCTCATTTGTCACATTCGCAAGACAGTAATATCAAAAGTGTGAAAACCATCAATGTTTTAACAGTCGATGATTGTATTAGTGACCTTATGACACATTTTCAATAATATTTCTTACAAAACTTCTGGATTCCTCTTGCGTCGGTTTTTGTTGAGTCGAACTTGCTAACGTTTCGTCAATCATCATGTTGGCTTCTTCAGAGCTTGACTGAAAATGGCTCGCATTTTGCTCTGTACTTGCTTTAATATTGTTTAAGGGGGCGGAGCTAAATGAGGGGCATAAACACCGTCTCGGATGACTGATTCCCATATTGGTGACAGGTAAAAACCTGAGTCGCGGTTAAGATTGTTAAGTTGTTTATAGATTTCTATAGATTCAAGGATTTTTCCTTGGTGGAAGAATTGATTACTTGCAAAAATGATGACTTTATTTATCTTAGTCTTAAAGCATGTTCTTTGGGTTCAGTGACTCGGGCTGAAATAGTTGAACCACTCTGTAAACAAGAGAGTTAATAAACGATGATTTTTGGGCCGGATGGTGATGTGACAATGTGACAATGGTATCGGTCTGTGTGCGTAGGTTTTCTGTAAACACGATGAGCCAATGTTAGATCTGATTTTCTATAAGAATATCTAAGAATGGGAAGTTATTAACATTTTCTAATTTAATGGTAAAACGTATGTTATGCTATATAGACTTGAAATGTCTAAGAAAATCTACTAGGGATTCATGACCATGAGGCCAAATAACAAAAGTATCTTTGAGCTGGCGTTTTCACAATTTTGGTTTTTAGGTGGTGTCGAGAGCTTTCTTTTCAAAGGTTTCCATAAATATATTCGCGATGACTAGTAATAGTGGACAACTCAATTTGACGGTTATTATTATTATGATTATAAATTGCAATAACTTCCTTGGTGTTTCCTTCATGTTTGAGCTAGGCTCGGGCTGGTGGAGAGAAATTTCACTCTTTTCCACTTGATCATCTTTTTTTTTCTTTTCATAGTTCTGCCCTCTTCTGAAACTTGCGCGTTATATGGCATGTCTCAAGAATTACGCATTTTTACATGATTTCGTACAATCGTGTTGATAAGTTTAGTTTATCGATATTTTCCTTTTCCTGAAATTCTTATAGGGATTATCTCGACTTTTTAAGTTTCCAGACATTTTTGATCTCTCTTGCCAGGTTCTCATGCTTTGTAATTTTTTCGAACTGCGTTTTAGAAACGTTGTCACTAAGTGGGCATGCCACATCCTGACACGATGTCAGGTTGGTTGAAATCTACAGTCTATCGGTGGTTATCGACCGGTCCCAATAGAGTAGGTGGGTGTTGGATTCCAGTACAGGTTTTGGTGAGCATTGATAATAGGGCGGGGGGTTATAGAGGAGGCCATATTTTTTTGCTAGTTCTATGCGGACAATTTTTGCAACTTGGTTGTGGCGGCCAAGGTATGCCGTGTTGGATAGCGCTGGGCAGCCCGCAGTTCAATTGTTTCTCTAAGCTTACCACATTTTCGGCATATTATTATATATTATATTATATATTATTGTTATCTTACGTTCTCAGATTTTTTTTATTACATCTCCATGAATGCGGGATGAAAACGGTGTTAATGAAAACAATATTCATTTATATATTTCGCAATGTATCAATAACCATCTGTATAATTTAAACGATATCATTTTCATTTGTGCCAGAAAACCCTAACACCTCGATTTATGGATAGCAAAACGTAATTCCGGTATTTTTCTCTGTCCGACCAAATACACAGTTTTAAACCGAATTCATTACTGCGAAATTTACATTTAAATTAAAATGGTAATTCGCTATATGAACCAACGGTTTAAATAGAAAAATGTTTTTTAATAAAGACTAAATATGGTGTTATTTACGTCGTTCGTTCAAGGTGTCACTAACGGTATTGTTTTGGTAACGTATGTTGCCTGTTCGCGATTAAATATTTAATTAACCACATTCCGTTTTAGTTTTGGATTTTTAAATAACTTTCGACAAAACATATGTAGATACATTAGCAACGGCATGTGTAGCGGTGTTGTTGAGAGGTGGTGAGCTCGTTGCATTTGGGGAATGTAACTAGTTACCTGACAAATGCACGAGGATGCCTCGGTCAAGCTGTCGAATGGACTTTTGTCAAAAGTGAGCAAAAATTGCTTTTCTTGGATCGTAGGGATAATCATTATGGAAATAAGTTTATTAAAAACATACGTGCAAATCTGGTGGCTCTCAAGTCTCAACTGTTTTAAAGTGCGATCATTGAAAAGAGGAAAGATAAAAGTATTCTTAATTCACTAGAGATGGTCCAAATAGAAACATATTTATCCATGAGGATTGTAGTAGAAACACTAGACACTTCTTTCGCGAGACTAGAGAGTTAAGAAGTAAAGACTGTAGTTATGAGTTGTCCCACTGTGAGAATGTCTTTTGCAAAAAAAAAAAGACAAAGTTATTATGAGATTCATTAATGATATGACCATAATTTAAATAAAGTTAAACGCCAATGTTAGAATATTTCCTGGAAATGGAATTTGAAACATTGGATAACAATTAAAGTTGGTTATCAAAAAGTTACGACAGAGACTGATTTAATTACGAAATTCCTAAAAAAAAATTATATATTGGATCTAAATTTTAGAGGTGATGGAATTTGGAGATTCTTTGGGACTATAATATTTTACGAGAATGTTATAATATATATATTCAAATGGTAACTTCAATATCTTCGATTTTATTTTGTATTATAACCATGGAATCTTTAACTCTTTTGATTGCGTACTTATTTATACTTCTTCATTGGACACCGTTTCCAAAGCTAAAAACTAGTGGAATAAATATATCTAATTAAATTGTAAACTTCGATAAAAATGCACAGTTTTAGCCTACACATTATGTTATCACTCACTCCTCAAACCTTCTAAAGGTTATGGACATATATTTTGCTAATAAATCAGCTAGATACATGGAAAGTTTCCTTGGAGATATTAATTTATCACGACCTCATGTTTAGATCATGGGTTTCTAAAAACTAATGTTGTAATAATGTAATCACAGACCATCTGCCAATCTTTACAAATTTTTCTTATAGAGTTAATTTTCACTTTAGTAGAACCAATTAAGGAGACTAATGTTATAAAATACTTGGAAATGAGGGTTGGTAAAATCCTTATATTGGATAATCATGTCGTGTACTTAGCCTAAAAAATCAGATCTTTATTGCATACATTTTATACAAGAATTTCTTTTTAAATCAACTGGTACATTTATTTATAAAGCATTAGTTGAACCACTACTATGCTAGGGGATTCGAATGTGTGGGAACGAACAATGTTCATCTTCAACCTCAAAAAGTAATGCAAAACGCTATAGTTAAAATTGTGCTTAAAAGAACTAAACTTTACTCTACTGCTTTACCTTATAATTTATTTGGGGAGGGGGGGGAATTATATAATCTGCTTCCTGTACGTGTAAGGAAAATTAAAAGAAAAAGATATTTTCTTTTTTTATTTTTATTAACATTGAATTATTGTAGTTTTGTAATGTGACAAACTAGGTTATGTTGGGTTTTGAACCATACCTAAACGTAGGTGTCTAGGTCAGACAGTCACTACCATTGTAATACTGAAATATAGTAATTTTGTAATAATAAAGTATAATAAGAATAATAATAAAGTATATCTGTAGGTGTCTAGGTCAGACAGTCACTGCCATTATAATACTGAAATATAGTAATTTTGTAATAATGAAGTATAATAAGAATAATAATAATGTATATCTGTAGGTGTCTAGGTCAGACAGTCACTGCCATTGTAATACTGAAATATAGTAATTTTGTAATAATGAAGTATAATAAGAATAATAATAATGTATATCTGTAGGTGTCTAGGTCAGACAGTCACTGCCATTGTAATACTGAAATATAGTAATTTTGTAATAATGAAGTATAATAAGAATAATAATAATGTATATCTGTAGGTGTCTAGGTCAGACAGTCACTGCCATTGTAATACTGAAATATAGTAATTTTGTAATAATGAAGTATAATAAGAATAATAATAATGTATATCTGTAGGTGTCTAGGTCAGACAGTCACTGCAATTGTAATACTGAAATATAGTAATTTTGTAATAATAAAGTATAATAAGAATAATAATAAAGTATATCTGTAGGTGTCTAGGTCAGACAGTCACTGCCATTATAATACTGAAATATAGTAATTTTGTAATAATGAAGTATAATAAGAATAATAATAATGTATATCTGTAGGTGTCTAGGTCAGACAGTCACTGCCATTGTAATACTGAAATATAGTAATTTTGTAATAATGAAGTATAATAAGAATAATAATAATGTATATTTGTAGGTGTCTAGGTCAGACAGTCACTGCCATTGTAATACTGAAATATAGTAATTTTGTAATAATGAAGTATAATAAGAATAATAATAAAGTATATCTGTAGGTGTCTAGGTCAGACAGTCACTGCCATTGTAATACTGAAATATAGTAATTTTGTAATAATGAAGTATAATAAGAATAATAATAAAGTATATCTGTAGGTGTCTAGGTCAGACAGTCACTGCCATTGTAATACTGAAATATAGTAATTTTGTAATAATGAAGTATAATAAGAATAATAATAAAGTATATCTGTAGGTGTCTAGGTCAGACAGTCACTGCCATTGTAATACTGAAATAGAGTAATTTTGTAATAATGAAGTATAATAAGAATAATAATAAAGTATATCTGTTTGCTTCCTATATTCGTACTGAAACAAAGAATTGGAACCGACTCCCGCATTCTGTGGAGTTTACTAATATTTTTATCCAAAACTGCTATAATATATTTTGACACTGCCTCACTGAACAAATGAAAATTATTTCTAGCCCAATTGTAATTTTTTAGGGAAGTTGACATTCGGATCATAAAAAACTGCATATTGTCTTAATTCTTCTGGAAGGGCAACATCGATTTGAAGATATAATTTCCCTTTCCGGCTCTATCGCCTCCCATTACTTTTATTATTAAAATATGTCTCTTTCTCGTAAGTCGGCCTCGCCTGCTAACAATATCATTGTAAATAACAATATTCTCATAGCTTCTAACTGTAAACTAAATACCGTGCTTGTTCTATGACTACACTAGAGCATTTCTTAGCGCAGTTCATTCAGTTTTGTCCTTAAAGCTTAAGTATCTTGAGAACGACATTAACATATTTGCAGCAATTGATAAGGAAATTGTCCATAGTTCTATACAGCCTATTTCGCACCTTTCTTAAACTTCTTCAATTCTCATCATCATCTTCGTCGCCCTTTAAATCAATCCATATCCCAAAAAAAATCGAAATAGTACTAAGACAAAAATGTTGGTCATTGGAATCCACAGAACTTAATAAATCCTAAATCACAAAGATTTTAATTTTTGCATTAATAATTTCCATTTAAAATTATTTCGATTTTACTTCAAAAATCCTATGCTAAACCTAAAAAGTAGTAAAAAGTAGTTTTTGACCTGCACTTACAGCTCAAATGCTAGTCGACTTAATGGAATATTCATGAAGGGTTTAAAGTTAAGATTAGGTGATTACAGATTCGCCAAATTTTACCGTTTTTTACTCTGTTGTAGTGAATGCTTCTATCTTTTTACTTTCTTTTTGTAATAGTCATATATCTTTGGTATTTTCTTTTATACTTTTTATGTTAATCTTTCAATGAAATGGTTATATTTACATTTACCTTTACACTTTTTTAATAGTTTATGTATTTCTGTTTGAACAGATATAAAGGTACCTTGTTATTATTATCATTATTATTATTGACAGTTAAAAATTTATTTCTGTTGCATTTAATCTTAAATGTACTATTAGTGGCCTTCCATAATTTTGTTGTGGTTATTACTTCGATCCCAACTGGCAATCTAGTAGGTAGTAATCTTAACAATCGTTTTGGTACTTCTTTATTTAATGCTTGAGTAACAATATGCAAAGAGAGTATTTTTTGATGACTAAAACAAATTTTCATTGCTTTTATAGGAACTTATAGTTAAACAACACCAAAGGTTCGGTTTTTCGAGAGTATAAAGTTGTTGGCACGCAAATTCTAAGCAAACAGTCAATGTGAATAATAATTTCAAAGGCAACTACGAATACGAACAAATTCGTTTGACATTACACAATTCTTTCCGCAATGATAAAACTTAATTTTTCTCCTAAATCTTTTTTTTTACTTACTTAAAACTTGTGCTGATTTAAATATTTCATGAAATCACTACGCGATGCACGTATATAGAAGAAAGCGGCTTGATATTGGATTTTATATGATAAGAAACACCCTGGAATTCTTTTGTGAACGAACTCTCTGGAGAAGAAAATTATTTTACCCCCAGCACACTTGCTTTAAGGTGCCTAGACTTTTAGTGATATCTGAAATGAACTACTATTCTCTAATTGAATGAATAATTTATTTAGCGCGAGTGTTGTGGCTGGAAAAATTATTCTTCGGAATCGGCCCCAGCGTTAAATTGATAAATAAGTGCTTTTACTACCTTATCGTCGCTTTGCGGCAAAGTTTGCAAGAACGAGTGAAAAAGTTTCATCTTATCTGAAAACGTGTAATCAATTTTGATGAGCTTGGAACCGACATTATCAAAATAACATCATGATTGTCAAAGCGAAATGATGGGTCGTAATGAATCGCGTCACGTTATCAGTTGAAGGATTTCCATCAATAACACGCAACAAAATGGATACGCCAACTTTCTGGTCCACGAGCTAAACTCGTTGCCTTTGAAATAGTGTGATTAATGTTTATTTTTTTTACTAATTAGCAACTATACAGCGATAATGATTTATTTACGGGCATGGGGATAAAAAATCTTAGTGGGGGAATAATTCATGCTGTTTTATGGAGTCAACAACAACGCTCAGCAATATAGCGATTCGATATAGATATAAAGATAAACAAAAACGTTTCTCGATAGTTTCCAAGCGCGATTATTCATTACATAAAATCTTCTTGCTAATATAAATGAAATGAAATACCAACTGTTATTATTATTATAAATATCTTTTACTAATTTAAATTACAATAAAATTAAAAATTTTATATCCCAAAAGCCATTTTGAATTGAATTGAATTCAATATCGGTTTAATGACGGGACACTTGACTATTTATATGGTTTTATAAACATCTAGTAATCTTATTAATTAGATTTAGCATAGCACGATTAGCATCAACTGGTCCGAGTCAGACTGAACATTTAGTTTTAATAATTTCCTTTTTAGCAGTAACCTATTTCTAATAATAACCGCGAAAGGCCGTATAACTGCAGGAAGTATAATTCAATTCAATTGCAAATCGCCGCTTCCCTATTTTCAGTTTTAAACTGTTAATTGTCTTTATGAATTAGGATTACCCGTCAAAATGCGATTGGTGGCAGGTGTGGGGTTCGCCTTTGCATCTTGCTGCGTATCATATTTGTACCACTCAGTATTAGTTCGTCCATGTTTCTTATTTCTATTTTTTATTGGTAACTTACAAGGTGTTTTATCTTTTTAACGATATTGGAGATTGACTAACCACTTTCACAAACATTTTCATTTTTATGTGTTTTATCTATCCTTAAATATTAAGAATTCAAGAAACAAAAGGAAATGGGGAATAAAGTTTGAAAGTTATTTATTTCCCTATTTACATGATAAGACATTATGTTTTAAAATTATTAATCCAAAAGCCAAGACATGTGGGACAGTGTGAATGGTGGCAGATGTGGGATTAATTTCTGCGGTGCCCATTTAAATCAACTAATTATACCCATAAAGACTATTCAATACTGCTTTTTTACTATACTAAAAAATATATATTTGTTACCCATAAATCAAATTTATGCGCTTTTGGATCAGACATTATTTGTTTCCGAATTTATAAATATTACCGGCGTTATCATTAATTTCATAGTAACAATGTATATCCAGTACATAAACAATTATTTCGCGAACTTAGCTTTTTCATAAGAAATGGTGCTTCTTCTTTCCAGTAACGGCACTCGGCGAGCCGAGATCAATTCTAAATGCGTTGGTTGTTCTTTGTTTTCTGTTTCGCAAATTTCGCATTTAATTATACTAATTATTAATATAGAAAGTGCAAAAGTATTAACATTGACATTACATCATTCTTTCCGCGATTATAAAATTTAATTTTTCTCCTAATGTTTGTATTGTATTCTTGTGCATTTTTCATCACTGAGGAAATTGTTTATTTTCTAAATTACCCGTTTTTTGTAATTGCTGAATAAAGTGCAAAACAAGGGCATCAAAACTTCTATTTAATGGTTGCTATAGTTCGACTGTTCAGACATGTACATATTGAATTTCCCTTAGAACAAATTTTTGATATTGTGTTGCGTGTACAACAAATATATACGATTAGACATTTTTTTGGTTTCTAATTTATTTCCACGTTCTTTTAGGTCATTGAAAAAATCATATACAAACAAATCGTCCACATCCGTGTCCTCACAATAAACCAACTTAATGTGCCTTACTTGAACCAACTATATACACCTGCGGTTTACAATCATCCGAGTGTATATATATCGAGTAAATTGAACAATTTGGACATAATGTACTCGCAGCATAAACGTACCTCACCTGTTAATTACGCTTCATAGACTGGTGCATTAATGTCGTATATACTGGCGTATCTCCGGTTATTTTTAATAGCATCTTACTTATCAATATCAATTCAGGATTGAGTTACTGTTACATCAAATCGTTTTTTTTTAATTTTTCCTCTTTTTATAGTTGTTATTACAGTTCCGGAATTTTTTTTTTAATGTAAATACAAGTACATTCTTCAGCCCACTATCTAAAATCGGAAAAATATTTGTGAACGTAAAAATTGAGTCAAACATTGATATTATGATTAGAATGAACATCGTCTGTAAAAAATGCTTCTTTTCAATTATTAATCGAATTATCTATGACCCATTATATTTTCTTTATATCCCTTTTGTAGATTACAGAAATCATAATTAAGAAATAATAAGGGGTGTTTTTTTTTTCGATGTATAGAACTTTAAGTTGCAATACAACAACGATTCGATTGAGATAATAATAAGATAATCTTGTGGCATTACATTTTAAATATGATTGCTGGCATGGTCAAGCGTTTGTGGCTTATGCGCATAGACTAATGACTTTACATAGTCCCACAGAAAGTAATCTACCGGTGTTAAATCATAAGATCTTGGAGGCCAATTCACAGGTCCAAAACGTGAAATTAGGCGGTCACCAAACATGGCTTTCAATAAATCGATTGTGGCATGAACTGTGTGACATGTTGCGCCATCTTGTTGAAACCACATCTCCTGGACATCATGGTTATTCAATTCAGGAATGAAAGAGTTAGTAATCATAGCTCTATACCGATCACCATTAACTTTAACGTTCTGGCCATCATCGTTTTCGAAGGAGTACGGACCAAGCAGTCAGTTTTTCTGGATGTAACGGTGTTTCGACTTACATTTGAGGATTAGCTCCGCTCCAAATGCGGCAGTTTTGTTTGTTGACGTAGCCATTCAACCAGAAGTGCGCTTCATCGCTAAACAAAATTCGCTTATGAAAATCGGGAACAACGGCAATCTCGTTTTGGGCCCATTCGACGAATCTACGCCTTACTTGATGATCGTTTGGCTTCAATTCTTGCACGAGTTGGATTTTGCAAGCACGTAAACCAAGATCCTTCCGCAAAATCTTCCATAAAATGGATGTGCTCGATGGCGGATGAACTCATTCGGGTCTTCCTCAATGCTACGCTCTACAGCAGCAATAGCTTCCTCTGTAGGCACCGTACGGTGTCTGTGGGGATGCGAGTTATCAATAAGAGTAAACGTGGTGCGAAAACGTTCCATGGTTAATCGAATTAACTGCTCTGATGGACGATTTTGTCGACGATAAAATGGACGTAGTGCGCGATACGTATTCCGCACAAAACCATTATTTTCGAAATAAAATTGCACTATTTGCAAGCATTGTTCAGGCGTGATGAATTACCAAACCAAACTGAGAATAAATCACTTGACAGCTGTCGCCATCTTGAACAGTAATGCCAACTTAAAGTTCTATACATCAAAAATAATAACCCTGTATATGGATGTTTGTAGTAACCGATTTTTTCTATATCCACATATTCACCTCTGTGGTAAATTCTTTAATATTTAATTTCACGTCAACAGAAAAATCACATGATAAAATCATAAATGCAAGTACGAATGAATATGTAGAATATTTCTTCAAGATGGAACAAAACATTTTTACCACAATAATAGCAACTACAACAGTTGCAACATGTGAATTTTCTGTTGTGGATGCACATATTTTATTACAAATATTTCAATTTCAATGACACACAGAGCGAAACAAAAAATGTACCTACCCGAAATTGAAAAATTGTCTTTCGTCGAGGCTAACAAATGAAATATTTACTGAAAAATGTTAAGTAAACTTTTATGCTAATAAAATTAGTACAACTTTAAACTCTAAATAATCTTTTCATTTCAATGGAATTTTTTATTTGAAGAGGATATTACACCCACCAATTGTACACAAACAGTGGAATACTCACGTGTTATTGGAAACTCCGAAATTTATTTTATAATAAAGTAGATTTGAACGAGCTTGCCTCTCATTTTATAGGGTCGGAGTGCTTATTGGGAGAAGGAAATAGGGGATTTATTAATTAAATTTGCTGAGGTCGTTGCTTACAGTGCCAGTGTTTAGTGAGAAACTTTTATTTTAATGTAAAAAAATCTTCTATTACTTTAGTTATTTTCGAAATATTGAAAAAAAAACCAATTCCAGTTTAGTGGTATTACAGTTTAATGCATTTTATGTCACATCATCGTTTTTTTGATGCTTATTTCTCATCACTTGGCGACGAAATTGTTGATTGTAATACACATGCAGTTTTCAAATATACACTAATTCTCCTTGAATTGACATACGATTTAGTTATCAAACAACCAATTGATAACTGTAAATTTTAAAAAAACTTTCATTGTTCTTGAATATGGACATACTAAAATGGAAGTTGGTATTTAAAGAATTTAGGAGTAAATCGAATTGCTATATTTTCATGCAGTCTTACTTTCAGGTGTCCTGGATACGAAGGAAAGATCGCCATTTGCTTACTGTGGGATTGACTACATACAGTAGCGATGATAGGTATCAAGCCATCCACCTTCAGCATTCAGAGGTAAGCGACTTCCTTGATAAAATAATGAGTAATGAAATTTGTTAAAATTGATGACTATAACTAATAGACTTCCGAACTACAATTAATTAATTTAATTAAATCAAACCCTACTTGTTTGCAAAACTCTGCATTGACGTTTCCTCACATTTTGTTTTCTCATTCAATATTTGTAAGGCATCTTTGTGTTAGGATTATATTTTTTGGATTAACAAGGTACACTTTAAATGACATCATTGGAGATTAGTGATAAAAATATTTTCTTTTTGAGGTTCCAGTTACAAATCAGTAAAACAGAAATTCTTACGACATTTAAGAAGCGGAAAAATTATACTTTGTAATAAAATGTATTTAAGGATAATTCGATCACAAAAATAAGTTTAACATATTTCTGGCGTTATAACTTACGATTAGTAAGTACTACAATTTAATAGTATAATATGGATTTGAAAAATTGCTTTTACATTATCAGAGGCATACGTTTCTGCATTAGTTTCGTTTAAGTTCCTTGACATATTTTTTGCTATTACACTGAAGTTTAATTCGTACTTTTATACTTATACGCCGATTCACGGTGATTGATAAGTGTTTAGAAAATTAAATTATCAGCAGTTTCATCCATCTAAAATGATTCCAGTTATGCCGAATTCTTATTTTTAATAAAAAAAATGTTAAATGTTTGAATGCCTCGTACACGATACCTCCCAATACAATTTTCGAAGCGAAAGTTTCATTAACTCGATTTGAAACTAACAAGGACACTTTTCTAAATTGAACTGAGGTGGCTTTTACTTGATGAAAATCCGTTTATCAAAATAAATAACTAAAAGTTCAGATTTTCACGAAATTATATATTTTGACATGATAATTGTTTCGACAACACCGTCTCTATATCAAATGTAATATTTACAAACTACCTGCTACTATATATATACCAAAAAATGACGATAATACTTTAATTAATGTTGTTGTGAGAATTTAAGATCAATAAAGGAGAGGTATTTAAACCTATTTGATCGTTAGCAATACATTTGAACGTCTCATTTTGTTAATCTTAATTATTTCCAATAAAATTTAATTTTCTACTTTTTGTGGCTGTATGTAAAATATCAAAATTGTCGTCAAAAATGTGTTCTTCTGTGTTTAAGTGTGTAGCATAATTAGAATCCAGACTATTGTTTCTAAACGCTCTTTTATGATCGTTAATGCGTTTCTTGAAGGATCTACCTGTTTGTCCAATATAAATTTTACCACAAGATCCGCATTTCAACCTGTAGACACCTGATTTTTGAGATTTTGGACATTTTGTTTTATTATATATTATACACACAAAATGGCTGCATTTAACTCTTTTATACACTTCTTAATACGCCACTCTCAACAGAAAATTACAACAAAGAACTTAATATCATTAATCTAATTGCACTGAACAACGGCTACAATCCGTCCATTATGGATAAAATTATAAATAAATATTTTGATACTTTTATACCAGCAGAATGAGGAATCCAAAATAATCATCTTTTAACAAATTCTCCTTACCGTTTACGATATATTTAAGAGAATTTTGTAAAAACTTTCAGAAAAAATGATAATCTATATTTTTAAAAAACATATTTGTAGTGCATAGATTTGGTAAAATCAAGCATTATAAGCCGGTCTTACAAGCATGTCAGAACGACCGTATTGCTTACATGTGTAGCTGAACTAATATTATAAAAAACATTTAATAATAAGGAATGTGTTAATACTATCTGCCAAAGCTCCATTTTCTTTAGATAAGAAGGGTTACTGTTTTGTGTGCCGTAATTATGACAATGAGAACTCTTTTTAAAATTTGGATAATTCCATAGGAGATAACAGACTCAAGAAGTTGACAATAAAGGACCATATAGCAAGCGACAGTGTCCAGTACACTTCCTAATAGTAATTTATTCCAAAAACTATAAAGAATCTAGTTGAGACTAAAAAAACTTCAAACCTTCATTGTCTATATTTGGACAATGTCATCTATGGTTTGTTGAGACAATTTTCTCAGTTTCAAATTTTATATTCCACGAAATATTGTGGACAAAATACGAAGTTCTCAAAAGTATTTCAAATTCTTTCTAACTATACAGGTTGTCCCAAAAGTGTTAAAAGTATCACAGTTTTATTTTTTAAAATGGACCTCTTTAGATAACATATTTTTTGGATTATACGATCAGAATAAGTGTAGGTCCTCGTAACACCATAACGTCATATTCTTAACATAGCAGGCAATGTATTTTTCAATTACCTATGCAAAGTTGCTGGGGTGTCCTATACTTAACTCTATGTATTTTCGTAGAATACGAGAAATTTTGGTTTTAGGTGATATCTAAATAAATGCTTATAGATAATTTCTTGCGGTAGTCATTTTGTATTTTCATCACATAATGTGGTCCCTCAATGTGCAGAGCGGAATAATAGGCTTATATTTTGTTGACTCCAATTTTTTGGTAACTGGTATAATGTTTTTGGACTTCTTGGATATCAACTTCTTGCATTGGTAAAACTAATCCGTTTTAAATGTCAAATTTAAAAACAGGTGGTTTGGAAGACATAGGTTTTACAATCTGCCACCCAAATCCCCAGACTTGACACCTCAAACCTTTTTTTATGGGAATACATGAAAGGAGTTGTGTTGAAAATTTGTATTGGAAATGCTTTTAACGCTGTAACTCCACAAATGTTGTGCAGAGTTAGCAATGGTTTACTTTTAGTTGGTTTTTATTAGTTACCATTATAGCCTGCAAAATGCAAGCTATTATTAATATATGTTTATAGTACCTACCTAGTCTTGCACCCGATGTTTTTTTGAAAATGGCAAAAATTGTAACTCTTAATGGAATTGGCATCAATGACATGGCGTCATAAAGTATCAGACAAATTGCACAATGCAGTGATAAAATATCTAAGTTTACGAAACAACTAATAAACATATTATAACCAGACCAAATTGACTACCTCAATAACTTATCTACCATTTCCAAATACCATATAAAACTAGATGCAATAAAACTTTCATTAATAATTTATAAATTAAAATTAGGTTACATTTGGAAAAAATTCAAATTATTTAAAAAACTTTAGTAAGGAAACTTTGTGACCACAATATTTCACGCCGCATAATCCTTTATAATTTGAATATGCACTATATAATCGATATAGCACTGCAATAAAACAAGGGACACCGCACGTATATTAATATATATATATATATATATATATATATATATATATATATATATATATATATATATATATATATATATATATATATATATATATATATATATATATATATATATATATATATATATATATACATGTTGTTTCATTTAACATTACCAAGTTGATATCGGAGGTGACACTTTTGTAACACCTTGTATCAACAAAATTATAATATTAAATGTTCAGGAGAGTCCAAGAAATATATATATATATATATATATATATATATATATATATATATATATATATATATATATATATATATATATATATATATATATATATATATATATATATATATATATATCAATATTTTTGGAATTGTTTAGGCAGATATTGAAGTTATGTCTTTTTTTTTCATATTCTGATTGCCCCATATTAAATTGTGTTGTGACGCTACTGATCCAGGTATTGCAACAAAAATTTTACCACAGATTAAAGAGTTGATGCACTACTCAATCAGTTTAACAGATGCGCCCCAACTTATACAGGGTGTTTCAAATAGGTGGTGCCGTTTTGGCGAATTTAATTAACAAAAAGATTTTCAAAAGGAACACCCTATATTTTTATTCAGATATCAATTCTAGGACAAAAAAATGTAAGTTTGTAATTTATCTTATATTTAAATTTTACTTACTTTTTGAGATTTAAAGCTGCCAACACGAGGTCATAGGTATTTTTTAAATATCAAAGACACGATACTACTTCTTTTAAAGATATAATTCTCCATATATACGAATAATTCCTATTACTAACAGTACAAGGTGTCCAATAATACTTGGAGATTTTGAGAAAAATCGACTCAATACTTACACTTTAACAGATTTAATATAACTTCAAAATTCATATTTAAAGAAACATATAATAGTTACTTATCTGCCTAGATTGAAAATACCTAATAACAAAAATTAATAATTAAAGTTTATCGGTTAACCAAAAAACTATAACTTATTTAAAATACAAATAAAATATATTCTAACAAAAAACTTGACCACTATGAACTTTTTCATAGAAATATGTAAACAACAAAAACAAACAGAAATGTGAAAGTTTGCTCATACAAAAAAAGATTGTGAGGTCACAGGCAACTACATTTTTAAATATTTTGATATTTCTTTATTGTTTTGATGCCAGGTGAAACGAACACTTTTTAGTTAACTTTCGTTTTATAGATTTATTTATTCAAATTTGTTACCTTGGTTAATTAGCCTATCAACTTTAATTACTTATTTTTATTTGGTATTTTCAATCAAGCTAGATAATTAATGTGAGCAGCTTTAAATTCAACAAGACTTTATGCGGGTGTTATCTTAGACCTCGAATATCTCAAAAAGTAAGAAAAATTTAAATATAAGATAAATTACAAGCTACCTTATTTTTTATACTAGAATTGATATCTGAATAAAAATACAGGGTGTTCCATTTGAAAATCTTGAGATTTTGTTAATTGAATTCCCCAAAACGGCACCCCCTATTTGGGACACCCTCTTTAAGCTGAGGCGCATCTGTCAAACTGATTGGTTAGTACATGATCTCCTTAGTCTGTGATTAAATTTTCATTGCAATACCTGGAACAGTAGCGTCACAACACAATTTTATATGGGGCAATTAAAATATGAAAAAAAAAACACATAACTTCAATTTCTTCCTAAACTATGCGAAATTGGAAAATAATTTTTTTGAGAAAGTGACCATTATTTTAACTAGGGATTTCAAAAACAAAATTATAATATTTTAAATTCTCAGGAGAGTCCAAAAAAGTTTTGTACGAAACTTTTTTTTGTATTTGCTATGGGTTTCCAGATCGCATAGTGGGTCGTTTTATTTGGCACGCGGTGTACATATATATATATATATATATATATATATATATATATATATATATATATATATATATATATATATATCTATTTATTCTATGCCTGATATTTTATACGAAATCGTTTTATGCGTCTTGAATCGGCAAGCGTTAATTCGATTCCACAAGCCTCTGGAAGAACGTTGCGAGTCGACGGCAAGGACTTTTCTCGGCGCTTTGAACTTGAATAATGTCACCAACCACCGCAAGAAATTCGAATAAGATCATTCTTCCGCGTAAATAAATACCATACCGCCATGTATAAATATTAGGATTAAGAATGGAACATTTCGGTAACAGTTTCGTTTGGTTTGGATGAGTTAAAGTGTTTTATATCGCAATCGCATGAAATCAACCGGTACGAAAGTATTTACTCAAGCAAAACTGCTTTCCTTCATTTGCGCTTTCTGTAGACGATGCTCAAAGCAAAACCGCAAACAACTACAGTAATTCAAATGCAACAAATCCGATCCTTTACGCAAATATTTGGGAAAGTTAAATTTAGAATTTCTTATTGGCTTCAGGAAGCTTCCAGGCAAATCAATTTGGTCTATTTATTCTCTAATTTGAATATAATTTTATTTGCCGCTTTCTTCAACCATCACAATAATGTGTGTTACACTCTTTCGAACTGAATGCTTGCTAGCTAGCATTAAACAACTAGAAAATTATTAAAGCATTTTTCAATGTTCAGAATAGCACAAAATTTGGTCCACAAATTGCAGTTCCCCTTTCTCGACTGCAATCTGCATCAAGTTACGTGCTACGTAACGAAGTAGACGTTAGTTACGCATAAGTCTGAAATGCAATAATCCGATCAAAAACGTTTTTCTTTTTTTAGTTTCTATAAAAAATTGCATGATTAACATTAATAGACTGGCAAAAACCATGCAATGTTTAATGGTAAAAATTTATTGAATTTATTATACCGGGTGACACAAGAAAGTAGGAACACTCTATAACTTTTAAACGGCTTGAGATAGCGATTTGAAATTTGTAAATGTTAATATAACCTATATTTTTTTGCATTTTTGGATTCAGGAGATCATTCTACATATGATATGACAGTTTTTTTGACAGTCTTTTTTTTTAATTTTTATTTAATTTTTAAACTTGTGCCTAGGAGGCCGTGACTATCATAAATACTATTTGCCGGGTTACCTAATCGTGGGAAAATTGTAAATGAAACTTTTCTTTACTTATCTAATGGCAAATAGCATTTAATGTAATGAACTATTAATTTTTTAGAAAAACCTAGTTTTTTCAAATTGCACCCTAGTGAGAACAAGAATTTTTTAAAACCGGTTCTTTTTTTGAAATATTTGGACACCAAAATTTTCAAAATCCGTTAAAAACCAAGGTCACAAGGGGGAAAAACCAGATAAGTAAATACATTTTTATAAAAACAAAATATTACTTATTTTCCTATTATTTCCTATTTCCTGTTTTCCTTTTTTTTTCCTATTATTTGTTGACAACCTAAAATTTTATATGAGAGTCCAAAATTCTGATGGCTGCATAAAACTCCAATCCGATTTAGATCACCTATCGTTATGGTGCGATTTGAATGGAATGGAATTAAATATTAATAAATATCAACTAATGAATTTCAACCGGAGCCGAAACTCCATACATTGTAAGTATAACATAAAAGGGTCACCATTATTGCAGGCGTCCGTAGTAAGGGATCTTGGAGTGTTACTTGATATTAAATTGACCTACACACACCACGTTTCATTTATTGTGTCTAAATCACTTCAGGTTTTGGGCTTTATTAAGCGTTTACAGTGAACTTCCAGAGTATGCCGTCCCGTAGATTACTGTTCTGCTCCCTCGTGCGTCCACACCTGGATTATTGTCCCTGTGTGTGGTCACCTTTGCATAACGTTCACATACAGGCCATTGGTGCAGCATTGGTTCCTGCGGCATTTAAGGAGCACCAAGGGATTGAGGACGTCGATTACTCCGAATTGGAAATCTCCCCCCAAATTACGACTTTTCAGATTCGTCGCTTGCATAGGGATCTCACCATTTTTTATAATCAACTGCACTCAAATTCTCATGGACCTGAGCTGTTATGTAAGATTGGACTTCGCGTTCCCCCCACCAGACCAGAATAAACCACTCCTTCCAGGTAGAGTTCCAACGTACTAACTATGGTCAGAGTTCTTTTCTTACTAGGGCAGCCGCACTAGGAAATCGCTTTTCGGACCAACTTCAGAGTGCAAGAATATTTAAGAAAGAACTTAAAGGCTGTCAGAAAAACTTTTCCGTTGTCTGACTTCTAAACAGTGCTGTATAACATTGTGTTGTTGCCTCGCTACTCTTATATGTGTTTTTACTGGCGTGTCGATTAATTATATTAATTTTGTATTTTGGAAAACCATATTCGGGTTGGGTCTTTATCTATCTATTTCATTCAGTTTTATTTTATTTCATTTTATTTTGTTTTATACTATTTTGTTTATGTGAATCTTATTTTATATTGGGCGGTTGATAAATAAATAAATAATTGTTGACCAGCATGTTATATCTGTACTTCTTTCGTATATTAGAAATTGTTAGAAATTGTTTCCTTCCATAAAAAGTATTTCATGCATAGCTAATATTTCTGCACAAACTGTGCTTTTAATTTCAAAGTGTCAAGTCAACGGCTGGAAAGCAATTTCTGTCGAACCGGAACTGTAAAAGCAGCAGAAAAAAAGTCCAATTAAAAATAAAACCAAATTCCTCTGCAGTCCGTCGACTATTGTCGGCGAAAGTAATTGCACCAAACGGTTCATATCCAGAAATTCCAAATCCCTATTTAAACGCTGAAAAATTCTTTCGATGAATGAGGCGGCGGCGTTATCTGCTAAAAATAAATAAAACAAATCGAAAAATCGTCTTAATTGCCGATATAAATTTTAATAGAGCTTAGGCGAAGAAAGAGAATTATTGGAGCTTAAACCGATTGGCTTCATGGTTTATCTACGTCTTTTTAAGTAAACTGATAAGAATTTTCCAAATTGAATAAGCGAACGGCGAAGCTTTCGTATGAACGGCAATAAAATTCCTGAGATTCATTTATTTTACAGGAAAAACAGTTTTATTTTGGTCGTAATATTTTTTGTTTTCCGATTAATCTCGAGGAATTTATGATTTATTGACAGAAAATAATGGAGGTCCATTTAAGACATTAAGGGCTTTGGAAAATAATATTTTGAGAGGGTGAACTGATAAGCAAAATATAAAATTTAAGAGATTATAACGGGCGAATCGCTTTAACTTTCATTCGTTTTCCAAAATACTTTTTATACTCCTTTCTGTAAAATACTCAATTAATCACGGAAAGCGTCACCTTACCACGTGAGCTTCTGGTCCCAGAGATTTTACCTCACGGCTTGAATTTTGACGTTTGTCAATTCTGACGGTGCTATCAGTGAATATATTCGTGTTCTTTTGCAAAATCGTGCCCAAAACTTAACGGTCGTAGCAAAAGTATAGTGTGCAACACGTTTAGTAAACTTTTCGCTAGTGGAAAATGAACTCGTGACTTAAATGCCGTTTCCGACACTTGTTGCATAATATACTATTTTCTAATTCTCTACCACTTTAAGAGATCAGCTTCGGTTATCGCTGTAGGGAGTCACTTCGGGCGTTTCTGGAGCGACTGGATAATTTCGGTAAATTTTGGTCACAATACCTTAACGTTTGTGAGTTCTGAAGGTGATGTCACACGTTACTCAGTCAATCAATTCGTGCTGATTTGCAAAAGTCTGTCCAAAAAATAATGATGTGGAAAATGCTATGCAACACGTTGATAAAGGACACCTTAATCACGAGTTTGTTTTGTCACAAGCAGAACAACTTTTAATAACTCAGAATAATATACTATTAGGCATTTACGTTGGTTAGTGACTGCTTCTTAATTTTAGCATTAAATGCCTAGGGAAATCATATATATCGAAAATTGGTATACGTCAGAGTATATAGAAATGGGAGGTAAATGTTTTGTTAAATTGTGTGTTTGCCTTTGCCAATACATGGAACAATACTGTCAAATTTCAACAATATTCGCGAAAGCAACTTTATAATATTATCTATTCATATTTGATTTCTTGAATTGCAACATATCACTATCCATTCAGAGTGTGAAAATATCACCAGATGTACGCAGGACATTACAGTCACAAATTCTAGTGCATCCATTAGCCATAAATTTCCGTTATAAAATTTTGTAAGACCTGGCGATCTAGCCGCAATAAAGAAGTTTTTTTTTATATACCAGAGGCTGCATGAGAAAACATATACCATTTTTGTTCTGTTCCTTCAAAAAATGTATTCGCAAATATTCTTTTTCTACTCCTTCCTATAAAATACCTAATTATACACCGATTTATTGTGCGGAAAGTGTCATTTCACCACGTTAGTTTCATTTCACACAGATCCGAGCCATTTCGGACATGTCCGAGATATTAGCGAACGAGTTTGGCAGCAGTCGGACACGGCTTGAAGTTTGTTAAATGTATTCGTGTGGTCGTGCAAAAATGTACCCAAAAACTAATGGTTGTAGAAAAAGTATAGTACACAGCACGTTTGGTAAACTTTTCAAGTTGTTGCATGATATACTATGGCGTTATTTAATTTTATTTCCATTTACTTAAGCAAATTTGGTTGGTTGTTGGTTTCATTAAAATATATTTTTCTCGAAAATAGAGAGGATCATATCCCCAGAAACGAGTTGCAGCTCTGAATAAGCCAACAGATGATTGAACATGACGGAGAAAGGATTACCTCACCTGTTCGAAGTTAATTTTTAAAGAAATTATTAGCTTTAATCTGTTAACTTGCCATCAATGTTCTGAATTGAGGAGTTTTAGAAGTATTTGTTAGTTTTTCTGTAGTTCTTAAAATTGACGTCGGATGCTATAATAAGGGCCTGGTAACCTTAACTCATGACATCGATGAAGAATTACAATAAATTAATTTCTAGTTAGTTTTTTGAAGTTACTAAAATATAGGGTTAGAAAAAATGCATTTATATTAATTTATTAATAAAGACATAAGATCTACAAGATTGCAATATTTGGCGCCCTTTCTGTAAATTATATTTTCTTTCAAAGTTTCGCCGTCCAGTTTTAACGTAGCTTCTGTTGAGATATCCCATTTACTAAAATTTTAAATTAATATTATAATGTGGTGCTTTTATTAATATATTATGTATTGCTGCACTTAAAAAAATATAAATTCGCTTTGTTGTTGTTATTGTTATTATTGTGAAATACCGTTGCTGTATCTCCTATTTAGTCTAGAAATTACTATGAAAAATAAAAGTTGAAACTGAAGCGTCCCAAAAGCCGACATAGTTAATTGACAGGTAAGTATTATATCTGCTTGTATTATGAATAATTACTTGTTTTTTTAAAAAAATCATTGAAAAATTAATACACAAGGTGTATTCGAAAAGAAAGTTAATTTTTAAGTTTTATCAAAAAGTAATTACTTTTTCATCGAAATTAATGTTGTCACCTTCGAAGAACCCCCCTCCCCACCATGGCCGCCGCCCAGATATAATTCACTTGTGCCAACGTTTTTTTCCAATCATTGAAGCACTTCTCGTATAGCCTGGAGTTCTCCCAGCGATTTTTTATTGATCTCAATGTTTCCAAACCTCCTTCCTCTCATGGGTTTCTTAATTTTTGAGACCAGGAAAAAGTCGCAGCGGGCTGTATCCCATGAATGAGGCATGATTATGGCTTGGTTTTTGGCCAAAAAGTTAGACACAAGCAACGATGAGTGAGCAGCTAAAGGAAGGACTCTTGATATACTACGCCACGATATTGGCAATTATGGGTTCTTTGGGACATTTTTGAGCATATCAGTATCATCAATGACGTCGTTTAACAGATCTTGAGAGATGCTCCTTTGACGGTCCTTTGGTTCAAAATAAACCAGTTTCGGAACAAATTTTGCTGCTATAAGTTGCATGCCCAAAACTTCGGAAGAAATTGCATTGCACGAGCCAATCGACGTCTTCCTCCACTTCTCTAATAGTGATTCAACGATTTATCATCACTATTTGTCGCACTTCTTCAAAGTTTTCATCAGTTATTGACGTGCTAGCAAGGTTCGTCATCAAACTCTTCTCGGCCATCTTGGAACAACTTGTACCATTTTTTTTTTGCTGAAAGTTGATTCACCACATGCCGTTTTCAACATTTAAAATGTTTTGAAGCACTGTATTCCATTTTTTACACAAAATTTTATACAAACACACACACAAAAGCAGTAAACTTGCAAACTACCAATATAGCAAAAAAAAATATCGAATATTGTATGTACGTAGTCGGCCCAATTACAAACGTCACCTTACTTTTTGAACACACCTCGTATCTGTTTTTCTATATAATGGCAAAATTTAATTTTTCCTAAATAAACAGATTCGTGTCGTTGGAAAGCAGCATTTTTTAAGTTAAGCAAATACGTTTCTAAAGTCCTGCATCAATGGTAATTCATGAAATTATATTACCCTCGTGGATTTTACTCTATATTCACTTTATAATAGTTTTGGTTTATTTTTAGTATTAGATTCAGAAAGAAGGATATTTTATTAATTGTTAAATGAAAAATGATGATTGATTATGATGATGAACAATATCCCCATGGTTCTTAGTAGCCGGTATGTAATGTAATGTAATATAATCTTATATTCTTATAATTTTAAATAAAATACAGTAATAAATAAAGATAAAAGCAAATAAATAAAATGTACTTTAATATCTAGGTGTTTCTTTCTGTGCTTGGAACTGAATATTGGAGTAAACTAGGAAAGGAAAAAATCCCTGAATAACAATATTAGGTTAAATGTGGAAACCAAAGGCATAGATAGAATAGAATAGAAATAGAATAGAATAGCTATCAGAATACTCGGCGTTGTATGCACTTAGTGCAAATAATGTGTGTCGGTGATAATTAATTAGCGATGCGATTTTAATCCGGAACAGTCGATTAAACACATGCGATAAAATTATTATCCGTCTGAGCTGTTGTTGATGCTGCAGGATACTACTTTAATCTATAGGAAGAAATATGGGAACTCATTTGAATTTTTTATAATATATGTGAATCCCAAATATTTCAATTTTCCAGACAGCAGAAGATAAAAAGTCCGATGAGAGCAAACCGATTTCCTATTGGTAAATATATTCCGATGAACTGAAATAATAGGAGCTGTATTGGAACGAAATATGTACTCCCGAAACATTTTTGTATTTAGGAGCTGCCCTATATTCTAAACCGCAATATGGATGTCGGACATAGTCGAATCTTCAGCTTCCAAGTATAGACGCGCATTTGCGATCAGCATCTGCATGTCTATTCAAATTCCCACTGAATGGCATGCAAATATTCATTTAAAAGGCAAATAAATGAAAAAAGATAAGTGCGAATTTAAAGTGAGCTGTTCGAATAATCCGCAGAGTCGTCGATGAAACGTGTAAATAGAATTCCATCATTCGATAAATCGAATCTATCAGAGCGCTGATAGTAAAAATAAACTAAACGAATCAACCTTGTATATTTTTAACGTCCCTCAATCAAAAAAGATCTCGCTTAATAGCAGGCTTTACGTTGAGATATTAAAATCGCCTTTTATCCTCACTCCTATTAAAACATTTAAATAAGATCAACCGATGAGTTCTAGTTTACTAAGCGTATTCAAATTGAAATTTTAATTAGGTTAATTTAATTTTGTAATATATAGTACGTACGCCATCTTTCTAGAGAGACGTGCATTTTTATATCATTTATAAAGTTCAGATATTAAAATTAATTGAACATAGTGACCTAATTATTAAACAATAACTAAACATGTCCGCTTCTCTCCAGAAAGAGGGAAATACCCATTACTCTCAGAGAGACATTCTTGATTTTTTTGATTCAGTATTTTCTTTTATCTATATAGCTATTGATAGCTTGCTTTTTGCGTCATTGTTTATTTTGTGGTTTAGAATTTTTGTTGCATTTCCTTGTTTCGTCCTTGTCTCTTCTCATTTTTTTCCTTTTAATGTCTTCAAATATAGACATGAACTTAATTTCATATGTGAACCACACTAATCTCATAATAATGCGTTTCCTTCGTTGAGAAGTTTAAAATAAAACTGAAATTGTAACAACCAAGAAAATGAACAGATACCATCTTAGAAAATTGAAGAATTCGATCACAGTGAAGAACTCCCTAAATGAAAAATTAAAAAACAAAGTGAAAAATGTAGAAGAAGGACTTGCTACTATAGAAAATACAAAAAAAGGAATAAAAGAACATTGCCCGAAAAAACGGATTCGAAAAAAGGAAATCCTGGATGACTGTCGAAATATTAGAATTCATGAATGCAATCGTTGCTTCTCAAAGCTCAGAACTGATTTGTCTCTTTTTTGAACTTTTAGACTCAGCATTTTCTTTTATCCATCTATGGTTTAGAATTTTTTTGCCTTTTCTTCTTGTGTCCTCGTCCCTTTTCATTATTTTCCTTTTAATTTAGACATCGACTTGATTTCGTATGCTAACCACACCAATCTAACCTGAACACGTTCCCTTGGTTTGGAAGTTTAAAGTCAGGCTGAAAATGTAACGACCAATAAAGCAAACAGATAAGATCTCAGAAAACTGAAGGATTCGATCATACGCCAGACAGCGAAGAGCGCCCTAAACAAACAATTGAAAAACAAAATGGAAAATGTAGAGGAAAGGCTCGCCACGATACAAAACACAAAAGAGAAATACAGGAACATTACATGAAAACCGATTTGAGAAAAAGGAAGTCGTAAATGACTGACGAAATATTAGAATTTATGAATTCAATGTTTGCTTCTTGGAGCTCATTTGTCTTTCTTGATAACGTAGATTCATCATTATATTTTATCTATCTATTGATAGCTGATTTTTTGCTTGATTGTTTAGTTTGTGGTTTAGATTTTTTTTTGTATTTTTGATTAGTATATCTTCTTTTGTCCTCGTCTCTTTTCATTCTTTTCCTTTTAATGCCTTCGACTTTGTTTCATATGCCAACCACAACAATCAAGAAAGCGAATAGATACGATCCTAGAAAACTGAAGGATTCGATTAAACAGTAGACAGCGAAGGGCGCCCTAAACTAAAAATTGAAAACCAAAATGGAAAATGTAGAAGAAGGGCTCGCTACGATTCAAAACACAAAATAAATAATAAAAGAACTTTAACTGGACATGGATTCGAGGAAAAGGAAATAGCGGATGACTGACGAAATATGAAAATTTACGTAAAAAAAGTAATGACACAAAGGCGATCCCAATGAATACCAGCTACTGAATTAGAAGGAAGATACGAGAAACTAAAGAAGAGAAAAAAATTAACAATGTCAGGAAATAGATTCCTAATAAAGTAAAAGAAGTAGTTGGAAAATCCCAAAGTGAAAACCACGGCATGAGAACGGCGACTGAACCCCTTCCAGAAGAAATCGTTACAACTCTCAGACATATGAAAGACCCGAACTGGCTTGAAGTAACAGCGGCATTACTAATGTTACTGTATAAAAACATAAAATCCTGGAGCAATGGCTAAAATCAAAATTTATAAGGATAGCAAAAAAAAAAGCAGGAGGAAAAACCTGTGTACACTATCGAACCATTTAGTTTAATGAGTCATATGTCAAAACTTCGTCGCCGTCGGCACTAGAGAACCTTGGTTTAGCGTTTAGTGTTAGACATGAACAAATGATAGATGTACTGAGAAAAACGGGAATAGACGGAAAAGACCTGAGAAAAATAACCAACCTCTATTGCAATCAATCCGCAGTCCTCAGACTAGATGGACTAGATAGATCAAGTGAAAATTGTGCGTGATATGAGACAGAGTTGCTTGATCTCTTCCAATGATGCGCAATCTCAACATTGGAGTATAGATTAAATATCATGGGAGAGTTTATCTCATCAATCTGAAGTCGAACATCATTTTTAGGAAGGTACTAAGAGACATAACCGAAAGTATCTCAATAAGTGGCATCAGGCTTATCAACCTGTGGTAAGCAGACGATAAAATGGGTTGATGGGTTAGTTAGAACCAAGTAAAATCTATGGACTTCATATTAACCCTAGTAAAACTACGTGAACCCCACAATACCATCTGGAAATTATGACAAATGAATCGTGGGATAATCTCAGGAGATATATATGTATTTATCCTATGGCGTAAATGATAATGGCGTCTAATTGGAAATGCCAAAAGTGCATTCTTGAGGATGGCTTAAAGATGACTTCATATTAGATACTACATGCTGTGTATACTCAATACTTTTGTATGGCAACCTGGACCCTGAATAAAGAAATTTTATCGAAACCTAAACTTTTGAACTATGATTGTGCAGAAGGATCTTGAAGATAGCATAGACCCGCAAGATTACAAACCAAGTAGTGTTAACGGTTAACGTTAAGGAAGATGAATGCAAGAAACATAGAAAGAGCCCCTGAACAAAGGAGGATTTTCTGGCGTGCAAACTTTAGAGCCTGGTTCGAGAAAACTTAGGGGTGTTACGCATAGCGACCAACAAAATAATCATAGCCTGAACCACACTAAATTCGTAGGTTAAAAAAAGAAGCTGCAAGATCATTTTGTTCCACCCAATAATACTAATTTTGCGATTTAAGATTCTCGTAATGCAGAATGATTTTAAACAATATGCTGTGAGATTGCATGTGGTTCTCATAAAAACTGCTCCGTTGACGGACAATTCACCATAGTTTTCTGACTACGCTACCATCGATGTTTAAGTTTGAATGTACAGTAGATTTTATCGGAGCTGATGGAAGGCCAAAATCGGAAACTTTGTCTTTGATAAAATAATTATTCTCTGGCCTTGTTAGAGTTCCGGTTTCTATATAATCAAAGAACCTCTAATTATAAATAGGAAGCTATTCAATTTTAGGCTGTACAGTATACGGTAAATGCCACAAATTGTAAACTTTAGATAATTAGCTCCACACGTTTGCACTATCCATTCGAAAAGTTTATTATTATCCATCGAGGATATTTTAGTCCGTATATCTTGTTGAGAACGATTGCTGCTAACTTCAGCCGAAAGTTTTAAAGCACAAAGAAATAAATAATTATGCGTTAACTGCCGCGATAAAAACGTATTCTTTCATTTTATCATTAAAAATAGACTAAAATAGGGTGGAGACTTGAGTTTTCCCATATAATATTGCCTGTTGTTACAAACACCAAATTTGCTTAATGAAATCTCGAAAAAAATGTTAAATTCCCTAATTATAAAGATATGTTTGCTAGAAATTAGCTAGGCCACATGTTTCAAATTTGTTTGTATATCCTAGAGTCAAAAAAATATTTACTAATCAAAATGCAGAATACATTAGCAACCTCTAAAAGGAAATTAATGACAAAGCAAAGTCTCCTAGTTATGGATAGGAGAGAAGTCATACAAACGTTAAATAGCAAATAAATATAGATTCTTAAATTCTAGAAGAGGATTTGAAAACGCAAGAGCTAAAAAAAGCTGACAAAAAATAGAACCATTCCAACAGATAAATCATACTTACGAAGAACATAGGAAAATGAAGGAAGCAGCTGAAATATATAAAAAAATACATATAAAAAAGAATGACGCCTTTCTAGTATTAAATTTATTATTAAAGCACAACTTTCTATAAATAGCAAAGCAGTTGGACTGCACAAAAGAGCTTCTGGCATTACAATAAAATAATAAGAAGACATTTTTTATGTCAGGCTAATTACTTTTTACTTTTATTCCACCGCCTAAATAGGGAAATGCAAGAAGTTGTAGCGAAAATATTGCTTAAAGTGCTACACCAAAAAAATGAAGCCAACGGGTGTAACGAATACACGGCAGGCTCGTAGTCAAAATATAATTGCTATGATGTGAAAGAATGTATTAATTAGCACAAAAACTAAACGTGGAACACAGGAATATTCGCGGCATCGGGATCACAGTAAATGGAGAGAAAAAAATTATGATAGTCAGTAGGTGCAAAGTGTAAATAGTAGATTAGAAATGGTCCGTGTTTAAGAGGGAGAGAGAGAGAGAGAGAAAAGGCGGGTTTATGGCTAGTTATCCAATTTCCAATACTTTAACGAAATACGTCGTAGTAGCACCTCATATTTCATTTGCGAACAACAACGCAGCGGATGTTTCAAATTTTTAAACATAATGAAACGCTTCCCCTGCATAACGTAGCGCCGATTTAAGTTCTTTTTCGTTGTAATTAAAAGTTTCTCTCAGTTTAGGAACCATTTAATTTTCAAGAATAATTTATATCTAGCTGCAAGCGTGACCAATTAAAAACGAAGTTTTGGGAGAGATTGCAAAATCAAAAGCGCCTTTATCTGGGATGAAATTTATGAAATTTTGATATCGCACTCGCCTCGTTGGCTGTTACTAGAATTTAACGCACCCGAATGGAACATTATTTGTATCTAAAGGTAATAAAAACTATTATATCGGTTACTTTAAACTCGAAAACTGTAAGCGTTGATTCCAGAAACATGTTCGAAAAACTTTTTTTTTTTCATTCCCTACTTTAAAATACTCAATTATTAGGAAGCGGTCACTTTAAATTTCATTAAATTCTGTCGCGAGCCTGTTCGAGTGTGTTCAGTACTTTAGAAGTAATCTGATGTTTTTGATGGATATTTAAAATATTAATATTTTCATTTCTGCATATTTATTCTGCATGCTCCCATTATATCGTAATTTTCTTCGCTTACGTTTTTTATTAAATAACAGTGAATATCAAAATTGATTAAGATTAAACATTAACCCCGGAATTAATCGTTTGTAATGAAATGATTAAAATTTTAATCTAGGGATTCAACCAATGTTGAATGGGATATAGGCGCGCAGAACAAACAGCTTCAAAGCTTGATGCATTTAAATCCGGTTTGCGGATTCTATTTACATTTAGGTCTACTATTCAGTTTGTTGAGTTAATTGCCTTGAAGTTATTAATGACACGACATGTTTTATTTTGCGCGTAATCTGGAAGTACATAAGTACATCGTTATTTTTGTAGTTTGTACACGTTGAGAAATTTTAACGGCAGTAAGTTTTATTTAGTTCGTTTTTTAAATTACTTTTAATACTAAAATACTTTTGTTTGTTAAAATGTCGGTAAGTAAGAGATTTTGGAGAAGTTCCTAGTTTCTTTTTTCAAAAAGCGGTTATGTACAGGGTGACCCGTTTAAGAGGAGCCTATACCTTATCTCGAAATCTACGGGGGTTACAAAAAAGTTAAGTACAAAAGTTGTTTCTTTTGAAGTTTCTTTTTATTTTCCTAATCGTCACTTTGTTATATGCAGGGTGTTAAAAAATAGTTACTTTTTTTTTAATAGAACACCCTACATTTTATTGCATTTTTGGATAGACCTTTCAAAGACAAATTCAAGGATATAATATATGAGTATGGGTCTGTGATGCACCGTTTCGAACTTATTAACGATCATCTTCAGAATTCGGGTTATGTTTAAACCATCATTGTTGGGTTGCTTATTAACTTTTTTCCATCTATTATTTTTACGAAAATAATTTTTTCCTAAAATGCCACGTTTCGCAAAATGATATTTTTCTCAATTTTCTTAACTGAGACACCTGGTATATTAATGAATTGTCGACTAGCCAGTTTAATAGCAATTTCAATTGTATAACATGATATGGATCTCCGACTTACCATTTTGGCTTAATTAGCGGATAAAATTGAAAACTGGGTATAAGAGTTAAATTATTAAGATATGAAACTGGGAATTTACTCCTTATCAACTTGTTCACAACCGCTTGAGAGCATTATTAAGAAGTCATATTAAAAACAGAATATTAAGGTTTGCACCATGTTGCCAAATTTCTACGTTTAAATGTCTACGTGAAATAATTACAAAAAATTAACACTAACTACTAATGCATACTCTTACAAGTAAAATTAATTAAATTAGTTTTTCAATATGTCCGCCGTTTTGAAGATACATGTTATATATGCTATTTCTAAATGGTATATGGCATTTGAGACGTAATTAGTTTCACGCAGATAGTATATTGCTGGGCGAACTCGCTGCTACACTTCCAAAACTGTTGACGGTTTATTTTTGTAAATCATATCTTTCAATGTGTCCCACAAAAGAAGTCAATCGGGGTCAAATCTGGACTCCTCACTGGCCGTTTCAAATTTTCGTTTAAAAAACGAATGATTTGCAGCACTTCGATCGCCATGTTGCTGCCAAATTAAAATTGGATGCTCTCTTTGAGAAATATTATTATGTATAAGTGGCCGAATTCCGTTCCTTAATTAGTTTAAATATCGTATGGATGTTAAATTTGGCTACTAAAATTCTAGATCTCCAGAATAGGCATCTTACTTTCACGGATCTTCGCCCTGCTTCTGGACTCTAATAATGCGTATTTTTTCTCTTAAATAACATCGCAGACGTAAAATTGATTCATCGGTCCAAATTATATTGTGAAATGTGTCATCTAAAAAATGCATAAGATAAAATCTGCCTCTTATAGTTTTTGTACTGGTGTGAATTTAAATGGCTGATAACTGTTAATTTTGAAACTTGTTTGAAGTGTGGTTCGTCTTACCTCTACATCTGAAGCTACAAGGCGGGTGGAGGTCTGTGGAGTATTTTCAAAGTCCAGTACAATATCTAGTAGAACATTTTCATTCAAAACCGTTGGGCTCCTACTTTTTTTCTAATTTTTTTCTAATGAGTCAACTTTTTCACTCAACAAAAATGCAATTTAATAAAATAAATATGAAATAGTGGGAGACCGAAAAAATTCACTTCAAACATTATAATATACTGATAACTGTCAAAAAATCAGTAATATTACCACAACAAAGAACTATTATTGTTTTCCAAGCTACTAAGATGATTATGTCAAAAAGGTCAAAATTAATAATATCCTCAATTTTGTGTTTGTGTCTTTCAAAAGGCAGGTCTCTATATATTTTTTAGAGACATGTGGTCTATATTATTAAAAATATGAATATTTTTGAAACGTTTTTTTTTCCATTTAAGGACCTTATTTATAAGATCCTTAAATAATGAATGTAAAAGAATTTATGTATTATAGGAAAATAATTGCCAATTACGCCAAAACGGTAAGTCGGAGATCCGAGCCATGTTATATTTGAAATTGCTATTAAAATGGCTATTCGAAAATCGAATAATATACAGGGTGTCTCATTTAAGTAAATTGAGAAAAGCATCATGTTGCGAAACGTGGCAACACCGCGTATTTTAAGAAAATATTTTAAATTTGATCATTGCCTAAAGAAAAGCATTATTTTCGTAAAAATAATAGATGGTTTAAAACGGTAAATAAGCAACCCAACAAGGATGGTTTAAACATAATTTTGAAGATGATTGCTAAGAACTTCGAAACGGTACATCAAAGACCCATACTAATGTATATCGTTGAATTTGTCTTTGAAAGGACTATACACAAATGCAATAATATGTGGGGTGTCCTATTTAAAAAATGTAACTTTTTTTAACACCCTGTATAGCAAAAGTGACGATAAGGAAAATAAAAAAAATCATTTTAATAGAAACAACTTTTGTATTTATTTTTTTTTGTAAACCCGTTAGGTCTCGAGATAAGCTATAGGCCCCTGTTAAACGTTCCATCCTGTACGTATACTCTTTCTTTGTTACTGGCTTGATCGTCTGCGTTAAGTTTATGGATTTTCATTTCTTTAAATAAGTTAATTAGAGTGTCCCACAAAAATAATTTCTAATATAAGTAATTTGTCCAAGGAAAAATGTTAGAAATTCGGTTCGCCAATCATCCTGTTGGCTTCTTCAGAGCTTGACTGAAACTGGATGATTGGCGAAACGTCATCAATTTCGACTAAGCAAAAAACAGACGCAGGAGGAATCCAGAAGTTTTGTAAAAACATTAAAGTAGTCTGTGGAAGTTTCTCTTTGTTTATTGCTAGAGGCTTATCGAACATTTTCGGAAATAAATATCGATAACTCATAACGTAACGTAGGCAACTTCAAAATTGTAAATATGGGTACTGATACAAACAAACAAAACCAAATTTTGCCAAAATGCAAAATTTAGTTGATTAAAATTTCTGTGTCTATCGTTTAAATGTATATTATTAAATTATATTGATCAAAGGATATTATGAATTTAATAAAACATGTCCGCGTTAGCTGAGTTTCGTTTTTCCTCAAGAAAACAAAAAAAAATATTCCTTACGTACATAAATTTCAAATCCTTAAATGTTATAACTATTTAATGGGTTTTGTAGATATCATCGTTATTTTAGCTGAAATATCTATGTTAAAATTTGTTATTTATCGTAACATACCTTATGCAGAGCATATTTGATAAATGCATTGTACAACATTCAATTGAAAATACTTTCCTCGCCTTTTAATATTGAAGTAAGTCGTTCGGATTTGAATAGACACGTTCTTCGATTCCACTCCGGTTCGAGCTACGTATTAACTTCTTTAAGTGTACCTATCACATGGAAGGTCAATTCATAAAGCGAAATACCAGTCCATTTTCTACGGAGAACCGGAGGGTCACACTTAATGCATTTATATAGTGGAATTTCCAACAGCTTAAAAGCGGGAATTTTTCCCGACAATAAATTCATAAGGTGGAATCCTCGTAAAAATTTGAAATATATATCGCTGTGAACTATTGTACAAGTTCATTTCCAATCGACGGTTATACATAGTAGATACAGGGTCTGTTAAGCTGTGTATTTATAAGCACAAAGAAATATTTTAGATACGCGAAAAGCTACGATGATCCTATCTTGGAGAGATGGAAGTACGTTTACGTGTTTTGCAGAAAAAGCGGATCACATATATTCAAAAATCTGTTTTGCCATCAGTTATGGGGGAAAATAATAAACTATTAGCATTTAATGACAATCACAATGACAATGACAATGACAATATATGTATAAGAAAGGATGAAGAATGCTACGGAATACAGAAAGAAAGTCGGAAAAACCGACTCAGTTAAATTAAGAAAAATGAATCAGAATATGAACGAATAAAGCTAATTCTAAAACATGAAATAAACAAATAAACAGGAGAGAAACAAGCAAAATATAAACGAACGATTCTTACCAAATGACCGTCCAGAAGACAAACTAATATTTTATCAGTCAGATGCTCAAGTTTAACTTTCCTTTAACTTTAACTGTCTTATAGGACCAGTGTAAGATTTTTTTATCGTGGATATCACAAATTATAAACTTTAGATAATTAGGTCAACACGTTTGCACCGTTCATTCGAGAAGTTTATTGTTATCAATCGAGGATATTTTAGTTCGCATGCCTTGTTGAGAACGATTGCCGCAAATTTCAGCCGAATGTTTTAAAGCGCAAGGAAGGAAATAATTATGCGATAACTGCGGCGATGAAAACATATTCTTTCTTTTTATAGTTGAAAATCCACTTAAATAGTGCGGAGACTGGAGTTTTCCCATATTCCCATATACAGAAGATGCTTAATAAAGCCTCGTAAAATGTAAAATTCTCCCCATCTAATTGCAAAAATATGTTTACTAGAAATCCGTTAACCCACATATTTCAAATTTGTTTGTATATCCCAGAGTCAAAAAAATATTTACTTATCAAGCTCAAAATACAACAGCAACGGTTAAAAGATAATGGACCACAAAGCAATATACGGATAAGAGACTACGACATAAAAACGTCAAACAACAAATAAATTTTCAAAACACCATCAAAAGAACGTGATTAAAAAATGGCTGCCAAGAAATAGAACGACTGCAACAGATACATGATATGAAGCACTTAAAAAAATGAAGGAAACAGCTGGAATATATAAAACGACCAACAATTTTCGTCAACAATAAGAATGAATGAAATTTGTTTGTATATCCTAGAGTCAAAAAAATATTTATTTATCAAACTCAAAATACAACAACAACGTTTAAAAGATAATGGACGGCAAAGCAATACACGGATAAGAGACTACGACGTAAAAACGTCAAACAACAAATAAATTTTGAAAGCACAAGATTTAAAAGAACGTGATTAAAAAATGGCTGCCAAGAAATGGAACGACTCCAACAGATACATGATGAGAGTTAAAAAAATGAAGGAAACAGCTGGAATATATAAAACTACCAACAATTTTCGTCAACAATAAGAATGAATGAAATTTGTTTGTATATCACAGAGTCAAAAAAATATTTATTTATCAAACTCAAAATACAACGGCAACGTTTAAAAGATAATGGACCACAAAGCAATATACGGATAAGAGACTACGACGTAAAAACGTCAAACAACAAATAAATTTTGAAAACACAAGATTTAAAAGAACGTGATTAAAAAATGGCTGCCAAGAAATAGAACGACCCCAACAGATACATGATACTAAGCAGTTAAAAAAATGAAGGAAACAGCTGGAATATATAAAACTACCAACAATTTTCGTCAACAATAAGAAAGACTTCATTTCAGAAAGAGAAAAAAAAAACCTATATCACTAAGTGGAATACCGATGAAGAAAGAAGAAATACGTAAGGCGATACAACTTTCAAAATATAGTAATTCTTTATTAGTAATTTGTTGGTTTCTATGGTAAGCATTAGTCCAAAGTTTAAGTTCAAAAAAATTGGAAATGCAAAATGAACAGTATGTATTGAGTTTTTTAACAAGAGCTCGATTTTCTCTACACTACACTCTCTATAATAATCGCCAGACCAACAAATAACTTCGTCGCAAATTATTTAGCTACCGTCCGAATTACCCCATTTTTGTTTTAAGTTATTTGAAACACACATATAATTTTTCTAGCATGCAGCTTGTCATTAAACGTTATGTGTTCATTCCGGTATTTTTTTATCATCACATATCATCACAAAATTGTTCCACAATTCTATCCCACTCGAAAAATCTTTTTGGATCCCCATATATTATGATCACTCAGTAATTCATCTATCCAGATCTTGATTAAGGGGGTCGCATGAGAGAAATCGAGTTCACGCGAAGTCGTAATTAAACAATTTAAATCCTATCATTTATCCTTGGTAAAAATTGATTTCCAATAGAGAAATTAATTGCCTTAAATCGAAAACTGCCTTATTAGTAAATTTTTTATCAAGACGTTTTTAAAGAAAATATCTAAGAAATTTTTACCAAATAATGTTTAGCTCTGTGTTCAAAAACTCCACATAATTATTTTCTGATTTTTTACCGATTAACTAGAATGGTAACCGGACGATAAAAAAAGGACGTTTAAAATGATATTTAATTAAATCATACGCGTTATCGAACAGCTAAGAGATGATATTAAGTATATCAGTTTATTTTTTCATTTGGCGTGTTTATTTAAATTTTTCGACTCTAAAATGCAAATCTGCCCACGTACTGCCCCGCATGCCAACATTTGATATATTCTAAGTTAAATGTGCGGAAGTAGCTGCTTTCGGCAGCTGAAATTGAAGCAGTATGTGACTAGACTAGAATATTTACGTTTATTGGCTACTTCAGAATGGCCGTTGTGGGAACACTGAGGTTCCACACTTTAGAAATGCTTATCGCCTCCAATTTATGAACGACCGAATCCTTCCAAAGTAATATCGGCTTCACTTACATAATAAAGAAAACTGTTAACAACCAATGATCATAAAATACACATTTCGCGTATTTTCAAAGTCAGCTTATAAAAAATTGCCAAAAAGAACTGTCATTTTTCAAAGAGCCACTTTGTTGCAAAAAAATGAAATGCGGGAAAGGAAATGTACTACAGAACTTAGCAGGGACGTGCAATCCATCATGGCCTGTCATAAATGATATTGTAAATTATATTATATATTGCCAATTCAATTTTTGGAACTAATATACTTATCATTTTTTTAAACCACATCACTTTAAATTCCTTTTTTCTGTGCTAAAAGAAATCGCAATAAAGTTTACCCATTTCCTTTGTTTCTTGAATTTCTTGAAAGGATTACAACTGACATTCCCCCACGCCCCTTTGAAAACTCTTTTACAAAGTGCACACGATAGAAAGTCCTAGAAAAAAATGTAGTCCTCTGTCGAAGCATATTATAGCTTCAAATCTTTTGCTACCCATATTTATAGTGTAAAAACAGGCAAATTTACACACCCCAGGAAATGTGTCTAAGGTAGTTCAAAATTGTCAATTTAATTCTTATAAGTGAAAATATATAGCTATTATATAGGTGAATGATTTATTTCTTCATCTTCAATAAATATTTTTTCAACAAATTAGAAAAAATGGCTGCTAAAACAGAGTTGCCCATCTCTCATATAAAAATAAAACAAAAAAAGGGTACGATGAGATAATATAACAATTTAAAAAACAATTGGAAACGAAAAAAATTACTTCAAAAATTTTAAAACTTATATGTCATATAAAAAAAAACATATTTGAGTTTGGTAATACACCATATCAGTTTAAAACCTCGAAACCTCTATAGTATCAACTATATATAAAGCAGAATGTAGATCGAACCCCGGTAATTATGGGCCGATTAGCGTAATATCAAATTTAAGCAAAATATTTGAAAAATGTCTTTATAAAGAAAGGAAAATAGGAAACCTTTTGAGTGGCCAAAGGTTTGTCAAGAAAGTTAGACGTGGGAGGCGGAATTTAATATGAGAACGACACAGGGATTGTTGTTGGTGATTTTTCTTGGAAAGGTGATTAGGTTAAAATGGGGAATGGCTTATAAACATTATAAATGCTTTTGCAAACTTTTAAACGCTCCCTTAATATAAATAAGATAAAACTATAATTTAGCTTTTTCTATAACAGGGAAAAAGCGTCCCAACTTTTCAGAGTGATTGTCGTGTATTTTCTTTCTAAGAACGCTGTTACACTTATTTATGAAGCTTTAGTTGAACCGCCTCTATGCTACGGGATTCTAATATGGGGAGGAATGTACCGTGCGTTGAAATTATCTTGTTACCATTCTAATTGGCTGTAACGTTTTTTTTTTAGATATATCAAGGAAAACAAAAAAACAAAATAAAATAGAAAATTTTAATATAATTTTAAATAATTTTAATAAATAATAATATAATAACAAATAAATATTTCACACATTAGTAAGCAATGTTGATGGTTGAATTATTGTCCAAGTCATTATTGTTAAAATGGTTTATCGAGAATTTAGCATCCGTGAAAGTAGTGATATATTTCAAGTATACTTTTTCAATAATAAAAGTGCAATCGCAACTCGTCGTCAGTATATTAGACTTTATCCAGAGTGCCGAACTCCTTCAAAACGCATATTTCTAAGACTAACAAAGAAATTTTCAGAAAACGATAAATACAGAGCTAAAAAGTTATTTCGTTATTTAAATAAAGAAAATAAGGCAAACACATTGGGATTCTATGAAGCACATCCAGTTTTCTCTATTACTAAAGTATATGAAGAGACAGGGAGATTAATCCACTCAGTATCGTAAAACTCTAAAACTAAGTGCAGAACAATGTCAAAGGAGGATACAATTTTGTTTGGATTTTTTTAATAGACATAATGAGAATAATAACTTTTTGAAAAACATTTTATGTACTGATGAAAGTTCGTTCACTACAAGAAAAGGTTGTAATAGATAAAATACGCAATATTGATCTTTAAGTAATCCTTGACAAATACACAATACAATTAATGTATGGTGCAGTGTCATAGATGGGCATATTTTGGGTCCGATATTTATAGATCAAAAGTTAACCGGTGATTTAGCCCTAAATATATAAGCGCTGATTATATGGCAGCAAGACGGTGCCCTTCCTCACTGCGAGTTAAAAAATTCCTTAACGTGGAATATCCCGAGGGTTGAATAAGGAACGACGGAACTATGGATTGGCCAGCCAACTTAACTTTAATGATTTTTTTCTTTTGGGGACACATAAAAAATCACATATACAAAAGTCCTTGTAATAATGTCCTGGAACTTCGGCAAAGGATTTCAGATGCAATCAGTCAGTTAAGAGGCTATCCGGAAACGTTACTAAATGCAAAACATCATTCATTAGAGTGTATGAGAAACGTATTCACGTGGCCACATATTTTTAGTATTTAACATAGTTACAGGAATTTTACTTTAGAATGTCTTGTCATTTTTAGTGTTTTTGTTCTACTTTAATTTGTAAATAATTACTGTTGTTGCAGTCAGTCACGGCACACTTAGCAATTATATAAAAATTTCCTATTTTTGCCTTTTTGTTAAAAACGAGTGGACTAAAATATAAAGTGTGTGTTACATCATTGTAATGGGAATAAGATATTCTATTAAAAACATATATAATATACAGGGTGTTCCATTTAAAAATATATTATGTCAGAAAATTGATAGTGTTTTGTTTTATACGTCATTTGAAAAAAAAAAATTGGCTCTTAACTCTACGTTTTGTTTTTTGTTTAACTTGATATCTCTACATAATACAAAAAAGTTGCACACGATTAAAATGTTATCAAGATAAATTGAACGCACGGTACAGTGTTCATCTTCAGCCTCCAAGCGTAATACAAAGTGCTATAGTAAAAATTGTATTTAAAATACCAAAATTTGATCCAACTTCGTTACTTTAAGCAGGCACCAATCAACCGTAATTATGAAACCAGACCACAGAAATTTTATCATCCCTCAAAGTAATCGTGCTACTAATCAGCAGACAATAGTTAATTTTGGGCCAAAATGTTATGGTCTGCTTCCTATATGCGTAAGGAAAATTAAAAAACTAAGATATTTTATGGAGAGGCCAAAAACTATATTTTTGCAACTCTTCCAGGTTTAGCTGGTGCGCTTAATCTTAATTGTGTAGTTAATTTAAGTTTTGCAGGTTTGCAATTTGATAAATTAGTTAATGTTGGGTTTTGAGAAATACAGGCTTTTTACACCTAGGTGTATAGGTCAAACAGTAATTGTAATTGAAATATTGTAATAATAATAATAATAATAAATTATTTTCCTCAAAATTAAAATTCGTAAAAAAATATTGCATAATATAGTTTGTTTGAGGACTAAATTTGTCGTTGTGCTTACAGGCTGTTGTGTTTACATAGTTACCTTGCTAACTCTTAACACAGTTTATAAATTACACATCGATCAGTAACTAAACATAAAATAATGTGAACGACAGAATATGGTCGCCATATTACACGTATCGTGATAGTGTTCCTGGGAAAATTATTTATATTTTCGCTGTATAAGTAGCTAATAAGTTTTAACAGATGAATTTATGGTGTAAAAAGGAACGCGCCCTAGCTAAACATAAAATATTAAGTGAAATAAATAAGAACTAAAAGTTCAGATTTTCACGAAATTATATATTTTTACATGACAATTGTTTCGACAACACCGTGTCTTCATCATATGTAATATTTGCAAACTACCTGATACTATATATACCGAAAAATGACCATAAAACCTTAACTAATGTTGTGAGAATTTAAGTTTAATAATGGAGAGGTATTTAATACATTTAAATGCCTCATTTTTATTAATCTCCATGACTTCCAATAAATTTAATTTTCTAGTTTTTATGGCTATATGTAAAAGATCAAAATTGTCGTCAAAAATGTGGTTTTCTCTGCTTAAGTGTGTAGCATAATTAGAATCTAGACTATTGTTTTTAAACGCTCTTTTATGTTCATTAATGCGTTTCTTGAGGGACCTAAAATTTGTTCATAGACATAAGAAAGTGACTAACTGATACGAATTAAGGAAAGACCCGCGCAAGCTGTAAGAATGAAATATGGCCGAACTGGTCCTTACTTTACTTAGAATTTAATTTTTTGGGGTTTTGTTAGGAAAGATACTAAACAATATTTATTTAGTTATCTATGTATTTATGTTTAAATCTAAAATAAAATTACAAATTATTTTCATTACCTACTTAAATTACTTAAAATTATTCACATAATATATCAGTATCACTATGGCCACCTGTTCTAATTATTATTTGTTCTATATTATTTGCAATATGAATATACGATTGTTTTGCTTTTTCTATACGTTTTTTTTTTTTTCTATACAGAATTTGCCCAATTTTGTGGAGGGATGTTAAAAACTTTGGTTTCTATAAGTTTGAGGACATTGAAGTTAACACGAGGAAAGACATTGATGTTTGTCCAATATAAATTTTAGCACGAGATCAGCATTTCAACCTGATTTTTGAGATTTTGGATATTTCGTTTTATTGTTTCTTAAAAATTTTCCTATTGTGTTGTTATTATTAAACCCCATTTTGACAAATGTTTTGTAACTTTTTCGCTGGCTTCTCCTATGTAGGTAATTGTTTTAAATTGTTCGTGTTCTGTATTAGGGTTCGGATAAATAGAGTTTACTGGATTTCTTTTTTAGTTATAATTATTATTTATTATTATTATTATTAATTATTATCATTCAATATTATTATTTATAATTTTATCTATAATGGACGGATTGTAGCCGGTGTTCAGTGCAATTTGTTTAGTGATATTAAGTTCTTTGTTGTAATTTTCTGTTGAAAGTGGCGTATTAAGAAGTCTGTATATAAAATAGTGAAATGCAGCCATTTTGTGTATGTAAGGGTGATTTGAGCTGTTATGTATGACAAACAGGTGGAACAATAATCTAGATTCCAATTAAGCTTCACACTTATACTCAGAGAAGCACATTTTTAACGACAATTTTAATATTTTACATACGGGCACAAAAAGTAGAATTTATTGTAAGCCATGGAGATTAACAAAATGAGACATTCAAATGTATTGCTTAAGGATCAATTAGATTTAAAAACCTCTCCTTTATTGAACTTAAATTCTCAAAACAACATTAATTAAGCTTTTATTGTTATTTTTCGGTATATATAGAACCAGGTAGTTTGTAAATATTACATTTGATGACGACAGGATGTTGTCGAAACAATTGTCATGCGAATATATATAATTACGTGAAAATCTGAACTTTCAGTTCTTATCTATTTTGTTAAATGGATTTTCATCAAGTGAAAGTCACCTCAGTTCAAATATTAGATGGCCGTGACCATTTTCCATTCCGCATTTAATGGTTCGAATTCAATTCTATTTTAGACGAAATCGAATTTTTGAAACGTCCGGCAAACTTAGAATGAAGTTTAATATTTTAGAAAATCGGTGCCGTTATTATTATTGTTCCATTTTTCATTCAACCGTGACCAAAATTGTTAGAAACTTCGTAGTTTCTGAACTTTAAAATATTAGCCGGCCCACTTGATTTATACACCTCGATTGGCATTCAAGTACGCGTTTTATTGCCTTCTTTATCTTCGAAGTTATTCGAACCTCAGGTAACGGCTGCAGCGAGTTTAAACTTCTACAAAGAAATATCTGTCACGTGACTAACAATAACGGAGGAATAGTGTCCCAAATAGACCTCACTGAAATACGTCTTCAGATCGTTTTATCGCTCGTTTTGGGTTTAAAATTATTGCCACCTTTAAATCAACGCCATCTATTCTCGTTTTTAAGAGAAGCCTTTGTTGTGTGAATGTCCCCTTAAATAGACAATTTACACAAGTAAGAAGGTTTATCGTTTCCAGTTACGTTGATTTAAAATGACATCAAAAGTACGATTTTAAATCATCTACTTCCCAAAATTCCTCATCCAACGTTTCTTTAAAATTGAGGTGACTGGCCAGATGACTTTCGCACTGTTCACTGCGTTCGTCGGACCGTATCCTCTTTAAAACAAACATTTAAGCTCTTGTACCATTACAGAATTGATATTGTTTTATCTAAAGACCGAAATTTTCCTAATTCAAATAAAGTGTTTTGTAAAAATTATTCAATAACATAAAATTTAAATATACGACACTGTAATAAAATATATTTAAAATATTACGTTCTACTGAAGCGGACATAATCACGAATGAGAGACTTCATGGCGACAAAAAAACCATTAATGGAAGGGGAGATGACGGATGATTTATTAGTTTTGGGATTAGTTTTAAAAATTAAGAATGTACGCAAATGATTCCGACCGACATTCGTTATCAATCATCTAATAATTCTCATGTATACAATCGAAAATTTGATAGTACCGTATCAAATGAAGACAAGATGCGATTAGTGCTTTTTATGTTTTTACCATATTACAGATACTAGCCAGCTTTTGCTGTAATTCACAATTATTAATACGGATAATTAAGAGGCTGTAGCATATTTTTTTTAACAGCTTTGATGAACTTATTAATAGCAGGCTTTATTTGGGGAATACAATTATACAGGCGTTATTCCAACTAAATAACAAACAACCTGCTTGAGGGGCATGAACAAACATTATCTATTCCTATATTGTTGAAAGATGAAGGAGCTGAGTAGCGGTTTAGTCTGTTTGGTTGCTTATAGATTTGTATAGATTCTCGGATGTTTCATTGGTAGAAGAATTGATGCAAGAATTTTAGTTTTATCGAACAAAAGTTTATGTCCGGTTTAATGATTGTGTTTTTTGAATAATTAAGTCATTCTTTAATAATAACAATAATAATATTAAATATCAAAATAAAGGAGAACTAAAAGTTCAGATTTTCACGAAATTATAAGGTTGTTCGGAAAGTCATTTCGTTTTTTCCCGTCAGAGGACTTAATTACGTTTTTTCGAAACCAACTTCACACTTAAGCCGCATAACCATTATATGTCTTGAGAGCTGATATTGCAAGGCATGTGTGTGAAAAAGTTCTATTAATTCTACGCAGTAGTTTTTGGTTGGTGCCCTTTTAAATATGGAGAGCAATAAGCAGCATTTTCGTCATATTTTACTTTTTTACTTCAGAAAAGGTAAAAATGCTGTCCAAGCGAGAAAAAAATTAACGGATGTGTATGGAGAAGGCGTGTTAACAGTACGCCAGTGCCAGAACTGGTTTGCAAAATTTCGATCCGGCAATTTTGATGTCGAAGATGCACCACGGTCTGGAAGGCCGGTCGAAGCTGACAAAGATGCGATAAAGGCATTAGTTGATGCAAATCGGCGAATAACCACACGAGAGATCGGTGAGAGATTAAATTTGTCGAATTCGACTGTTTATGGCCATTTGAAAGGCATGGGCTTAACCTCGAAGCTCGATGTGTGGGTGCCCCATGTCCTTACGGAGCGAAATTTGTGTCGTCGCGTTGACGTGTGTGATTCGCTCCTCAAACGTCAAGAAAATGATCCATTTTTAAACGCAAGAGGTCATGGAACAGAAAAGATGAACCGGCTCAAAGCGTGTCAAAAGCCAACATTCACCAAAAAAAGGTGATGCTCTCCGTTTGGTGGGATGTCAAAGGAATCGTTTTTTTTTACCTTTTGCCGGACAATACAACGATTAATTCAGAAGTCTATTGTCATCAACTGGACAAATTGAATGATTCACTTAAAGAGAAGAGGCCCGAATTAATCAACAGGAAGCGTGTAGTGTTCCACCAGGATAATGCGAGACCTCACACAAGTTTGGTCACTCGCCAAAAACTTTTACAGCTTGAATGGGACGTACTGCAACATCCACCATATTCTCCAGATCTGGTGCCTTCCGACTACTATTTGTTCCGGTCCCTGCAAAATTTTTTGGATGGTAAAACCTTTACCTCAAATGAATATGTCAAAAACCACCTGGACCAGTTTTTTGCCAGCAAGGACCAAAACTTTTATGAGAGGGGAAAGATGGCAAAAGGTGTTGGACCAGAATGGCCAATATATAATTTAATAAAATATTTATTCATTATACGAAAACTGTCTTTCATGTTCCCCAAAAAAAACGAAATGACTTTCCGAACAACCCAATATATATTTTGACATGACAATTGTTTCGACAATACCGTGTCTTTATCAAATGTGTTGTCGAAACAATTGTCTTGTCAAAATATATAATTTCGTGAAAATCTGAACTTTTAGTTCTTATTTATTGTGATAAATGGATTTTCATCAAGTATAAGCCGGTTCAATATTAAATGTTACTTTCCATTTTATAAAATTGTTTCTTGGTTTAGTAAGAGTCTAGTTAATTTTTCCATTTTTGAGGCTTAGCATCGTAATTTTAACAAAATTCGAGGCAGCGGCTGTAAAACAGAAAAACATGATTCTGGATTAAATTTAGTTGTTTTATATAGTAACTTCCCAGTCTAGAATCCCGAGCTGACATCTTAAAGTGGCACTTTTCACACCCTTGATTTGTACATAATTTGATATTTTACAATACCTGCGAAATCAAACTGCTGAATAGTGTGTCAACAATATACCAACAGAAAATCCATATAATTCGGACTAAACCAATAGAATTTATTTCGAAAGACAAGCATTCGCCAAAATTTTCCTCGACGTCCGATTCAAAACACTTTTCTACTGCGAAAACCACGCAAAACTTCGTAAAAGCAAAATGTCGAACACGTTTCGACTCCGACCACGTTTCCAATACGTGCGAAGCAAATAAAAGACAACGTTTGGTCGACTTCGAAGGCCAATATGGTCGTGTCATTGTTGCAGTCACTTTTGGGAGGCAATTCCCGAAAACCTTATATCCAAAGGAGGTTAGACCTTAATATTGACAAATCGACATATCTAAAAAATACTTTTTTTTGTTCCGTAATTATAGATTTACTGGTTGTAAATTTGGCTATGCACGACAGGGGAGATTTGTTTTCAAATTATTAAATATCTATATATATTGCCACAGGTGTGAAATTGGAGCATAAGCTTGAAGTAAAAACGTACCTGATATAACATGATTGGCTATAACCAGAACTGATTCTATCCACATAAGCAACTGTTTTTTTCAAATGTCTTATTCCTAGCGTATTCTATCTAAACCTTCCGAAACATTATCCCGCATAACTTCGCACCCTCCCCTAAAAAACCATGGTACTCTCGACTAAGTCCAGTATCTCTTTCATGAGCAGTTTGGATTGTTCCTCGGGTTATATAGTTCTATTCTATTCTATTCAATGAACTAAACTTCTATTGCTCTTGATCAGCTGCTCTTTAGTGATGCGCAGCTGCTTAGACGTTCTAAATACAGACTAGCTGTACAGCATCTATACGACAGCACAGATAGACTGTAGGCTGCACTGCGTTCCTAGTTCGAAACTGATAGCCTCACTTCAATCCCGGTAACCACTCAAGCTGCAGACAGAACTTCCTCTTGAACTGGAACAGAAAACTGTTTGCCATTCCAACGGAACGCTGCGATCCAAAGTACGACGTTTTAATGCCACAAATAGTCCATCCTCGCATTGTGCTAAAACTTCCTAAAGAACAAACCATTTTCTAAAAAGCTTCGATCCAAAACGCGGCGTTTTAAAGATATAAATTGCTCATCGTCACAATGTGGCAAAAATTATTAAAGAACAAACCATTTTATAAAAAGCTCCGATCCAAAATACGGGGTTTTAATGAAATCCACTCCCACAACGTGGTAAAACTTCTTAAAGAACAAACTATGTTTTTTTAAATATCCGTTAAGTAAAAATAATAATAATAATTAAACCTTTATTAACCACTTGTTTGTTACAGTAATTAGTTAATAATAAATGAAACAATGAAGCTATTTTAAGTCGGGTAAATACCTATAATTCAGCTTCCCATACATGCAATTACCTGTATTAGGTGCTGTTGAAGCCAAAAAAGTATTTAAAGAAATGAATTATTTATGTAATTACAAATATTATTACTGTAAGTACAGGGAGGGCACTTTATTATGGACTTGTACTTTTTCTCAGGAACTACTGATTTCAGAAAAAAAAAGTTATATAGAAATTTATGGTTTAAATTAAATTTTAAAGTCTTTATTTTTTATATATTTTGATATCCTTAGAATCCTTGCCAAAAACAAAGGTAAACACTTATTCGAATTTTGTGTAGTTTAGACAGAAATTGTGATATATTTTTTTATGCAAAATTATGTTCTTTCCAGCGCTTGCAGTAATGACTAGTTGGTCAAATGTTAAACACATTTTTAAAAGACTTCCTTTTAACGATCTGCGAATACTACGTATTTTAAAAATATACAGGGTGTCTTAAATTAAAGGACTTTTTTTTTTAATTTTAATTTGCAGTATTCATTTTTTTATTAAAATGAGACGCCCATATTTTTGATATTTTTTTCTCGGAGCGGATCAAATACCTATAATTTGGTATGTATGCGTCCTATACCTACATCTAAATACTGAAACCCAATTATTTTAAAGAATTTGAAAAAACATATCATTCTTATTTTTTAATTAATTTTTAGGATTTAGGATTAGGATGTTTATGTGTTATATGTTCCCTAAGACGGATCCAAATATAAGGAGCCAGCAGAAAGTTTTTGAATGCGTTGTGTGTCAAAAGCATCCAAGCAAGGGTCATAAATATTGACACAAAAATTAGGGGTCACAAAACTAGAGATTCGTAGAGCATCTTTTTGAAATTGCCATTTAAATAGTGTCTATAACCAAATATTAATTTTGGAGCAAAGTATTCGACATTAAGTTTTGAAGTTATATGTTCTTTAAATAGTAGTTTATGGTCGATGATAAGATCAAGATTTTTTACGGAATGTTTAAAAAGTATAGTGCTATTGCCCAGTTCAATATTAAGATTGTGTATTATGGGTTTATTTTTAAAAGGTGGTCTTGAGTAACTCGAAAAAGACTAGATAAATCCTTGGGGTGCTTAGTTTCAGTTGATTTGAACTGAAATTATATTTGCGTGTCATCTGAATACATATGATAATCGCAATGTTTTAGGAAATTAACATGTATACATAGAGTACAACCGTGGTCCTAATATACTACCCCGTGGCACACCAGAAACGACATCAAGGTCATCGGACGCACGTCCACCAACAATGTATTCTTTCCGATAGAAATTATTGAACAAGGTTAATATTAGAGCACATGCACTGTTACTCTCTAGTGTCATGAAAATATATTCCTTTACATCAGAAAGAGCAGTACAGCAGCTGTAGTCTGCAGCAAAACCAGATCGTTTTTCCAGAATTATTTTATTTACCCTTAAGAAGTGTTGAATTTAGATTGCCATGAGTGAGAGAGGGAAATAACTAGAACCCTTTTATTTTTTTCCTTCTGAGATATCGTTTTAAAATGTCTTCTTTAAATCCGTACTAAATACATGGAACCATAATTGTTATAACCCAATAATAATAAATAAAACCCAGAAATAAATATCGTATTAGTTGTTAAGTTGAAAAATCTCTTGTCAGCTCCAATTAGTCGTGTCTTCATTAAACCCATATCTAAAATACGAATTTCCCCTTTCCAGGCATTTAGTTTCAGTATCAGTGATAATTATTGTACACTTGTCTCGATCTGTTCAGTTCCACCGAAATGTCTATAGCCGTGCGTCGGACCAGAATGTAAAACCGGATGTAATTGACTTACGGCGGTTCCGTTAAAAGGCCGATCTAATTGATGGAGAAACCGGTCATTAATAAGGACGAGATCGAACATAATGTCGGATATCCATAATTCATGAAGATGTGCGGACCTTTTTGATAGCTGCAAATCTAAATTGCCTGGATACGAATATCTCTGAGATTTTGTATATTTCATTTTACAAACGAGAAGATATCCCCACGTGAAATATTGGGCAAAATTATGACGGAAATTGTTACGTCAATATATTTTTGGAATAGAAATAAAACCACAACAAGCAAATTGCTTTGGCATAAGAGATTTTGCAGGGCTTTGCTTTTATTCCTTTAAATGTTGGTTACCAGCAAATAGGAACACAATAAGAAGAGTCTTTTTAGACTTCGCCTTTGTTTTTCTCCCTCCTACTCTTTTTAGGTATTAGCAGAAAAATTTTTATAAGGCAGAATAAGAAGAGCTTGTTTGGACTTCACCTATGTTCAAGTCTAGTATTTCAGATGGTTAAAAAAATATGGATTTGTCAAACTACTTGATCTTGGCCTAATAGTAGTCCAAAGCAAAGGTGGCCACGAAGTATCCTTACAGGTTTATTGAAAAATCCTAGAATTTGTGTAAGTAACTATTTTTAGAAGAAAAGCCCTCCTGTAAAAATCTTAATTGCTATTAGAGAAAATAATCACTATTATTATTAGTTTGAAATAAAACCTTGTAACGAACATTTTAAAAGCGCACGCCCATGTGTGGCGCCGCACGTCCCAGACGTACCCGTCACCGCGACCCGCCGCGCTACCGTGCATCAGACGAACTGCGGAGAACTAGTAGAACCCCGGCCGCAAAGGGTTATGAAGCGAATCTCGGAAAACGCGTTTAATTTCAAATATTTCGTTGTCCGCCCGTAGTATTTTACCTCAGTTCGGAATTACATAGTTGTAGTGACACATAAATTGTTTAATTTCGTGTACCCGCAAACCCCCACCTTACAACCTTAATTATTGTCCACCAAAAAAAAACAATGGACAAAATGGTCTACTAATTATTGTACTTGTTATTGAGAGTGAGAAAAAACGTGTATAGAATATTAAATAATATACCTTATAACTTTGGGTCGCGTACAACAAAATATTTTCACAAATATGCGACACTGCTTTGAAAATCCTGTTTTAAGTCTGCAAACTTATTTTAGAGGAAATAAGTAGGTTTCTATCGCTCTCGCATACGAAGTGATAATGAACTCGCCACTGTTGAAGGAAAAAAATAGACATTCCTTTGGGGATCGGCCAGAATGCTTTGATCAAATTACAGCAAAGTGCCGAACGAGAGAGGCTTTTCTATCATGATTAACTGAGTAACAAGCGATCAAATTTTCAAAAGGCATTTTGTATTTCAGTAGAGGAATTTCTCTTCGCTTTTCTTCGATTCAAATGATTTTTGCTATAGACAACCTCTTTTGTGTAAATTTCAGGATACATGATGGTTCTTCTAGTTTTAATACATATAATAAATTTTTCGCGATAATATCTTATATTGCACTGTTAGTTAATAATATTTTTCTACCCCGTCTGTAAAATACCTAATTGCGCACCGATCTAGAGTGCTGGAAACGTCAGTTTTATTTCCGAGCCACTTGAATTTGGCGTTTGTCAATTTTGACGGCCATGTCAGTGAATGTATTCGTGTTGTTTTGTGAAAATGTACGCAAAAACTTACTGTTTTAGAAAAAGTATAGTATGAAACACTTTCGGTAAATTTCTTAACTCATTATTTAACACGAGCGGAGCGCAGCGAAGCGAGTGTTTGATAACTCGTGAGTCAAATGCCGTTTACCGCACTTGTTGCATAATTTACTATGAAAGCATGAAAGCTGTAAATAATTAAAGTAATAAAATTAATAAATAATAAGCTAACTGATTCATACCAGTAAGCAAAACATATTTAAATTTTATTATTAATATGTGAAACCAAAGCGCATAAAAATAGAAAATAAAATGACAAGTATTTTTTTTTAATATATATTTTATGTAGACATAGACATAGACACAGAGTGCGCTTGTTTGAATCCTAAACGGTCTTGTTTGGTTTTCCAATGCTGATTCCTAAAAAACACATTTTATAAAAAAAATCGTTATTGTCGTAAAGCTTAACTTGAAATTTACAACTTTACCTAATACCCACTAAAACCCGCTAAGACAATGGCTGAAATAAATGCCGTTAAATCTGGGAACCGGTCGATAATTCTACGTAGCGTAATCAGGATTACTTGTCCCTATACGATTTCCTAGGATAGCATAGAGAAATAAACCCCCAGATATCCGTTTGTCCAGATAACAATGATTTATTGAATATAATGTCATATTGTGAGAACACAGTAAGTAATTAAATAGAGAAATTTACGATTTTTTAAATTTTACTTAATGTTACATAAATTGTTAACATTTTACTTTACTTTAGTCATTTTTGCAGTTAACTCTCTGTAATATTTCAAAATGTATTCCATATTAGGCAACAAGTTTGATAAACGGTATATTATATACTAATTTCAGTTTGTCTGTCGGACTAAGACAGTTCAAATTAAAACTAGAGATGTTACTTGTAGAAATAAAAATCATGGTAATTAAGCAGATTATTTGACGTGATTAGGTTCCCATAGACCACGGAATTTTTGTGATGATGTACAGTTGGGTAATATAGAACCTGATACCGAAATAAAATACGTATATGGGAATTTATTTTTGAATTCGTATGACGAAATAAAAATGTTATTACCTAATGTGGGTTTTTCTTAAAAGGAAATTTTATAACATTATTATTACCATTTTACATTTTAACAGGACATATGTTTTTTTTTTTTGGTTCAAAATGATCTATTTTTAAAGTTTATTATTTATTCTTATTTTATTATTATTATTAGTTTATTATTATTCTGTTTAAAATCAACATCTCTAAACGAATGCTAATTTGTTTTGGTTAGTTTATCTAATAGTCAAAAAAGTGTAAGCTTTATTGTCCAACTTTGCTATTTTATAATTACTGTAAGTACAGCACAATTGTTACTAAGACGCAAGTTTAGTTAAATAATTGACATTGAAACGGAAAACGTGTAAGTTTAGATCTCGAACCTTACTACTTGATGGTTTAGGTAGTTATAGCCCCAATTATCACTAAGAGTTGAGAAATACAACACATAACATAACATAAACTCACCAACCAAACTACTCCTAACTATACCCGGACTGGCTAGTAGTTTGCAATTGTGATTATATGCCGATTCTATTTTGTCTAGAATAAATTATGGGCATATATTTAATATTGTAAATAAGGAATCAAATCCCGAACACTTGGCATTGCTTCATTCAAAAGGTCAAGTAAAGCGATAAAGGTTTATTAAGAGTTAAAAGCAAAAGTCGGTTAAACTCCGGTCTGTAAATCGTTTTGAGAGTTGAAATCTGGTGGTATTTAGCCTCTCGATTAAAACTTCTGAAGGTCAGAACCATTTGTCTTAGATATTTAATCTGGTTTTCGGCGTTCGTATTTATCGAACGAGACCTGATAATGCAATAAAACATTTTGATAATCTTTTTTTCCATCTATTGGCGCTTTGTTTAATTATTATGTTAGATATATTATATTACATTATATATTTGATTTAATTTATTCGCCGATTTTGTTTTTCTTAAAAAAAAAACGGTGGATCTTCTTGTTGACAAGTAGTATGCTTATGCCAAATGCTATCACGAGAATTATTTATCAATTAATATCAATGTGATATCTAATTATTGCTAAATAATTGGCAAATAGGTATGTGCATTCCATCACATTTCGCAGAGCTGCCGTTTACAGATCTGCATTTCATTTCTTTTTTCTTCTTCATTTACAAAATAATTTTAAACAATTTATTTAGTTATTTATAAACCTTTTTTACTAATGACAATTCATTCATCTATTGCAGTGGCTCTCAACCTTTTTGGGATCACGGAACACTTTTAAGTGGTCTCGATTTTGGCGGAACACCATTATCATAAAATTTGAAAATCTAATGTAAATCACACAAAATAATTGGAAGATTAATATTTAATTGAAATAAAGATATATATTACATGGTAACTTATTTTAATGAGAAATTTGCGCTTGACGACCTTTACAAATTTCCTCAAGGTTGGGTCTTATGTAAGAGAGCGCTACTCTCATTTCTTCTTCTAAATTGGTAAGTCTTTCTCTTTTTTTGCTTTTAATATTTGTTAGAGTTGAAAATCCAAGTTCGCACAGATAGGACGTCGAAAAGAGCAACAAGATATTCAACGCTCGTTTTGCAATAAATGGATCTTCATTCTCGATGGAAATCCAAAACCTTTCCACTCCTTCTTCTTTGAATTTTAGTTGTAACGTTCGATCCGTTGATATATTAATAAACTCATCTGCTTCCTGAATAGAAAAATCTTGGTTCATTATATCAAATTCACCAAATGGATTTCGCGCCCAATCAAAGTCTTCAATATTAAGAGATGGAAAGTAATGAGTTATTTTGTCTTGTAATATTGACAAATGCTCTGCCACATTTGAAATCATTTCGTTAATGTTAACAATATTTTCCGTTGCTAATAACGGAAACATATCAAATTTGCGATTTTGAGCAATACGATTTTTCCAAAGCAAAAGCTTTTTCTGGAAAGCTAGCAATTTGTCTGTGGATGTCAGAATATTTTCATTTTTTCCTTGAAGAGATGTATTGACTGAATTTAAGTAGCTGAAGATATCGGCTAAATATGCTAGCTTAGTACACCATGCATCATTTTCCAAATATTTTACGTATACATCATTACCCTCTTGTCTAAAAAAAACTAGCAATTCCTGTTTCAACTCATGAAGTCGGGTTAGCACTTTTCCTCTTGAGAGCCACCTCAATTCAGAGTGCAAAAGCACTCGACTACAAAATCCCTTAATACTGCCACGCATGGCTGGAGCTCCATCAGTACAGATTCCTGCGCAATTTTCCCAGGATAATTTCCATTCTTCCAAATAAGATGATACTGAATTAAATATGTCTTCTCCAGTTGCGTGACCAATAAGTTCCTTGCAGAATAAAAACTGATTTATTATTTCAGTGTCGTCAACAAAGCGAATAAATCCGATTAATTGGGCTTTGCCACTTATGTCAGTGGATTCGTCAATTTGCAGCGCAAAATTTTTTGTACTTAATTTCGCCGTCACTGCGTTCTCTATAAAACCTGACATATCTATAATTCTTCTTTTTATCGTATCGTCCGAAACGGGAATTTTTAGGACGTCTCGCTGCGCTTCATTGCCAAACATAATCTTAACAATTTCTAAACATGCGGGCAAAATTAGCGATTCTGCGATATCATGCGGCTTTTGCTTCAATGCAATTAGTTCTGCCACTTTATAAGAAGCGATTTGCGCTTTATCCGAAATTGTAACGCTCTTTCGAAAGCATGTTGCTTGCACTTCTTGATTTTTCAGCAATCTTTCGAAATAATCTTTACCTTTCGAAGTTAGACAAGAATGTTTTGTTGAAAGGTGTCGCTGTAACTTAGCCGGGACCATTGCACTGTTAGCCAATTTTTCACCACATACAATACATCTCGGAATAGGAACATCTTGACTACCGCTCCATGTAAAACCAAACTTCAGATATTCTTCCGAATAATGCCGAACTGATTCGGATATCTTTTTACGTTTATTTTCGGCATTTTTGTTGCCTTGCATATCTCCTTCAATTGAAGAAGACCTGCTTGTACTCGCCCCAACATTAACCTCACTTTCAGTCTTTCTTTTCAAAAATTTGTTCATATTTCAGATTTAAAAGTCTTGTATAAATGCTAAAATAAGCAACTAAAAAAGATAAGAATACTGTTAAAACTACACAACTTGCATTTCATCTTACCAATTTCCAACAATATAAAATATATATATACAATAAAAAACACACTCACGAAAACTCGATATTTATATTAAATTATGGCTGAACCGCAGATCGAAATTGCGCTTTTGTTATTTACGTACGAAGAAAGAGAAACAGCACGAAATCAACACTACGTAGCGCTCCCTGCGTTATCGAGTACACTAGAAATTTAGTGGTATTCCCCGGAGTAACTCCAAACGACTTAACTGCGTCGTTCGATAATTACACTGTTAATATTATTGACTGTTCAGCGAAAATTTAGAATAATATTGAATATTTTTGCTAAATTTCAAATAATTAACAAAACTATGTAGTATTTATTTTATAGTAATAAAAAAATTTACTGTTTCTTATTATATTATATTCAAAATTTTCGCGGAACACCTGGGACAGCTTCGCGGAACACCAGTGTTCCGCGGAACGGCGGTTGAGAACCACTGATCTATTGCTATTATTGTCGTATAAATAACCGACTGTATTTCCACAGCTTTTTGAATGAATGACGGCGTGATGCCCATATTATTGTTCGCAATGTTTTATTTCAAATCGTTAAAATAAGTTGTTTTTTTACTACATGTATTGATGCCTTTTGAGGAACAAACAAACGCGAAATATAAACACGTTGGCTAAAATTAAATATTAAATCATTGACGCTGACGTTACACCATTCGTTTTGAATGATAACTTCACAAAGGAGTTTACTTCGACGAGGAAATTGTGCCCGAATAATTATTATATTTTCTGAGAGTTTTTATACAGTATTTTTATTTGAATCGAAAAATCCGAATCGAAAAATACTAAAGCAAGTCGTTTTTTAGGTCAAAAATAACAGTGTGAAAAGAATACGTATTATATTTGCAAACCAAAAGCGTGTTTTCCTTTGGTCGTGACTGCAAATCTCTGGGTGTTGTTCTTCTTTGAGAGATTTTTTATCGAACCTACCACGCATGCAATTATTTGCCCTTAGGGATTGTACATTATCGAAACGAAAACGCTTTTCTCTTTGCTTTCTTTAGCTTTTCCAAACAACGTATGATCCACTGTGAAAATGAACCGAGATACGATTGAATTTGGTTCAACATATAAACTCGCATAAAACCTAGTATATTATTTCGATTGCTGTCAAACTATAATTTGTTGATCGCAAACTGTCGTAGCTAAAAAAATCAAAAAACACAAGTTATGACTTCCTAAATTTCCCAAAATTAACAAAATTATAACAATAAACAGCAACCTTTACAACGACAAAGAAAAAAAGACATTAAGCGATTCAGCTAAAATAATAAAAATAATGATTTGAAATATTCTGCAAAAGTGTGAAAGATTAGCTACAGGTCGCCGTAATATCGATAGAGTATTATTCATGTCGTTTCAACTATTTTAGATTAAATTTCTTGTCATAAATTATAACTTATATTATTGTAGCACATCTAAATTAATTTATAATATTTACAATACAATACAATTACAATAATTTTACTCTGTACCTGCTTATATATTGTTTGAGAGGAGCGGAGTTAAATGAGGGGCATACTTATTGTCTCGGATGACTGATTCTCGTATTGGCGACAGCTAAATATCTGTATCGCGGTTAAGATTTTTAGGCTTATAGACTTCAATAGATTCTCGGATTTTTCGTTGGTAGAAGAATTGATTACATACAAGAATTTTAGCTTTATGGAGTAAAATCTTATGGCCAGTTTCGTGATTGTGTTCGGCAACTGTCTGAGTTTTAAGGGTTTTTGATGTTCTATGAGCCTAGTTGATATTTTTCGTCCGGTCTCTCCAATATATTTTTTGCCGCATATGCATGGAATGCTGTCAACTCTTGGCATCTCAGATGTAATTTTGTCTTTGAGGGATCGAAGATGTCGAGAGATTTTTGGACAAGTGGTAAATCTGGTTTTGACGTTATATTTCTTAAGAACTTTTGATATGTTTGATATTAGTTGTGGTGAAGAGTATTTTGTGATGGAACGTTGATAACCCATGATTTTGGGCGGAATGATGATGTGACAATGCATTAAGATATCGGAATGTATGCGTATGTTTTCTGTAAAGACATTGGGTATATTAGGTCTCATTTTCTATTGATGAGTATATCTAAGAATGGGAGGTTGTTATAAGAATTTTGGTATTAGGTGGAAGGTATGGAGAGCTTTCTTTTCAAATATATTGACGATGACTAGTGATAATGGAAAGTTTATAGCTATTCTCGACGTTTGTTCAAAAATTTGACCGTTATAACAAAAATACGTCCCAGACAAGCATTTTTCAATTAAAATGAGAATGTTTGGTTCCAGATTCTCGGATTTTAATACATCAGAAATGATGTTGAGGGTTTCAGGAGTAGAGATTTCAGTAAAGAGAATATCTTGCGCATCTAATGTAATGCTTTTTAGTTGTTCAACGAAGTAAAAGGAATTCAGTACGAAACTATCTATAGAAGTTAGGTATTTTTCTAGAAAATAAATAACCCGAAGAGGTACTAAGAATAGGACGAAGGGGTAATCCTAGTTTGTGAATCTTAGAGAGTCCGTAGAGACGAGGAATTTTAGAGTAATGAGGGGCGATAGATTTTTTCACGGAGCCTGATAGAGAAGAAGCCTTAATCACAGATTTATTCTTCTTTAGAACTTTTAATGACAAGGAATTGAACCGAAACAGAGAACACATCAACACATTCCTGGCTTGCTGGGCTCAGTTGTATTACTCGATGGCTTAACTAATTCAATTATTCTCAGTTCATATTATTTCCATTATTAACACATTATTATTAAAACCTCGGAAATGTTGGAATAGACGAATGCAACCACTACAAACCGAGTTAACCAATATTCTTTGGGATATTGTTGCTTATATTATGACTATATTCGATATTTCGATTCGTTTTTGGTTTTGTGTTTAGCTGAATCGGAAAAGGGATAGCATTCGACTTGAGTTTTTGCGGTGTACCTGTAGAGTTACCCGAACGTGGCGAGCAGAATATAAAAGCGTCCCTTTCTCTTTATGTGGGTGTGTCCCATTCAATATACATTACATTCTTTGTTTCCATTTTGTTTCAGCTCACACATAAATTGCAAAAAGTCCTTTTTATTAAATTATTGAAACGGTAATGTTCGCTTGGCGCATACAAAATGACGGATACTCGTTACGTTTCATATATACGCAGCAATTTCGGCCTGTCTGCCTTCATAAAACGTTTTAGATAAAAGATCAAATAGCTATTTTTGTCGGAAATGCGATTTTGTTCGGCGAAACGCGACGCATTTTTCCAAAAATGAACGGATTGTTTTATGAAATCCTTGGATTTTAAATACGCCAATATGGAACTTGAACATAATTTTTATTTGAAAAATATTGCTTATAAAAGTAAGTCTATACTATTAAAAGAACCACAGTTCACAAAAATAAATAATTTTGTAGTTCTATGTCACAAATATAGGTAACTAAAAATTCTTCGCAACGCGCTGTTATTGGATGTGACCGGTTGTGACGTCAATTCGCTCATAAGACTACGCGCCAGCCAAACGGTAGCATTAGCAACGCGTTCGTTTTGGTGGTTTTAATTTTAATTTTAGTCTTGATCCTGTCGTTTGCTTTTGATAATTTACATTTAGTGGATATGCTTATGGTGACATCTTACATACAAAACACCGAAAGCTTTTCTTTTGCTGAGGTTCGCGGTGTTAAATCTAAAAAGTGTGTTAATAGAAAATTTAGCCACTAGTTTTAAACTAATATAATATTGTAATCAGCTTAAAGTTTTCTAGAATTTTTTTTAAACTAGTGGAAATTTAAATACTGATTTTAAAGTATATTGGCATTGATAACTTAAAGCGTTATTTATTTTATACAGATCAGAAAGCCCTATGGACAAGTAGTGCAAGTTCGAACAATTAAAAATGTTAGCACTGTTAAAAGCTAAAGTGACACCTGGAGATAATGTTGACAAAAAACGATGGCTTTCATTTTCTGGTAAACGAATAAAAAGTTTATCTGGCGGTTTACGGGTTGTACTCAAACACGATTGCACGATTTGTAATATTGTTTTTATGTTACTTCCATTATTATCATGTAAAACACACTAAGCACAAATACCGGTGTAGATTAACCACAAACACACCTTTACATAAGTAAAAATAAACGTAAATGATATAATTCTCGGCCCAAAACCTGAGAATAACACTATAAAATATCGCCGTATCGATTGAAAAGTAGCGGTATGACGTCACGATCATTCCCGCGCGTTTAGTGTCGCTTAGTAGCAATAGCCGAGTGTCACAACTTGAATTATTTATTGCAACTTAAATATTGCGTTTTGAGTTTTGATATTTGGTATGCGTTATTTCTATACATTAACAAATATATTAAAGAAATAAAAAAAATGTTCAAGTTCCCTATTATCACGTACGCTACATCCAAAATTATACAAGTTATTCGCCATCAAGCAGAAAAAATCTATTTTTTAACAATAAAGCGTTATTAGAAAACAATATACAAAGTTAATTTTGAACATCTACTTTAACTTGTTATATGAAAATTATTCCTGGGGTATCTCGAAATCTGATAATTTTAGTTGATATTATAATTTATGTTAACGATACTAAGTGCGAAAAAAAAATTAAGTTTATGTCTAAATATATATTAAGGAAAATGGGGTCAGCAAATAAAATGAATAGTGGAAGTAACAAAGGTGGTAAGTGACATAATTTCAGAAATAGTATTCCCAGAGAAGTTTTGTGATCTAACAAGAGCAGAAAGTGATTAATGTTAAGCTCCCTGCAAAAAAACATAAATAGATGCCACCGGTAAGTTTCAGTATTATTTCTCATCTGTGTTAGTGGAAATTTGTGATGTGATGTGATGATGTACAGTTGGGTAATATAGAACCTGATACCGAAATAAAATACGTATATGGGAATTTATTTTTGAATTCGTATGACGAAATAAAAATGTTATTACCTAATGTGGGTTTTTCTTAAAAGGAAATTTTATAACATTATTATTACCATTTTACATTTTAACAGGACATATGTTTTTTTTTTTTGGTTCAAAATGATCTATTTTTAAAGTTTATTATTTATTCTTATTTTATTATTATTATTAGTTTATTATTATTCTGTTTAAAATCAACATCTCTAAACGAATGCTAATTTGTTTTGGTTAGTTTATCTAATAGTCAAAAAAGTGTAAGCTTTATTGTCCAACTTTGCTATTTTATAATTACTGTAAGTACAGCACAATTGTTACTAAGACGCAAGTTTAGTTAAATAATTGACATTGAAACGGAAAACGTGTAAGTTTAGATCTCGAACCTTACTACTTGATGGTTTAGGTAGTTATAGCCCCAATTATCACTAAGAGTTGAGAAATACAACACATAACATAACATAAACTCACCAACCAAACTACTCCTAACTATACCCGGACTGGCTAGTAGTTTGCAATTGTGATTATATGCCGATTCTATTTTGTCTAGAATAAATTATGGGCATATATTTAATATTGTAAATAAGGAATCAAATCCCGAACACTTGGCATTGCTTCATTCAAAAGGTCAAGTAAAGCGATAAAGGTTTATTAAGAGTTAAAAGCAAAAGTCGGTTAAACTCCGGTCTGTAAATCGTTTTGAGAGTTGAAATCTGGTGGTATTTAGCCTCTCGATTAAAACTTCTGAAGGTCAGAACCATTTGTCTTAGATATTTAATCTGGTTTTCGGCGTTCGTATTTATCGAACGAGACCTGATAATGCAATAAAACATTTTGATAATCTTTTTTTCCATCTATTGGCGCTTTGTTTAATTATTATGTTAGATATATTATATTACATTATATATTTGATTTAATTTATTCGCCGATTTTGTTTTTCTTAAAAAAAAAACGGTGGATCTTCTTGTTGACAAGTAGTATGCTTATGCCAAATGCTATCACGAGAATTATTTATCAATTAATATCAATGTGATATCTAATTATTGCTAAATAATTGGCAAATAGGTATGTGCATTCCATCACATTTCGCAGAGCTGCCGTTTACAGATCTGCATTTCATTTCTTTTTTCTTCTTCATTTACAAAATAATTTTAAACAATTTATTTAGTTATTTATAAACCTTTTTTACTAATGACAATTCATTCATCTATTGCAGTGGCTCTCAACCTTTTTGGGATCACGGAACACTTTTAAGTGGTCTCGATTTTGGCGGAACACCATTATCATAAAATTTGAAAATCTAATGTAAATCACACAAAATAATTGGAAGATTAATATTTAATTGAAATAAAGATATATATTACATGGTAACTTATTTTAATGAGAAATTTGCGCTTGACGACCTTTACAAATTTCCTCAAGGTTGGGTCTTATGTAAGAGAGCGCTACTCTCATTTCTTCTTCTAAATTGGTAAGTCTTTCTCTTTTTTTGCTTTTAATATTTGTTAGAGTTGAAAATCCAAGTTCGCACAGATAGGACGTCGAAAAGAGCAACAAGATATTCAACGCTCGTTTTGCAATAAATGGATGTTCATTCTCGATGGAAATCCAAAACCTTTCCACTCCTTCTTCTTTGAATTTTAGTTGTAACGTTCGATCCGTTGATATATTAATAAACTCATCTGCTTCCTGAATAGAAAAATCTTGGTTCATTATATCAAATTCACCAAATGGATTTCGCGCCCAATCAAAGTCTTCAATATTAAGAGATGGAAAGTAATGAGTTATTTTGTCTTGTAATATTGACAAATGCTCTGCCACATTTGAAATCATTTCGTTAATGTTAACAATATTTTCCGTTGCTAATAACGGAAACATATCAAATTTGCGATTTTGAGCAATACGATTTTTCCAAAGCAAAAGCTTTTTCTGGAAAGCTAGCAATTTGTCTGTGGATGTCAGAATATTTTCATTTTTTCCTTGAAGAGATGTATTGACTGAATTTAAGTAGCTGAAGATATCGGCTAAATATGCTAGCTTAGTACACCATGCATCATTTTCCAAATATTTTACGTATACATCATTACCCTCTTGTCTAAAAAAAACTAGCAATTCCTGTTTCAACTCATGAAGTCGGGTTAGCACTTTTCCTCTTGAGAGCCACCTCAATTCAGAGTGCAAAAGCACTCGACTACAAAATCCCTTAATACTGCCACGCATGGCTGGAGCTCCATCAGTACAGATTCCTGCGCAATTTTCCCAGGATAATTTCCATTCTTCCAAATAAGATGATACTGAATTAAATATGTCTTCTCCAGTTGCGTGACCAATAAGTTCCTTGCAGAATAAAAACTGATTTATTATTTCAGTGTCGTCAACAAAGCGAATAAATCCGATTAATTGGGCTTTGCCACTTATGTCAGTGGATTCGTCAATTTGCAGCGCAAAATTTTTTGTACTTAATTTCGCCGTCACTGCGTTCTCTATAAAACCTGACATATCTATAATTCTTCTTTTTATCGTATCGTCCGAAACGGGAATTTTTAGGACGTCTCGCTGCGCTTCATTGCCAAACATAATCTTAACAATTTCTAAACATGCGGGCAAAATTAGCGATTCTGCGATATCATGCGGCTTTTGCTTCAATGCAATTAGTTCTGCCACTTTATAAGAAGCGATTTGCGCTTTATCCGAAATTGTAACGCTCTTTCGAAAGCATGTTGCTTGCACTTCTTGATTTTTCAGCAATCTTTCGAAATAATCTTTACCTTTCGAAGTTAGACAAGAATGTTTTGTTGAAAGGTGTCGCTGTAACTTAGCCGGGACCATTGCACTGTTAGCCAATTTTTCACCACATACAATACATCTCGGAATAGGAACATCTTGACTACCGCTCCATGTAAAACCAAACTTCAGATATTCTTCCGAATAATGCCGAACTGATTCGGATATCTTTTTACGTTTATTTTCGGCATTTTTGTTGCCTTGCATATCTCCTTCAATTGAAGAAGACCTGCTTGTACTCGCCCCAACATTAACCTCACTTTCAGTCTTTCTTTTCAAAAATTTGTTCATATTTCAGATTTAAAAGTCTTGTATAAATGCTAAAATAAGCAACTAAAAAAGATAAGAATACTGTTAAAACTACACAACTTGCATTTCATCTTACCAATTTCCAACAATATAAAATATATATATACAATAAAAAACACACTCACGAAAACTCGATATTTATATTAAATTATGGCTGAACCGCAGATCGAAATTGCGCTTTTGTTATTTACGTACGAAGAAAGAGAAACAGCACGAAATCAACACTACGTAGCGCTCCCTGCGTTATCGAGTACACTAGAAATTTAGTGGTATTCCCCGGAGTAACTCCAAACGACTTAACTGCGTCGTTCGATAATTACACTGTTAATATTATTGACTGTTCAGCGAAAATTTAGAATAATATTGAATATTTTTGCTAAATTTCAAATAATTAACAAAACTATGTAGTATTTATTTTATAGTAATAAAAAAATTTACTGTTTCTTATTATATTATATTCAAAATTTTCGCGGAACACCTGGGACAGCTTCGCGGAACACCAGTGTTCCGCGGAACGGCGGTTGAGAACCACTGATCTATTGCTATTATTGTCGTATAAATAACCGACTGTATTTCCACAGCTTTTTGAATGAATGACGGCGTGATGCCCATATTATTGTTCGCAATGTTTTATTTCAAATCGTTAAAATAAGTTGTTTTTTTACTACATGTATTGATGCCTTTTGAGGAACAAACAAACGCGAAATATAAACACGTTGGCTAAAATTAAATATTAAATCATTGACGCTGACGTTACACCATTCGTTTTGAATGATAACTTCACAAAGGAGTTTACTTCGACGAGGAAATTGTGCCCGAATAATTATTATATTTTCTGAGAGTTTTTATACAGTATTTTTATTTGAATCGAAAAATCCGAATCGAAAAATACTAAAGCAAGTCGTTTTTTAGGTCAAAAATAACAGTGTGAAAAGAATACGTATTATATTTGCAAACCAAAAGCGTGTTTTCCTTTGGTCGTGACTGCAAATCTCTGGGTGTTGTTCTTCTTTGAGAGATTTTTTATCGAACCTACCACGCATGCAATTATTTGCCCTTAGGGATTGTACATTATCGAAACGAAAACGCTTTTCTCTTTGCTTTCTTTAGCTTTTCCAAACAACGTATGATCCACTGTGAAAATGAACCGAGATACGATTGAATTTGGTTCAACATATAAACTCGCATAAAACCTAGTATATTATTTCGATTGCTGTCAAACTATAATTTGTTGATCGCAAACTGTCGTAGCTAAAAAAATCAAAAAACACAAGTTATGACTTCCTAAATTTCCCAAAATTAACAAAATTATAACAATAAACAGCAACCTTTACAACGACAAAGAAAAAAAGACATTAAGCGATTCAGCTAAAATAATAAAAATAATGATTTGAAATATTCTGCAAAAGTGTGAAAGATTAGCTACAGGTCGCCGTAATATCGATAGAGTATTATTCATGTCGTTTCAACTATTTTAGATTAAATTTCTTGTCATAAATTATAACTTATATTATTGTAGCACATCTAAATTAATTTATAATATTTACAATACAATACAATTACAATAATTTTACTCTGTACCTGCTTATATATTGTTTGAGAGGAGCGGAGTTAAATGAGGGGCATACTTATTGTCTCGGATGACTGATTCTCGTATTGGCGACAGCTAAATATCTGTATCGCGGTTAAGATTTTTAGGCTTATAGACTTCAATAGATTCTCGGATTTTTCGTTGGTAGAAGAATTGATTACATACAAGAATTTTAGCTTTATGGAGTAAAATCTTATGGCCAGTTTCGTGATTGTGTTCGGCAACTGTCTGAGTTTTAAGGGTTTTTGATGTTCTATGAGCCTAGTTGATATTTTTCGTCCGGTCTCTCCAATATATTTTTTGCCGCATATGCATGGAATGCTGTCAACTCTTGGCATCTCAGATGTAATTTTGTCTTTGAGGGATCGAAGATGTCGAGAGATTTTTGGACAAGTGGTAAATCTGGTTTTGACGTTATATTTCTTAAGAACTTTTGATATGTTTGATATTAGTTGTGGTGAAGAGTATTTTGTGATGGAACGTTGATAACCCATGATTTTGGGCGGAATGATGATGTGACAATGCATTAAGATATCGGAATGTATGCGTATGTTTTCTGTAAAGACATTGGGTATATTAGGTCTCATTTTCTATTGATGAGTATATCTAAGAATGGGAGGTTGTTATAAGAATTTTGGTATTAGGTGGAAGGTATGGAGAGCTTTCTTTTCAAATATATTGACGATGACTAGTGATAATGGAAAGTTTATAGCTATTCTCGACGTTTGTTCAAAAATTTGACCGTTATAACAAAAATACGTCCCAGACAAGCATTTTTCAATTAAAATGAGAATGTTTGGTTCCAGATTCTCGGATTTTAATACATCAGAAATGATGTTGAGGGTTTCAGGAGTAGAGATTTCAGTAAAGAGAATATCTTGCGCATCTAATGTAATGCTTTTTAGTTGTTCAACGAAGTAAAAGGAATTCAGTACGAAACTATCTATAGAAGTTAGGTATTTTTCTAGAAAATAAATAACCCGAAGAGGTACTAAGAATAGGACGAAGGGGTAATCCTAGTTTGTGAATCTTAGAGAGTCCGTAGAGACGAGGAATTTTAGAGTAATGAGGGGCGATAGATTTTTTCACGGAGCCTGATAGAGAAGAAGCCTTAATCACAGATTTATTCTTCTTTAGAACTTTTAATGACAAGGAATTGAACCGAAACAGAGAACACATCAACACATTCCTGGCTTGCTGGGCTCAGTTGTATTACTCGATGGCTTAACTAATTCAATTATTCTCAGTTCATATTATTTCCATTATTAACACATTATTATTAAAACCTCGGAAATGTTGGAATAGACGAATGCAACCACTACAAACCGAGTTAACCAATATTCTTTGGGATATTGTTGCTTATATTATGACTATATTCGATATTTCGATTCGTTTTTGGTTTTGTGTTTAGCTGAATCGGAAAAGGGATAGCATTCGACTTGAGTTTTTGCGGTGTACCTGTAGAGTTACCCGAACGTGGCGAGCAGAATATAAAAGCGTCCCTTTCTCTTTATGTGGGTGTGTCCCATTCAATATACATTACATTCTTTGTTTCCATTTTGTTTCAGCTCACACATAAATTGCAAAAAGTCCTTTTTATTAAATTATTGAAACGGTAATGTTCGCTTGGCGCATACAAAATGACGGATACTCGTTACGTTTCATATATACGCAGCAATTTCGGCCTGTCTGCCTTCATAAAACGTTTTAGATAAAAGATCAAATAGCTATTTTTGTCGGAAATGCGATTTTGTTCGGCGAAACGCGACGCATTTTTCCAAAAATGAACGGATTGTTTTATGAAATCCTTGGATTTTAAATACGCCAATATGGAACTTGAACATAATTTTTATTTGAAAAATATTGCTTATAAAAGTAAGTCTATACTATTAAAAGAACCACAGTTCACAAAAATAAATAATTTTGTAGTTCTATGTCACAAATATAGGTAACTAAAAATTCTTCGCAACGCGCTGTTATTGGATGTGACCGGTTGTGACGTCAATTCGCTCATAAGACTACGCGCCAGCCAAACGGTAGCATTAGCAACGCGTTCGTTTTGGTGGTTTTAATTTTAATTTTAGTCTTGATCCTGTCGTTTGCTTTTGATAATTTACATTTAGTGGATATGCTTATGGTGACATCTTACATACAAAACACCGAAAGCTTTTCTTTTGCTGAGGTTCGCGGTGTTAAATCTAAAAAGTGTGTTAATAGAAAATTTAGCCACTAGTTTTAAACTAATATAATATTGTAATCAGCTTAAAGTTTTCTAGAATTTTTTTTAAACTAGTGGAAATTTAAATACTGATTTTAAAGTATATTGGCATTGATAACTTAAAGCGTTATTTATTTTATACAGATCAGAAAGCCCTATGGACAAGTAGTGCAAGTTCGAACAATTAAAAATGTTAGCACTGTTAAAAGCTAAAGTGACACCTGGAGATAATGTTGACAAAAAACGATGGCTTTCATTTTCTGGTAAACGAATAAAAAGTTTATCTGGCGGTTTACGGGTTGTACTCAAACACGATTGCACGATTTGTAATATTGTTTTTATGTTACTTCCATTATTATCATGTAAAACACACTAAGCACAAATACCGGTGTAGATTAACCACAAACACACCTTTACATAAGTAAAAATAAACGTAAATGATATAATTCTCGGCCCAAAACCTGAGAATAACACTATAAAATATCGCCGTATCGATTGAAAAGTAGCGGTATGACGTCACGATCATTCCCGCGCGTTTAGTGTCGCTTAGTAGCAATAGCCGAGTGTCACAACTTGAATTATTTATTGCAACTTAAATATTGCGTTTTGAGTTTTGATATTTGGTATGCGTTATTTCTATACATTAACAAATATATTAAAGAAATAAAAAAAATGTTCAAGTTCCCTATTATCACGTACGCTACATCCAAAATTATACAAGTTATTCGCCATCAAGCAGAAAAAATCTATTTTTTAACAATAAAGCGTTATTAGAAAACAATATACAAAGTTAATTTTGAACATCTACTTTAACTTGTTATATGAAAATTATTCCTGGGGTATCTCGAAATCTGATAATTTTAGTTGATATTATAATTTATGTTAACGATACTAAGTGCGAAAAAAAAATTAAGTTTATGTCTAAATATATATTAAGGAAAATGGGGTCAGCAAATAAAATGAATAGTGGAAGTAACAAAGGTGGTAAGTGCCATAATTTCAGAAATAGTATTCCCAGAGAAGTTTTGTGATCTAACAAGAGCAGAAAGTGATTAATGTTAAGCTCCCTGCAAAAAAACATAAATAGATGCCACCGGTAAGTTTCAGTATTATTTCTCATCTGTGTTAGTGGAAATTTGACCACAACAATGTTAAAACTTCTCCCAAGTGATGATTTTAACCGTGTAAAAAAGAGTTACCAGATGACCACTTATTAAACCATTTATTATTTTACATGCAAAGAAATGAATTCTTCTTTTTAAATTTTCGTTTTTGGTACAAGCTTGTAGTTTTATTAGACCTAGAAACTCTTTTTCTTTTTGTTAATGCTCGTGGACCACATATAAAGTGAACATTTTATTATTGTGTCACATAGTTTCTTATGCTGAGGAAAATTAATTGTTGACTGTGAGAACTGTACAATACTTTGGTATTAAATAAAATAAAGAATCTAGTGATCTTGAAACTAAAAAAATGTGAAATCGTCAGGTTTGCACTTTTGAGCATATTATTGCACAATAAGCATATATATAATATCTTTTGATATTAGTAACATTTTACAATGGCCCCGCTCATATACTTCATCGCGCACGTACCAATTTTATTCTCTTTAAAAAGCAGAATATCCTTCGGAATTTCCAATACACCATCAGGATTCTCTTCTTTTGTCTGATGTCAAACTACGTTCAACCTGTGTGGTAGTAGTATTAGCAATAAAGGTAAATGGATAATAAATACCCTGTGCAGAAGGACCAGAAGCAGCTATGTCCGTATTTTGTATATCTTCATTTATATGTTTAGTAGCATTAGTTGAATCTGAAAGAAAAAAATGAATATTAAATTTTTATGAAAAAAATCAAACTAAATTAACATTTTATTCTTATAAACTAAACTAAACTAAACTTTTATTCTTATAAACAGGGCTAGGAAATTTATAAACCTGTTGGTCTTTACTTCCAGGAAGTCAGGTATGTTGTGTTGCTTATCCATTGACCTTGAACTGACAATGCATTTGGATTCTGATATGTTTTACTCATCGCAGCTTTCTTGTATAATGTAGCTGACACGAACAATGCTTATTTTTAGCACTATTGTTTTCACCATTTTGTTTCACGTTTATGGTTAGCCTAATTTTTATTTTTAAAAAGCTCTAAAATACATAAGCAATAATTTTAAACGCCATTTTGTTATAGCGTATTGGTAAAAATGTGCAACGGCACTTACTCCGCTTTTTTTTTTTTTCATTCTATAACTTTTATTTTGAGTTTTGTTTACTTAGCCACACCAGTTTACGTTAGTTAGATAATTAGTCAAATTTCGTGCTTCCCTGGACTTTTTTTCTCTGCTAATAAACTAAAACATTCTTTTTGGCACTTACCACCTTTGTTAGTTCAACTCTTCAAATGTTATTTCTATTTATTTTATTTATTTATTAACTCGCTAAGAGAATAGAACTGCAAAAAATGACCTTTGCTGTTAATACCTGATTAAAACTCACTTCTCTAATAACAGTTACAGGCAACAAGGGTTCCAGCTCAAATGAAGCTCCTTGAAATGACTGTCATCGGCTACCACAACAAAATAAATAAGAACTAAAAGTTCAGATGTTCACGAAATTATATATTATGACATGACAATTGTTTCGACAACACCGTGTCTTTATCAAATGTAATATTTACAAACTACCTGCTACCACATATACCGAAAAATGACCATAAAACTTTAATTAATGTTGTTGTGCGAATTTAAGTTCAATAAAGGAGAGGTATTTAAATCTAATTGATTGTTAAGCAATACATTTGAATATCTGATTTTGTTAATCTCCATGGCTTCCAATAAATTTAATTTTCTACTTTTTGGGGCTGTATGTAAAATATCAAAATTGTCGTCAAAAATGTGTTTTTCTGTGTTTAAGTGTGTAGCATAATTAGAATCTAAGCTATTGTTTTTAAACGCTCTTTTATGTTCGTTAATGCGTTTCTTGAAGGATCTGCCTGTTTGTAAAATATAAATTTTAGAACAAGATCCACATTTTAACCTGTAGGCACCTGATTTTTGGGATTTTGGACATTTCGTTTTATTGTTTTTTAAATATTTTCCTATTGTGTTGTTAGTTCTGACAGCTATTTTTAAACCACATTTTGACAAAAGTTTTGAAACTTTTTCACTAGGTTCTCCTATGTATCTAATTGTCTAAAATTGTTCGTGTTCTGGATTAGGTTTCGGATAAATAGAGTTTACTGTTGCCTGTATTTGTTTTTTATTTATAATTTTATCTATAATGGACGGATTGTAGCCGTTGTTCAGTGCAATTTGTTTAATGATATTAAGTTCTTTGTTTTGATTTTCTGTTGAGAGTTGCGTATTAAGAAATCTGTGTATAAAAGAGTGAAATGCAGTCATTTTGTGTGTATAAGGGTGATTTGAACTGTTATGTATGACTGTGTCCGTGTGTGAAGGTTTATGGCTACCACAACCATTATGGTTCATAAAATCGATAGTTGTACCAGATTTGTAGACTTAAAAATCCTTATTTTTTAAGAGAATACAATGGCAAAAATACATGCGTGTGCTATATAAAATGTTACATTCTTGGTTAAAAAGTTGTGAACAAGAATTGAAGTTTAAATTTTTATTTTGCTCATTATTAATTTGGAAACTTTATTAAATACTTTTCAAAAATCCCAACTAATTTTAAAATACAGGATGTCTCATAGCCAATGACAAATCAGATGGTTTGTAAAAAAAATTGGTATCTTGACTTTGCTCTAACGTTTTTCAATACATGTGACGTAGTATAAGAGGTTATTTCAAAAGTAGCGATGAGTTACATTTTATAAATGAGACACCCGATACGTAAATTTTTTGCAAATTTCTATTTTCTCGTTTTCTTAAACCATCTGCCCCATACCCTGTCTATCTGTCTATTGTTTAAATTCTCCATCGCAGAATATTACAAAAACATACAATTCTTACAGCTTTTCAAAGAGAGTAAAAATACAAAAGTGTGTGTGCATCACGACAATAAATATGTCTTAAGGATTATTCCGTCTGCCTATTGAACAAGAAGGGTTTGATGGATGTTGGCCCAAGCCCTACTAAATTCTCAAGGATCAGAAGTTTGGTTGTAAAAAATGATTTACTGTCCCTCCCGAGAAAGCAGGTAACACAAAAATTGTCTGTTAAAATTTATCTATATGATACTGACCGTAAGAATATTTGATAATGGAGAACAAATCCCTATGCGTACCGCAATCGTACTGAAGATTTACTAATACGTTTCAAAATTATTGTAGTTAACGATAATAAGCAACAATGTCACTTTTCTTTGAATCTTTCAACGTAGAAACTTCAAACTTCTATTTTCTTTACCTGATTTTCTCGTCGAAACTCGGAATATTAAATAAATAAATAAGAACTAAAAGGTTTTTTTTTTGACAAATTTGATAAAGACACGGTGTTGTTCGTGAAAATCTCAAATTTTAGTTCTTATTTATTTTGTTAAATGGATTTTCATCAAGTAAAAGCGACCTCAGTTCAATTTTTGAATATTTAAAACATTCATGAATTGAATAATATTGCATATGTAAAAGTACACAAGAAAAGACCAAACGGATATAAAAAATATATATTATGTAAACAGTTTTCAACTCAGGAACGACTTTTAGAAATGCTCTGATCAAAACTAGACACGTCGAATCCAGACCAAAGACGCTCTAAATGTTCGACTCAAGCAACACGAAAAAATATATAGAAAGGCACGATACTGAGATCTGAGAGAGCAGATCATATTTGGTCAGGGAACTTAAGTGAAGGAATCGTGTCACTTCAGTAACTATGCACTCACTTTGACAAACACTTTTTTCTGTTGTGTTATGTGTCCATAATAATTAGGTTATTTAATTTTTGCGTTGTTTCATTCGTTACTTTTTATGCAATCATATCAAAAAGTTGTTGGGCTGCAGGTACTACGCTACCAACCAAAGAAAAAGAATGTCTAAATTTGGTACGCTTTATGAAGTTTGTTCTGGTGAAAAATTATTTTGAAAATAAACGCCAGGTCAAGCATGGTCTGTTTTGCTGTATTCTCAAATGCAAACAGCTTTCTAGTTGGATAATAAACAATCCAAATTTTTTGCTTTTATATTGGCAAGGGGGGGGGGGGGTAATTAATTATGAGTCTGAGTCAGAGTAAAAGATACGTTGAATTGTTCATAACTTTCCACATAAGAAAGTTATTACCGGCAATTTCCCTCTTTCTTTATACGACGTACTTAATTAACTGCTAATTTTAGAACATGTATTATGGCACCTTGAAAATGAAACAACATCCGGCCCAAAAGCAAATGGAAAATTTTTCCAAGTCAAAAGGTTTATGCATGACTTTTCGTTTATAATATTACTTATATTGTCTGTACAGCGCTGACAAGCTCTCTTCACAATTGCCATCCAGAATAACGAATCATGATTTTAAGGGCACTCTTAAATAATTGTATTTCCTTTTCAGGATTGGACGCTACAAATAAAATTCGTACAGCAGAGAGATGCCAGTTTGTACGAATGCCAAGTGTCCTCACACCCTCCAACTAGTATATTTATAGAGCTCAACGTCGTCGGTAAGTCAATAATATCGTTCCTACCTGTTTTGGGCTAACCTGTATCAAAATTTACTTTACTCGATATTAAATTAGAATTTGGAGTTTACCGATAAAAACCATGACAAATGAGGAACTAAATACACCTAATTAGTAAACCTAGCTTTTGTGATTATTAGGTTTGCTTAATTAGCAAAATCTATCGTTTCTGGCGTAATGACCTACAAAATCCGGACTGAGTTCGTATCTAATACCCTCCCATCCTTTTATTATCTGTTTTCCATTCTCTCCTTCGGGCTTTGTCGGCAGGAACCCCTGCATATTTGATGTTATAATAAATATGTAAATATCTGTTTGTCTACTTGTGAGTCAAGCAAAGTACCATTGAATTTCCTAATACAACCAGATGTCACAAGGCTCCAGGGCATTGTCACTCAGTTTATTTTTATATTGCTCGGGTGTGTCGTTTCTGTGATGAGCGGAATATTAACGACATATGAAAAAGTTAAACGCACTTACAAAGCACGACATTTAAAATATAAAATATGTATAGTTCGTTTCCTTAGAGTGTATTAGGGATTACACATTAATGCACATTTAATTAATTAGATCGGTTAATTTCACTAATTTTGATTTAATTAATTCGATTAAATTAGCAGATGGTAATTGAATGATTTTACTCATAAATCAGAAAAACTTTTTTTTTTAACTAAACAACTTGCAAAATTTCTGTATTATCCAAAACTAACCCAAACTTCGATTCAGTATTGACTTAAAATCAACAATAACCGAATTATTAGCACCTTTAGAAGTTGTCTACAATTTCGTACAATAAAACTCGAACTAAATTAAGTATTTAAAGACATCCCCAATTTGTTCCATACATTTTGGGATATATTTTAATACAGATTGTAGCCCATAAAACTATTTATAAATATTCTGCGTTCCTCCTGCGTCGGCTGTTGATGAATTGAAGTTGCTGACGTTTCACCGATCATCCTGCTGGCTTTTTCAGAGCTCAACTGAAGCTGGGTCGCATTGTACTCTGTATAAGTGAATACCTATATATTGTTTGGCAGCGGGCGGAGGAAAAGGATAGGCAAGAACGTTGTCTCGGATGGCTGGTTCCCATATTGGTGAAAAGTAAAGACCTGAATCTCTGTTAAGACTGTTTGGTTGCTTATAGATTTCAATAGAATTGATTACAGGAAATAATTTTAGTTTTATCGAATATGGAATGCTGTAAACTCCTGGTGTGTCAACCGGAATTTTGTCTTTGGGGGAACGTAGATGCTGAGAGGTTTTTGGATAAGTGGTAAATCTGGTTTTGGCATTATATTTCTTAAAAACTTCTGATATGCAGTCAATAAAATATTAAATGTAAGGAAGGAGAATAGTGGCATGTGTGGGGTTGCTTTCTGACGGGTTGTAGTGAAGTGTATTTTGCATTGGAACGCTTAATATCCGCTAATTCCCAGTGACTACAGTTCTCTCAACAAGAGAGTTGGTAACCCATTATTTTGGGTCGGGTGATGATGTGACTATCGATCTGTATGCGTAGGTTTTCGGTAAATACATTGTCCCGATGTTAGGTCTGATTTACTATTGATAAGAATATCTAAGAATGAGAGGTTATCTAAACAATCTGAACAGAATCCAATGTGAGGTCTTATTTTCTATCGATAAGAATATCTAAGAATTTTTCACCAGGAAGCTAAATAACAAAAGCATAATCAACGTAGCGTTTCCATAATATTGTTTATAAATAGAGGTTATTGATAGCTTTCATCTCAAAGGCTTCCATAAATATATTTGCGATAACTGGTGATAATGGAAAATCCAGAGCTCTTCCAGACATTTGTTCAAAAATTTACCGTTATAAGAAAAATATGTTCCGGATAAGCATTTTTAAATTAAGATAAGAGGGTTTGGTTCCAGATTCCTAGATTTTCATAAATTTGAAATAATATTGAGAGTTTCAGGAATAGGGAAAGGAAATGGAAGTATTAAAGTACGAAACTAATAGTTTTCCCTGTAAAAAGTTTTATCAGTATAGGAGCTAGATATTGTGCTAGGGAATAGGTTGGAGAACCAATGATGCTGACAATAGGTAAAAGAGGTAATCCTAATTCAATTACATAAATAGGTGAAATATTTGAGTCCTATGGAAAAAATATGTGAAGGTTTGGTGATTTGGAGACTTCAGTCTCAATGTTCTGGCTATGCATGACATGGAATGCCAGAAAAGTTTAATCCAGGGAACTCAAGTCTTAATTGTCAATGCAGAGTTTCTAATATATTATAACACAAAGTTTGCAAAGTCCGAGTACTTGATTCATATCAACTATTTGGACTGGATGAATTTCTAATGTTCATCAATTCAGAATTCAAGAAGTGGATTTCTGCGTTTACAAATACGAAGAATTTCTAACATACCAAATGGTAAAGTAAGGGGTATGCAGTGTATTGCGCAAACCATAAATGATCCTACCATATAGTTTTCCAAAAAGTGCATGCGTTACTTTACTCTCAGTGGATTCTGAGATAGAAACGAAAATACAGAGAAGTATAAAAATCTGTTTTCCAAACTTTTCCATGTTTGGAAAATGTTTCCAAAATTCAAGTTCGCGGAGCTTTGAGCAGAATTTCTCAAAATTTTTGTTCAACAAAATCTAGATTAAAACGTTTAATTACTCCAGCTGTTTGTGACTTCCACATAAACAGGTCAATCAAGTTGGGCCGCCAATAATGATATTGGGACCTCGTATGGGGCTGATTGATGGTTAACAATAGCTATAAGATTTCGTACGTTCGATAACTCGAAGCTTTAAGCGAATGACATCTTTGTAATGCAGCGAGTGGCTTCTGTCCATGGCATGCGTTTCGCAAAGTTTGTGATAGGGACTCTATTAACTGTTATGTGGTACGGCATATAAACAGTCAACCTGAAGACCTGTTCCCAAAATTTCGAGCAATCATTATAAAAATATTAATTGTATTTTTCCTATGATTGAAATATAATTTTTCTTGATTTACACATACTACATATTACTGGCCAACTAGTTTGATTGCAAAATGAATTCTTCAATAAATAATACTTATGACAATAGAACGCTTTTTATTTTTACCTCAAAAATTGTGCATCAAAAAAATTCAAGAGGGCATTTGTGTATGAAAATAAACGAGAAATCCAAATATGAAGTCTATTTAGGGAAAATACGTATGTGTATCGCTTTGCAACTTAATTAATTATTAATGTATGTTACGTAGGTGCCCACCAAATATCAGTAAAGTATCTCAACAGAGCTTCATTTTGTTTCATTCATTTTCTTGCAACTAGCTTGAACCTTTAGGTGATCGCCACTCATAACACTTTCGATTCACTCCAAAAATAGCTTTATAAAAAATCCTTAACAAGCGGTGAATTTGAAGGATTTAAAATAGTTTTTCAACACCATTATCGATTTTTTATAAAAAAATAGCTGAAAAGTACTGCATCAACTCTATAATCCTTATTATCACAGTAATTTTTATGAGAAGGAAAATCGATTTAATTACCCTCATGGTACTAGTATTAAATGTTCCTGTTGAAGAGTGACGCTCAGTCCTGGCTGGGCTGATCTAGCCTGTAAAATTATTAACCTTATTTGCGTTGCTGTTAATGTGTGTTTCTTGAACCAAAAGGGCCTCGATTTTATGCTTGAGATAACATAAATTGATTGAGTCAAATATGCTCGAAAATGATCAGATCGGATTTCATTTAGCAAACTATCCAACGAATTCGAAATAGCAGCCTCCACGTTCGCATTTCATGGGGTCAATACGCCGTCTATAGATCCCTTTGATCGCCCAAGTATCACATAATTTATGTGTGTAGTTACTAGAATCTATAGGCACGAACAGGGTCGTAATGACTTTCATCCCATTTTAGTAATGTAGTGGGATATTCGGTAAACATGGAACAAAAACTGGCGCACCCAAGTTAACAGTTGTCGCTTCACAAACTATTTTTAGCTTTCCCGTCGAATACCAGAAATTTTATCTTTCGAAGAAGTTAGTCCGGGTCGTGAGTTGAGCATCAAAAACATACTAAAACGTTATAGAACTAGCTAGTCTTTGATTAAAATGAATTGATATGGCCAACTACAATAAGAAGATCAAAACGGTAGAAATAGTGGTCTAGTAGTGATGTATAATTTTATTAAATGTAATGAATGTTGATTTTCCTTGCCTGGCGCCTTATTTGTACTTTTCTCCTAAAAGTCTCCTAAAACTGCAGATGCTTTTCAATAGCAATACGGCAAATACGAATTTCTTCCAGAAAAAGTGCTAACAAATGTTGCAACATGATTCCCAAGTAACTGTCAATCAATAAATCGCCCAATTTTGCCGCAGTTCATTTATATTACCCATCAATTTTTCACACATTTGATCGGTTTATTGAAGTTGACCCTTCATGCAAAATTTACAACTGATCACTCATATATCATATTGAGTTTGCCTGATAATAAAAAAATAACAATGAATTACTTAATTGTAATATTCTACGGTTTTCACCAGTCATCATGACGTTCTATTTTTTGAGGTTATGTTCTGAACGTCCCACATGGAGTGTAAGGTGTGAGGTTATGCGTTGTGGAAGTGTCTTTATGCAACTAGTTATTGAAATTGACTGAGCTCTTTATGCAGATAAATATTTGTGGAGTTAATCCATTCCTCGTTAAATCTGATTTCTCTAGGTTCTCTAGAACATTGTGACTATGCAAGTCGAGATCTATGCGTAATTGCCTATTTCGTTAAGCAGCGCTCAAATTGACACAAATTACAGCAGTTCAGAAAGTTATGTTAAAAATGCTGCTGGCGCAGATTTGTCGCAACTCCTGTCAATGCCAGGAATAATAGAGAACCTTACTTTAAAGCTTTTTGAACCAGCCTGGTTCTAATCCAAAATTTTAGATGGATTAAATTCAATGTACAGCAAAAATCTTGGCAACAAATAATTATTATTTCTAGATTGTATCTCTTTTTTTCCTGCGAAACCGCCTGCCTCTAAAACTTTATCTTGGAATTCCCTATCACGGAGGAAAAAGTGAGGCTTCTCCTAAAATAAATTTTTGTTAAATCGACGTCCCCGACTTCGCATTGTTCACAGCAATTTTTCCAAAGTTTCTCCGGTTGCCCGTAGATATTCGGTAACATATTGCTGGAGGATGTTCGCCCGAAATGTCAGCCAGATTTTTCCGGAATTCTGACTGCATAAAATGGAAATGTGATTTTGTTCTCGGGCGTAGCCTCTTACCGTAGCGATGTGATAACGCTTACACAACGTGACTTTCTGAACCCTTGGTTATTACTTATTTGGTGCATTTTTAGCGGTTATTACATTTAAGTAGCTATAGAGGAATAAATGTACTTATGTCCGCTAGCATTTTTACTCCTAGAACGCGAATTTTAGCTTTGAATTTCTATTGATTTTAGTTCTCATTTGTAATTATTAAAATCAAATTGTCAAGTTTTTTATGCAAAAAATATCAGTAATACAACATAGCAATTTTTTGATCATTTTTTAAAGCATTTATTAACCCAGAAACGGAAATAAAATTTTATTTGGACAAGCTGATAGAGAGGCTAAAATAAGAGTTCTTTTATAAAATAGCGAAACGCTTTTTCGAAAAAGCTTGAAAATTTTATGCTTGGCGGTTTTCCACTGATTTGGGCTCAATTTTCATACTTTTACCAAGAAGAGCTTCTTCCTTTTCATAAAAACTTCAATTTGAACAATAATTATTCTAAAAACAATAACAATTATTTGGAATGTATCCGTTTCTTCTTTTACTGGTTGCATTGCGTTGAATTTTTGCATCATTTTTTCTTCGTTTATCTGTATTAATATCTGTTTTCTAGTATCTTGATCAACACTGGTACTTCGATTTGCGTGTATCGATCGGTGTTATATTTAATTAGCAGTTTTTCATGCTTTCGTGTTCTGCGACATCTTCTGGTAGGGTAATTGTCTATTCCAATATCGTCAAATAAGTTCTCTACGCATACACCGCGGTGATGAGTTTCTTCGTTACAAAAGTTAATTCCTTCCATGACGGAGCATGTTTCTACGGTAAACTGTCTCTTTTCCGCTTGTTCCATGTAAGGATATTGGGATATAAAAATCGATTGATTAAAAGATAAAATACTTTTAAATTGTGGTTGCTAACTTTCTATATAAATTGCTAGATATTTAAACATTTTATTCAAATCTGTCGTTAAAATAAATAATATTATGAAGCGCATTAACTTTTGCAAATATAATAGCGTCTTCTAGATTATCTAGATACATAATATGTGGCAATCATAATTTAATTGCTTTATTATTGCGTGAAAACTATGATGGTCTAGTAAAGAATTTATCGTCATTAATACTACATTTTGGAATATTTTTAAGCCAGTGTAAACTTGTCCTCCTCATCTGGTGGTCTGGGTATACAACTACCCTTTAAGTCAACAATTGAATAGGTGTTGTTTTTTAAACAGCGACTTCTACACACATTTCCATGAAACTTTAGTGGCATATGAGACTTTGCTACATTCAGCAATCAACGTGCCTGTTGACGATTTGAAAGTCTTCAAAAAAATAGGGCTTCAACATTTTGAGAAAGAGAAGTATAGAAATCTGCTACGAAATTTATTAAACAAGATCCATAAAGACTGTCCTATAGCAATGAGTCCGAAAGCAATCCATTTGCCACAGTTGTCCATCCTAGGTCGGTGTATAAATAGGTATTTTACAGAAGGGAGTAGAAAAAGACACTTTCTTCATATTTCTTAATTTTTAAACATGAGTGGAGGGAATTGAGTCTTTTTTTCTTTAAATTTAGTTAATTCCATCCTTTCCCCACTTTAAAAAATATATGTACAGAATGTGTTTTTTTATATAGTTATATATAGTTATTAATGACTGAATTTTCGCTAACTTTAAAGTATATATTTTACAAAGCTATTACAATTACGTATGACATTTTAGCCCTGTCGGCAATTTTTTGCAAATAAATTCGTATTTATTTATGAATTTATATTCAGACAACAACATTATTAAAATTGTTTCGTCTTAATGAACAAAATATCCGAATTACTTCGTCAGATACACAAAGTAACAAAATTTGTACTTTGGCATATTAATCCTCTCGGAAGCTTGGCTTGTATTTCAATTTTAGTTTTGTGTCTTAAATCTCGGATATAATCTCTATGTACCTGAAAATCCAATTTTCATTCCTAATAAAGCAAAATGTTCCAATTTCTCTTAATTAAACTTCCAATTTTCTGCCCTCATTTAAGTCGAAATCTGGTTTTGAAATTTGTTGTTGTGCCGCTATTAAAAATTATCGACTGCGTTGTAATTTCACAATGATAATAATTCCGTCCGCGTTGAGCAATTTCCGTGTTATTTGTGCTTATTTACGTGTAAATTTGAATCGATCTTTTTTATTGAAGCGGTGATCTGTTTAATAAATTTAATGAACCTTTCACTTATCCTAATTATTCGGTGCGTTCTAACTTCAATTTCCGCAATTTAGATACTCATTTGCGCAAAAAAAAATTGTATTTAACTGAATTTATGGAATATTGAAGTTCCCTACTTTCACGATAGTTCAAGTTATCGATCTAGGGGGGCACCAGTCGGTTTGGTTTGGTTATTAGTCTCTTTAAAATTTATTTTAAAAAACCCAATAACTAACGCGCTAACCTCTGAATGTCGTTCAGAATTGTATATTAAAGGTAGTATTTCAAAAGACTTTTTCTGACTTAATGAACTATACAACAATAATTAAAATGAAAATAAAAGTTAAGCATACATACTAAACTAGAGAAATATCAACTTGTTTGGTCTGTTCCATATTCGCTTGGGTCCTATATAATTGTCTGCAAATTAGCGTAAGAAATCCTTTTAGCTTTAAAAATTTTGCCAAAAAGGGTAAGTTCATTATATTCATGAACAATGAGATTCAGATATTACCCTGTTTCGCGCTAGATTCTTTTTATTTAATTACTTATTTATTTATTTAATTTGTTTGACTTTTCTTAATACTTTCATAAATTTGTGATCTTCGTGATGTAGATGCAAAATTATGTTTTTGTTATTTTGTGTATCCAGTGAATATCTGTAGAGAATTTTGTATGAATAATTGGACATTATGTAAGTAAAGCATAAGAAAATTGTATTTAAAAAATATTTGGTATTAATCTCGATAACAGTTTATATAGATTTTAGCTCATCAGAAAACGTAATTCAGTACTCAGATTTTTATAATAACATGGAGCTTCAGTGAGACACGGCGACAATTTTAAAGTGCAATTGCAAAACATTTTTTTTTATTTTCACAACGTGGTAATTTGTCTCATTCTGCTTAGTATTCTTGACTTAAACAGGCCTTCGTTCTGGTGTAGTTAATTCCCTTGGTATTCTGTATATACATTTAAAAAATTTTAGATTTAGCTTCGGACTGCTTCAAAATTATACATTGCTTTCTCAAGCACATCCATTAAAAGAGAAGAAAATATAATGCATATAAAACTGGTTAAATGTGTGAAAAGTTTTCAAACGCTTTATCAAATTACAAATATGAATCAATGGCATTCGTATTGAATCTCTAGTCATAGAAGTCGTAGAAAAACTGCTTTGGGGTAATAAATTTTATCATTCATATCGTAAAGACTCATTCGTCAATGTTCAGTTTTCGGCTGGCTTTATGAAAAATCAAATTCTTTTGTAGTTCAGGTTTCGACAATTTTATTGGCTTCTTCAAGACCATAAAAGAGACATATACTTAAAGTCGTGTTCTGAAATAAACCAATGTACAACAGCGCAATAATATATAATATAAATTTTAACAAAAAAATGTATTTGTATTACTATTATTGTATTGTATTGTATTGTAATTATTGTAAAGAAATAACAAAAAAATAAAAATAGTACTAATAACAAACAAAAGTTAAGTATTTGTGAAATATTTTAGGGTCCTGAAGAGTGCAGTAAAATCTCCGAAATGTTGACCACATAAAATATAATTGCTAGTGCAGCAGAAACAATAGAGATTCCTATTGCTAGTCGTTTTTGATTTTGGTTAATTATGCAAAGAAATAACAAAAAAACAAAAAATAATACAAGTGATAAACACTAGTTACCTCTAACAATAGTTAAAGTATTTGCGATGTATTTTAGAGTCCTGAAGAATGCAATAAAATCGCCGAAACGTTGGACACAGAAGAATTTTATTTTTCATAAACCCAGACGAAACAATACCGATTGCTATTCGTTTGGCGACCTTGGTTTATTATGCAAGGAAATAGCAAAAAAGTGAATATTTAACGGTTACAATAGTTAAAGTATATGTAATATATTTTAGAGTCCTGAAAAATGCAATAAAATTTCAGGAATGTTGACCACATAGAATTTAATTTTTCATTAACCCTGCCGAAATAGTACACACTCCTATTGCTAGTCGTTTTCGATTTTTATTAATTATGTAAAAAGTAACAAACAAATAAAGAATAATACAAGAGATAAATAATAGATAACGCTAACAATGCGTAAAGTATTCGTGATATATTTTACGGTCCTGAAGAATGCAATAAAATCGCCGTAACCAAACAATACAGGTTGATATTACTATCCGGTTGCGATCTTGGTTAATTATGCAAGGAAATAACAACACAAATGCGTGAATGAATATTTAACACAAACAATAGTTAAAGTATATGTGATAAATTTTAGAGTCCTAAGCCCATCCAATCCAATATCGAAATAGAAGCTGATACATTTTTTGTGTAATAGATATAAACATATTTTTTATTGTCTATATTATCTTGTGATTGTACCAATATCGGAAAACCTAACTTATGTTTCCAGAAGCGAGGGCGGATATCGAAGGACCTTCCGAAAAGTACCTGAAACCAGGAAGTGGCTTGCGATTGCAGTGCAGTATCCTACAAAGTACCGAGCCCCCAGCTTATGTATTTTGGTAAATATATATATGCGCATGATCATTTTAGATCAAACTGTCCTATTTCTTTACACTATAAGTACTATAAAATTAGTGAATACAATACCACAGTATTATAAACCTGAGAAATGTTATATTAATTACAAAACCTTTGGATTCCTCCTTCTTCGGTTTATATTGAGTCGAACTTGTTAGCGTTTCGCCAATCACCTTGTTGGCTTCTTCAGAGCTGAAACAGTTTTTGTTAAGCTCAGAAGAAGCCAACAGGATGATTGGCGAAACGTTAGCAAGTTCGACTGAGCAAAAACCGACGCGGGCGGAATCCAGAAGCTATGTAAATAGTATTACAGTAGCATGTGGAAGTTTCTTTGAAAAAAATGTTAACTGAGAAACGTTGCATGTTTAATTTTAATTATATTAATTAAACATTTAACAAACACTGGCCCACGGAATATCACCGCAAAGGAACTTTTGATAATTTTTTTTTAAATAAATTCAAGGTTTTTCTATTTTTGTTGTAATTGTTCAGCTACGATGTCATTGAATTCACAAAATTTGTTTTAAATAAACCGACATTCCGAGATATTACGTTTGCAAGTTACATATGCCAAGATTTTCTTAAAACCGATTCTTCTCTCGCTCACCGTCTCAGATATCTTAGGGAATTTATTCTTTATGGCGAGGCTGTTGCAGTTTCCGCCTTATACTCGGTCGTTTTTCTCAACTGAAGGTTAAGTCGATTTTATCCCCCGCTTATATTGATATATTTCTATAAATTCTCTTGGCTATTGCTTGTGTCGCGGATCAGTATATGCGGAAATTCTCATTTAATGCACTGATCTCTCGTCCAGATGCTTATAAATAACTTCATCAAATACTTTATGCGAATGGACGTTAAGAATTTCCAAACTTAACTGAAGGCAGTCGCTTTGTGACATTAACTGGAATAATATTATTTTACTGTATCTTGTTGTTCGTGGATAGGATGGGCCAATGTAGTTAGTATACGTGGTCTCCCATAGCAGTGGAGAATGAAATAATGCCATTAGAATTTTGCAGTGCCAAAAAAGAGAATTGTCCGATACATCCTCAAGCTCCGGCCCACGGCATGGGCGTTTCATCGGTATGGATATTTTGATAGTCCCTTTTTATATTTTCTAGTACTTTAATCTTTAAATAAAACAAATCGCCCATCCTCGTAGAAACCTGCTTTCACAAAACCAAAAGCGAAGGTCTCAAAAATATTTTTGAGATCTTTTTTTTACTTTTTCATAATTTCAAACATTCAAAACAATTCTGGAAACAGCCTCTCAGCCCATATGGATATGGACATAACAAAAATAAACAGCCTTTCTTCGTTTATACAGAATGTTAGTTGGAATCCCGTAAATATACGGTACATATACGGTAATAGATATTACGATTTAACGACACTTACCTTAGTTCATAAATGGAGATTAACCGAGATACAGGGTGTCAAATTTGCCATTGTCATTTTTTTAAAATAATTCCTGAAATGAAAATAGAATATCTACGTATTGTACTTTTCGTGAATTTGATACTTCCTAACCTTTATGCACTTTAGTGTATGCAGACCTTAATAAAGATTTCCTTACATAAAAAAAAGTATACCTTTTAAATTTCACACCGAGTTGCCGTTTTTGCATTTAATTGAATAATTTCAGGTGAACATGTAAAATAGTTCAAAGTAGGCTTGAACTAACATAATCTCAATGAAAGACAGTGAAATACCTAAGCAAATACTATAAAGGCACTTAGGTTCTCGTGAATTTCCTTGCCCTTTGACCGAAAATGTTTAAGAATATTTATACTTGGCAAAACTAGTCGGTTCCGCCCAAGAGGGATTGTGTGGGACTACCAAAAATGATTATATCGGAGTCGGAAGAGGAACTTTTAGTCCAGGTATCTCAAAATATGAAAATAAGCACAAAACGAATGTTAGTGCGAACCGGAGTGAGCAAATCTACAGTTTTTCACCAAGAAAACCTTTATCCATATCACTCTAGTCGTTTACAAAATCTTTTAAAGGGTGATTCTCCAGAAAGATTTGAATTTGCTCGATTTGGTCGTTTCTGGAAAAATGTTTTTCGATAAAATAATGTTAACAGATGAATCAATATTTACAGGCAGAGGTGTCTCTAGAAATAAGCTTGCGCGGAATATAGAAAAACCTCATTCAGCAACTGAACGCTAACAGAAATTTAAAAGAAGCGCTTGGTAAGCAATAATTGATAATTACATGTTACGACCAATCGAACTACCACCTAATTTAGCTGGACCTCAATTTTTGCAAACTCAATTCGCCAATTGTGTGGGTGATCTATCGCTAAAGTTAAAAAGAACAAAACAAAATAATTAAGCCAGATGGCGCTCCGGCGCACTTTTCGAAACATGTTGGAGATAATCAATTTGCATATCGTTGGATTAGTCAAGTACCTTAGCCGCCTAGGAGTCCGGATAGTTCACATTTCATTTTTCAGATGAATTATAGCACAAGATTGAAAATGTCGCTGAATCATTTCAAAACGGGGAATTTTATTTAAAATCAGGCAGTCTTTCAATAAACGTGTCCTTAAATGCATGGCAGTGAAAGGAAATCGTTTTGAACATTTATTGCCGAATAGAAATCTTCTTTTTTATGAATAGTTTTTGTATTTGACTTGGGTTTGAAACTAAATTTCCAGAAAGTTGTTTCCGTAGACGTCAAAGTTTTTTGAGTCTCTTGTAAAATCCCAAAATAAATAATATTAAAAACGATGTACTACAACATTAGCTAAATTTTAAACTTGATGGCATAAAAAAATTTCAAACCCAAATTCTTAGAAAACGGCGACTCGGGCGAAATATAAAATGTGCATTTTTTGTATTAAAAATGTGTAAGAACTGTTATATTTATTAAAAATCTGCATACACTAAGGAGCAAAAAAGATAGGAAGTATTAAATTCGCATACGAAGCGACCTCTACAATTTGGTCCAAAATTATTCACAACCCGGGATTGCTCAAGTCAAAAAAGCTCGATTATGTAATGAATTATATTTAATAATGAAAAATGAAATTACGTCTTTGACACCCTGTATCTCGGTGCGTATCTACTTTTGGATTAAGGCAAGTTTCGTTAAATCGTAATATTTTACCTAAAGGATGTCCTATTTTGCCATGTAGTATTATTTATGTGACCCTCTGTACACTCCTCATAAATATATTTATTACAGTGAGTACATACAATACAATACAATACAATAGTATACCCAAAAAAAATACAAAACCAAAAAAAGAAAAAAAGAAAATAAAAAAACAGATGTATTTATAACAAAATTACAAAGGAAGCATTAATGTTCGGCATATATTGAAAAATAAAATGTCATTCAAATTTTAACAATGTGGTACATAATAAATTAACTTATTTAATTTAATGAATTAATTAAATACGGTCATTAATTATTCAAGAAAATTGCGTAATACTATTTTGGATAAGGTAATTCCGGGAGAGTTATATTTATCTGTGTCTTTCCGAGATTGCAGGGGGATCAGTTCGATGTGTTCGTGAAAACTCAAGAACAAAGTGACGAAATTAGATTTTTCTAATTTAACAACATTTGACAGTGAGTATATTTAGTGTATAGTTTTGAAATCAGAAGTGTATTTATAATGAATAGTTATTGGAATGATAAACTGGACGTGGAAAACATTTTATACCTATGACCATATCTCCCGGACAATCAGGAGATTTTTCCCTATCTAGAATTAAGCATTAAGCATTCCGATTACTCGGAAAATTTTATTTTTTATGCTGTTACCTAATTGAGATATTCTTAATTGCAGATGCCAAGTAGATATACAAGGAAGTCCATACAAACACGTGGGAACTGGACAAAAGAAAATTTGACCACTGCAACCAGAAATGTGCTGGCTGGTTGTATGTCTATTCAATGAGGTTCCAGTGAATTTCGCAAACCAAGGAAAACTTTAGAGTGTCAGTTTAAATTCGGAAACTCCGAAAAAGGAATCATGGGATTCAGCTGTGTATTTTGAAAAGAGAATCTATATAGAATCTATCTCGATATAACCTAACCATGCAAAATACGAGTTTTCCTTTAACAAAGGATGATCTAAGACGGACTGCTTGTCACTTTGCTTAATAATTTTTGAGTTGACATCCGGAAATCAGTGTTCGTAAATCTGAATGAATTTCACTAGCTAGAGCAACTGCAATGAATCGAAAAGAGGTGGCAGATTATTTTAATTTTCTTGAAAAGTTACTGAAAGAGAGCTCTTTATTGACAACAAACATATTTAACATGGATGAATGCCGAAGGTAACTTTTTGCCGGCTACTGTAATCATAAAAGGTAAAATAAAAAGAAAGAGTGGGACGACGCTTTACCACCAGAATCTGTCCTATTTATAGAGCAAAAATCAGTTTTTCTTCAGTGGATGCGTGACCATTTTGTTCCCAGGAAGCCATTAGGAAAAGTGCTCTTGATTCTCGATGGACACGCATCACTGGTAAATTATGTCGAAATGTTTGCGAATTCGAATGATATCGCCATATCCTGTTTGCCCAGCCTAGCCAGGAATTGCTTAGTGTTAGAGTTGGGGTAAGGCTGCTACGATTTAGAACGTCTCATCAGGTTTTCAGGCATGGAGAATCCTGCCATTCAATCGAGAGGTCATACCAGATGACGTATATTCTATTGACAAATCCTCCACGACAATTACATTACAGTCCTCAGAAGAAAGGAGGAGCACAGCAAAGTGATAGTTTACCAGCACGACTATCTACTAACAGAAAAGATGATACTCCCTTCAACATATTGCTTGACTTGTTATTAGAAGGAGAGCCAAGCAAATAGCAGCTATTTTGACTTCACCGGAACATTTGGTAGTCCGCAAAGCAAAAGAGAGAAAAGCTCAAGGAAAACAAAAAAAGTGTCAGCATAAATCTTTTCCGAAAATTGAAAATAATAAAACATTGAAGAAGAAAAAAAGCAAATTTGAATCATTAGGTAGCGAAGAGGACGTAGACATCAATCCGGAATGCAAGGAAAGTGGAAATAAAGATTTTGTAGGAAATTTGTATGTAGGATGTGGGGGGGGATTATCTGGACTGGATCAAGTGTGTCAATTGTAACCCATGGCTACATGAAAAATGTAGAACCTTCGGTGATTTCTGCCAAAAATTTGGTAAAAAAGACAGAAAGTAAAAAAAAAAACATGAATTATTAATTATTTCATGAGTTTGTTTCTCGTCAGTGTATGGTCATCACTCCCGGATAACACACATTTTCTAAAACATTTTTTTAGTTTAGAATCCCATATTTCTTTTTAAATTAACCATGCTTTGTACCGCCAGTGTTATTATACCTTCATTTTATCACAATATATAAACAGATTTCACAAAAAGTTTGTTTTTAATTATTTTCAAAACTATGGCCATCTATCCTGGAATTACCCTGTCCCAAAAATAAACGATAACGAAATAGCGAGCAAACAAAAATTACAGGCACTAAATCAACGATGAAAAAAATGCAATTTTAAATTAGACAAACAAATCTGTTGTTGCCAATGAACATGAAACAAATATTTATCTAAAATTTTAGCAATAAATATTTATCTAAAAACGCTATTTCTGTTATAAAAGTAAACGTCTGAAAATAACAGAGAAAAGCGATATCCGGTCGTCTTATTCTGGTTGAATGTTGCAAACTAATGATTCGGGAAAATCGCAAGTGAAAAAAAAGTTTGTTGGTTACCTACTTTATTCCCTACTAGGATTTAACAAGCCCAATTAGAGTTTTCAGAAGTTGAAGCGGACGGTTTTGAGACGAGCGTAAACGATGTACATATTTTTTTGCAGCCTACATTTGGTGTGTTGTATTTAAAACTTGAAAATTTGAGAAAAACGAAACGCCGTACGTTTACTGCGGCAGAAGATGAGTCTCAATTAGTATCAATAAGCATTACTCTCAGCATGTCTTTTCTAAATTTTATAATAAACTAATAAAATATAAAATCGAAGTTTCGGAAGTAGTATAGATAACGTCAATTTTTTAGCAGGCTCATCAACACGCCACTGATTGAGCTACACTGTATCAGAGAAAACGAAACAAAACCATTTAACCCTATGTTTTCAATGCAAAAAAAAACCCAAGATTAAATACCCTGGGTGGCAAGACATCCAGATCCATTTTAAAAGCAATAAAGGGTCTAATGGTATCTCATTAGAGCCTCCTCTCGATAATATCAATTTTTGAAATGTTGTGCAATATTGCGCTTTTAAAAAACTTTCTTAGAATTGAACCTGCATTTTACAAAACGTCCAACAACGCTTTTGGTTTGTAGAGGATTACTAAAAGCATAATTCCTGGAATAGTAAAAATGTCTGTAAAAAGTAGAGAACAAGTTCGGCGGCATCGCAAAGACTTTCCAAGTCGTATTTTTTTTTGTCTAAGCACGACAAGAACATCAGTCTAAACAACTATTTCGTTCCTTACACGCGCTAATGTTTGTAAGTGTATGAAAAATCCAGATGTATGATCATTTGTGCCCCAAGAAACTCGTAACCAAAGTGTCGTTTATAAAACTTGTTTCATAACAGACTATTACTAAGTTGTTATCCAATTAGAAAGTATTTTAGACAAACACTTCAGAAAAATTATGTTTACTAAAAATAAGTAGTCTCACCATAAGTTAAGACACTGACGCATCATCACCAACTATTAATAGCTATAATAATAATAAAATTATATTAGAAAGTATTAGAAAGTATCAGAGTTAATTGCAAATTATATTAGAAGGTATTTTAAACAAACACTACAAAACATTTATGTTTACAAAAATCAAATCATAAGTTAGTCATAGTTAACGACTTGTGTTTATTGGTGTAATTGTTGATTATTCTGTTTTTAAAGTTTTGCGGTGTATTTGTTGTTGTTGAATAATGGCTGAACAACAAAAAACAAGGAAAAGAAGATCTTAGGGACGAATGCAGGAAGTAGTCATCAAACTGGACAAGACTGCAAATGTTCAAAACTTAAATGTTTCCAAAATCTCATTGCAGCCGATTTAAACACGATCGTGTCTAAGTTTAATCAACTGCAAAGTCATGATCCGAGTGGTTTAATAACTTGCAAACCTGTAACACTCCATCGTCCCAGGAAATGTGAAAATGAAGCTGATTTTCATTCATTTTCATATACTTATAAGGTGAGATTGTTAAAAACACACTAGATGTTTTAAGAGTAGAAAGTATCACTATGGCTTGACTAAAACAACAAAGGTTTACTTACCTGCTGAGCTCAATATTAAGAAAATGTACTCTATGTACAGAGAAAAATATCCTGATAAATTATTTACTTACGAAAAATTAATATTGCTTTTGTGTACCCACGATGCGATACCTGTAGTACATGCGATGAAACAAAAAATTGACGACATTGAAAAAAAAATTCAAAGTGCAGCTGATCACAATTCACTGCGAAATTGATAAAGAAATACATTTAAGAAGAGCAAACACGTAAAAAAACTTCTAAGCTTGATGCTCAAAAAAACAAAACCAAGGAAGATATTGTAATGGATTTTCAAAAAAATCTTCATCTGGCGAATACTACAACTAATGACACGTATTATCGTATAAAACTTTCGTTCTACATGTTTAACATATACATACATGTCCTTTCGACCTCTGAAGCCCTTTTCTATACTAATACTGAAGTTTCAGGAAAAAACGGTGCTGATGATGTTTCTGGATTATTTTGCGATTCACCCTGTTGAATTTCACCGCGATTGGAATGTAGCATTATTTGCTCATTTTGTTAAATGACTTAATACAATTAAAACGGTTTTTTCTGTTCCTGGACATTCGTATCTAGAATGCGATAGAAATATGGGTTTAGTGAAAGAGAAGACGTACGTTGAACTGTCCTGAAGAATGGAATGCACTTTTAAGGGATTCCCGAACAAAACCAAGCCCTTTTAAATTTATTTCTTGTGAAAATCAGTCCATTTTTAGGAGTTGCACCAAATTTCTAGCGGATAATATATGCCCAAGTGTCCTTTTCCTTCAAGACCGGTCAAAAAATTAACTGTAACCGAAAATCACGCTCATATGATACATAAGGAAAGTTATAATGATCTAAAACTTGAAAATGTTGTCATAAAACAAAAAAAAGACTTTCGCTACCTGAAAAGTAAGTGTGTTTGGCTTCCAACTTTAGCTTATGATGGGCCAATACTTGCATCAAAACCTAAATTTCAAGACCTACAGCATCTAAAAAGATTCTGTTTTCAAAAAGCGCAGGATTTTTTTACAGCAATACCGGATGGATAAGATAGCAATAATAGATTATGGACCTTCATCTTTATTGCCAAGTTTTTTTTGTATTAGAATCAAAGTTTTTTTATATTCTGTCAAAAAATATTTTAGTTCAAGTTAGCAATTGTATTCCAAAATCTTTTTTTTTGTTTACCATATTCTAGAATCGTCTTCGGAAATAAAAATCACAATTACTCAGAATTAAGCTTTTTGGACCTTCATCTTTTCTCTCCTGTACTCTTCAAGTATTTTAGAAAAACACTTAAATACAATTATGTTTGCAAAAAATAAGTTAAGACCCTGACGTATGATAAATCACACCGTAGCTATTAATGGGTTAATTCAAATTTGAAATCAATTGGATGATGGTATCTTCAACTTTTTACATTTTCCGATTAACACTCAATAAACGTTTTTCATAGGATTAATGTAACACAAAATGGTCTATACGGGAAATGTCTCGATAAAAAGGCGTTTTCAGAGTGATTAATTATTGTTCCAGGTATCACAATAACAGGATGATAAATTACGACGTTGACCGAGGCATCAACGTAACGACGGAGTTGAGTGAGAAAAGTAGCACGCTGACCATTACGAACGCCGCAACACGGCATTCGGGAAATTATTCATGCGTGCCAAGCAATGCTCAACCTGCCAGCACTTACGTGCACATACTTAACGGTAAGTCGGTAGGAATGGGATATTAGTTATTTATGACGTTAATATTAAAAATACCATTTAATTTCGTGAGAATGGGAGCTAATTCACTTTTCAAGTTATGTGCACTCCAAAACAACAAACCCGAACAATCAGTCGTTATTGTTCTCTTTGTTTGTATGTATTCTTTTCTAACTGTTCGCTTTTACATCTACATAGCGCAAACAAATAACACATTTCCTTATACATTAATTTTGATTAAAAAACGGAAATCTGTTGGATATGTATTTCAATGGATTTTGCAGATTTTCGGTAATTCATATATATCGACTGTATAAAAACTTAAAATCATACTAGAGTATACTTTAGAAATCAGTTCGAGTGAACTAGACATCAGAATCATAAGATCTAACGCTGCTAGATCCGATGGGCTGTCACCTGAAACGATTAAATTAGTATTGTCCTTGTCCATGTTTTAACACGAATTTTCAATTATTTTATAGTTAATTGTGCATTTCCCGAACAATAGAAGACTGCTATAGATTTGCTCCTTCCAAAGATCCCGATCATAAGTTGATACCACTGATACTCATTTGTTTGAGGTGATTTTAAATACCCGAATAGTTAACTCTCAATCAGGATTTCGCGTCGGCTGCTATGCCAAAACTTTACTTTTGCGAATGCGTTTTTTTGAGAATATATGTTTTTTTTTATTTTTTTCTTATGGGACCCCGAAACTGTTTAACTTTAACTTAGCGGCTTTTTGAACTTTACTTGTGAAAGCTGCAAAAAAATATTTGTTGGATATGGGATGAAATTTGCGCTGTCTGGTTACTGGTACCTTTGAACTGAGGTGGCTTTTACTTGATGAAAATCCATTAATCAAAATAAATAAGAACTAAAAGTTCAGATTTTCACGAAATTATATATTTTTACATGACAATTATTTCGACAACAGAGTGTATTTATCACATTTGATAAAGTCACGGTGTTGTTGTTATCAAATGTGATTAAGACACGGTGTGGTTGAAACAATTGTCATGTAAAAATATATAATTTCGTGAAAATCTGAACTTTTAGTTCTTATTTATTTTGACTGGTATCTTTATTTATTATATAGAGATGATACTAATAAGTTATATTTAAGGTATGAATGCTTTGTTACTACTAAGTAACGTTCCACCAAGTTATAAACAAAGGTTTTTCTATTTGCATTGTTTATTGTCGTCATTACCGAACTGATGACAAACAAAGTTTGCTCACTTGACTCAAAAATGACTATTTTTTAATAACTGGAGATCTGCTATTTGTTCGGATAACGAAAAAATTTAGCGATCCATAGGTCAAATTTCCAGTGTGAGAAAGATATGCAGAGACTATTGGACTCACAGAGAAAGGAGAAATAATATCTGTCAGAGATTTTCACGTTACATGGTGTCCCATTATACGTAACCAAGTGGATAGCTTTGATAATATTGATCCTACGATGAAGTTTAAATGACCAAAGTTGGAGCATTGTTTTTAAACCTGTCGAATCTGCATACAAAAATATAAAATAAATTTTTTTCTTTCAAATTTTGACAGTTCAATATTTTTTAAAAGTTGAATGTCCTGTAGTTCTCCGGATTTCAAATATGTAAGAGTTAGTTTTGACAGATTTTGAAATATGGCGCGTTTTATCTAATATCATATGTAAAGAAGTCAATAACTATTGTTTCAAAAATCAAATTAGCCGCCATAGCTGTGTTATGGCAACTGGCGTAGTTAACTGTCATTTTATAATTAAAATGGTATTTACACAAGCAGAAAAGTTTTTACAATATGACCTAACTTAGACTATTAATTTGAATTACAGAATCGAAGTTTCAACATATTTCTTTTCAGAGCATCCATAGAACTCTATCCGAGATATGTGGGATATGAATTTAAGTGAAAGTAAAATCCAGCTTATTTTAAAGACACGCATCTAAGTGGACAAATGTTCAAACACAGACAAACAGATACGTCTTGAGTTTTGCCGCATTATGTTAGAACGATTTCAAGAATCACTTAATTTTATTCACAATATCCTGTTACAGATGACTCCTCAGTTAATACGGTCTCACCGCCTAATTTAAATAACCCACTAAGTTTTCCCAATTAAAAAATCTGGTTGAAAATCTATAGGAGTTTGGTACGGAATTATTTCTTTTAGACATCTGGGACCCTGTTTTTTTCAATGAAGAATGAGAGGCGATCGATATTTCGATTTGCTTCGATTTGGAGTAGAAGAATATATCGAAGAGTTACCTCCTGTTTTGATTCCAAATATAGTATGGAAACAGGACGGGCACCACATCACAGTGTAAGAGACATAAGAGACTATTTCCAAAATAAATACAATGTCTGGATAGGAAAAAATGGTGTAATACTCTAGCCTCCTAACAGTCCTAAAATAGAGAGCATATAGAAGTAGGCCGGCAGCAATTCTGGTAATACAAAAGAGAATACGAGAAGTTGAAGCCCTAAATTGGCAAACAGAACTTCTTAGAAGGTGTATCGAAAACCTACACAAACGTTTTCATGTATGCGTGCAGATGAATGGTGCTCATTTCGAATATCTTTGAATAATATCTTGAAATAATAATAATATAATCCGCGATATTTCAAAATCTTCCAAAAATAACCCCAACAACTCAATTCAATTTAAAAAGAACATCGAAGTATAAAAATGTTGCGGATAACATTTTTATTTTATATTTTTTGTTGCAGAATCGCAAGGTTTAGAGGTAAATTAAACTTCATCGTAGGTATCAATATTAGCAAAGTTATCCATTTAGTAATTTAGAATGGTATTACAAATTGCAATTAATATGTCTGTCATATATCCAATTTAGTAGGTTATAATACTAAAAATACTTTTTTGAATTTACTCAATTATGTTAGGCCACTTAGTTACTGTGATGATTTAACTGGAAGAGTTTTGTGACAACTATATCAACGGACAAAATCAATATTAGCAACAGCAGATTTAGACACAATACGCGGCCTTACGCAATTTTAATCTTTGCAGTAAACTTAAAAATTATAGCCGTAGAGGGTTCTGTTAGAGCACCGTTAACACCCGAAATCTGTACTTTCCTAATCAAAAGTTTCAAATTTGTTTTGTCCCACGTTGCAAAAATAATTAAATGAACATCGACATTCGTGGGTATAAACTTTTCGCTACCAAAGCCGTCTGGCACTTAGGAACACCTAAATAGATATTGATGTGCGAAGAGGTACAAAAACTCGATTCTTACCTACGTTAGTCCTTCTAGCAAAAAACGATCCACTAAAATCGTATTTCGTTTTATCAGTAGAATTCAAGTCTGCACTGCTTGATTTGACCGGATAATTAATGTTGCGACGTTTTTTTATTGATTTATTTATTAATTCATTTCTTAAACTAACTTTGGTATATCGATTAAAATTTATTTGGCATTAATCGCAACCAAATGATAAGGATAATTCAAATGGGTTGCTGTGTCTAATAATATGTCATTCGTAACATTCGGAATATCCGAGAAACGCTGCAAATTGGAAATTTTGATTTCATATTTCTATAGCGTTCATTGCTCACATTATTTTTCTTTATGGTCGCCATATTGTACTGCTTAACATATTTGTGGAGGTTTCCTTGAAACATAATTTTTTATATTTTGCGTATTTTAAACTGTCAACCATGACTCAAGAATTTCTTTTTGGGTGTGTTTTTAAATAATTTCCTAATGCAAGGTGGTCTCAAAAATATTCGGCCCATCTAAGCTTGTTTTAAATGGCCCAGCCGATATAAGGATTCATATTATTGGTCGTAATTACTCCAATGTAGGGTCTGTATGGTCTTAAGTTGGTGGCTGGAGTTCAGACTTGAAAGCAATGATATTTAAAAACAAAAAATAGTACAAAGTACAATTGTTTTGTAAATATTACAGTTCTTTTGTACAACTTCAACCAAATTTACTAATTTACAGCTAAGTGTTTGACGAAAACGGCTGTGTAATAGATTATGGATATTATACTATATTATTTTTACATATTTTGTTATTATTGTTATTATGTAGATAAATGTAACAATAAGAAAAGGAACCCAACATTATACAATCTACATTAATATTAAGCACAGAACTAAGTTATTTGAGCGTTTAATCTTAAATGCAATAAGTAATGGTAAATATTTTCGGTAGGTTATAAAACTTATATTTTTAGTTAGTTTTGGTTAGTCTAGTTGTGTTGCTCTCTATAAGTACTTTTAGTTTTTCAGGAAAAATTTTACCATCATCACTTTGAAGACAAATTTTTGAGTAACAATCAAAGGTTCCATAATTTGATTGGCTGCAAGGGTACAGTATTTAATTTTGTTGGAGGAAAATTGCTACTTAAATGAAGAATACAGAAATATGATAGGAACAACGAGAAACCAGGTTGAATGAATTTAGAATCAAATCCGAATAAAATTTTGGATGAACATTATTTAACTAAAATTAAAATTAAAATATATAAAACCATACTAAGACCGATACTAATGTATGGATGCGAAAGCTGGACAATGACGAAGCAAAACGAGAGAAAACTGAGGTGTTTTGAAAGAAAAATCCTAAAAAAAATCTTTAGCCCTGTAAAATGGGAAACTACAGACGAAGAAACAACAATGAACTGAGAGACATATATCAGGAAGCGGACTGGACAATGGAGACTAAATCCAGACGACTAAGATAGCTTGGACACATAGAACGTAGTCCAGAAAATAGAATTACAACGCTAGTCTGGAGTGACAATCAAGCTGGGAGAAGACCTCTAGGCAGACCTCATTTAAGATGGCGATATAATATAATATAAGATCTCAGGACAATGGGATACAGACATACACATACAGGCGAATTGTAAACGCAGCCAAGACTCACCCAGGATTGTAGTGCTACTGATGATGATGTTGATGATTATTTAACTGTTTGGAGCCTCCCAAAAAGAAATAATGACTATAACTAAATTACAAATTAGTAAAAAAAGGTGTAAAAATATTCAGGTTTTTTTTCGTCTTAGAACTAGATGAACCTCACTCAAATGATAGTCGGGTTATTGGACATACACAAGACTTTTTTTAGTGGTACCGAGTTTAGTAAAAATACAGAAATTAAAAAAATGATTTTATCATTCATCCTTCAATAACTCCGAAACTATTTATTTGACTTGAAGAGCAGGCATAAGCGATGATAACTGAGACGATATAATTTTCAGAATTTTTATTTTCTATTTATTTCACGACCTCAAATACGAAAATTGGATTTCTTGTATTGAAATTTTGAAAAATTTCAATACAAGAAAATGTTGTAAAACATATCAGGAGGTTAAAAAAAAGAACCAAAGCCTCTTATCTATAACAGCGTGTGACATATGATTTTTTGAATCCTAATTTGGCAGCTCTCGGCTTTGCTCGTTGGTGGCCAACTAAGTCAACGCGGGCGGTTAATGTAAACATTCCGACGATAACGTCTCTCCCAAAATCCAGGAGCATTACTTTACAATTTTTTTTTTTCAACAAGGAAGGAAACGACTTTTATTCCGCCAAAACTAAATCTTAAATTAAAACTTTCTTCCATTTTTTTAATAAAAATTCGAATCCCTCCTAGGGCTACTTATCAAATCTCGTCAGACGCCAATGATCAGAATATGTTTTGACATCCATTATCAAATGTATATCAAATTTGAAATAAAGATATCTGGGTTTTTCTTGATTTGATTGATTTCTTGAAAACCCTATAAGGTCTAATCAGGTTAACAGTCATATAATGTCTCTAAAACAAAAACTTGATGAAGTTCAGAACAACCGAATTGACATACATCGTAACGTACTATGTTTTGGTTCAACATGATTAAAAATGGTGGTTAGAGAAAGACGAAACGTTGCACGGCACACAAAATCCAAATAATGTCAAAATATTGGGTTGTTCGGAAAGTCATTTCGTTTTTTTTTGGGGAACATGAAAGACAGTTTTCGTATAATGAATATATATGAATATATATGAATAATATTTTATTAAATTATATATTGGCCATTCTGGTCCAACACCTTTTGCCATCTTTCTGGCAGTAACATAATTTCCCTCTCATAAAAGTTTTGGTCCTTGCTGGCAAAAAACTGGTTCAGGTGGTTTTTGACATCTTCATTTGAGGTAAAGGTTTTGTCATCCAAAAAATTTTGCAGGGACCGGAACAAATAGTAGTCGGAAGGCGCCAGATCTGGAGAATATGGTGGATGTTGCAGTACGTCCCATTCAAGCTGTAAAAATTTTTGGCGAGTGACCAAACTTGTGTGAGGTCTCGCATTATCCTGGTGAAACACTACACCCTTCCTGTTGATTAATTCGGGCCTCTTCTCTTTAAGTGAATCATTCAATTTGTCCAGTTGATGACAATAGACTTCTGAATTAATCGTTGTATTGTCCGGCAAAAGCTCAAAAAAAACGATTCCTTTGACATCCCACCAAACGGAGAGCATCACCTTTTTTTGGTGAATGTTGGCTTTTGACACGCTTTGAGCCGGTTCATCTTTTCTGTTCCATGACCTCTTGCGTTTAACATTGTTGTATACAACCCATTTTTCGTCCCCAGTAATAATCCGCTTCAAAAATTTTCTTGACGTTTGAGGAGCAAATCACACACGTCAACACGACGACACAAATTTCGCTCCGTAAGGACATGGGGCACCGACACATCGAGCTTCGAGGTTAAGCCCATGCCTTTCAAATGGCCATAAACAGTCGAATTCGACAAATTTAATCTCTCACCGATCTCTCGTGTGGTTATTCGCCGATTTGCATCAACTAATGCCTTTATCGCATCTTTGAGAGCTTCGACCGGCCTTCCAGACCGTGGTGCATCTTCGACATCAAAATTACCGGATCGAAATTTTGCAAACCAGTTCTGGCACTGGCGTACTGTTAACACGCATTCTCCATACACATCCGTCAATTTTTTTCTCGCTTGGACGGCATTTTTACCTTTTCTGAAGTAAAAAAGTAAAATATGACGAAAATGCTGCTTATTGCTCTCCATATTTAAAAGGGCACCAACCAAAAACTACTGCGTAGAATTAATAGAACTTTTTCACACACAAGCCTTGCAATATCAGCTCTCAAAACATATAATGGTTCTGCGGCTTAAGTATGAAGTTGGTTTCGAAAAAACGTAATTAAGTCCTCTGAGGGGAAAAAACGAAATGACTTTCCGAACAACCTTATAAATTAAAGTATTGAACTTTTTTTTCGGCAATTTCCGTTAATTTTGAAAGTTTGTAGGAAATTATTAATCAGAGAAATTTGCAAATTTACTTTATGATATTTAGTGAAGCTGTGGAATGCACCTCTTTTACCACCAAGTTTTAGAACTAATGGGTTTTTGCATAATAAATGGTAGAAGAGTAAATCTTTTTCCTTAATAAAAAAATTTGCTTCGACTCAGCCTGAGAGCCAGAAATAAAATACCCATCGAGCTAAAAGATGGACATAATAAGTAATAAAGGAAACAAAAGTATATTTTAAAAATAAACCCTTGCCTCCGTTTTGGCTCGGGTCGGGCAAAGCGCTCTTGACACTGATTAACAGCCTGGCGAAATTGGGAACATACAAACTTAAGATAATCCCGCATTTGGCGGTTTTGCAGTTTAGCTTCCTACGTGGGGCTTGAGCTTGGCAGTTTAATTTTCCAAAGAAGCTGGTTTTCCGGTGCATCGGTTTAAACGAAGCAGGGATTTTCTAAGTGGAAACGCATAAATTTATATTCGCTGCAAGATGAATTTTTATGAGATCGGTGAGTAATGCTCATTTATGTGCCACCGCTTTTATAGCGATTTTCCGCTTTCTTGACGGGAACTTGGTTGTTTTCTTTAAATCCATTTTATAGAAATCTGCAGATTTTTCTAGGGGTTGTTAACGCCATTACCACTAGGAACGGATAAATTGGCAACAAGGAATTCAATCAGAAAACTGTAACATTTATTTACTTTATTTTATTTTTTTATAGTTTTATTACTCTTTATTCATAAGTTTTTTTATGCACAAGCGGAGCGAGCATGTTGCATAGCATATTTTTTCGTTGACCATTAGTTTTTGGGTATACTTTGCCAAACAGTACGAAAACGTTGACTGAATGACGTGGAACGAGACCCTGAGAATTGAGAAAAGTCAAAATAAAATCAGTTGCTACAATCCAAAACTCACCAAAACTAACGTTTGAGGTAACACTGAGCATAATTGAGTATTCTAGAGTAGAAAGTAGGAAAATAATTGACTTTGCCATTTATAAGTCAGCGAATAGGATAGAATAGTACACTAATTTTTTATTGCTCTTATTTTTTCTAGTTTCTATTATTTATTTATTATTTTTAATTTGTTATTACTACTCAACTAAAGAAGTATAGCAGCGTATTACGTCGGATGCGACAAACTGTTCTATTGTTATATTCGTCAAGTCTACGGTAAACCTTTTTGAATTGTGTTCTAAATTACTTGTCGTTATTTTTGTATCTAGCCCCACGCGGAACTGATCGGGTGGTAATCTGAGCCCTAAATATCAACTTTCACCGAACTAGATCGTCCTTAAATACGCTGCACAAACGCAACCAAAACTCTTAATTAAAGAGATTTGCTTGATTGGCATTATTCCACATTGTTCTTCAAAATGCACAACTAGGCGATTCAAAAATTTAAAAAATAATAGTCAGTATCATTAGGTTAGCAAAACCTCCTTAGAACACATTGTGCACGAAATCCTAAATGTTTAGAGATTTTTAATTCAGAAATTTCAAAAAAGCAAAATTTGTATTACGTTGGTGTTATAATAAAGATTACTATGGATGACGTCACTGTAAACTTAAACTTTTACCAGTAAAAATAATAAAGCCACTATAAAAATTAAATATATAGACCACAAAAACGATAAAATGGCTCTAGCAACTATGAGCTGTGGAATGCACCACAGCTCATAGTTGCTGACAGCTAATGGCACCTTACGATCTTATTAGTTAAAATGAGTCGTGCAGATATTTTTAATGATTGTTACGAAAGTAGGTACCAATTTATCTAGTGGCTATATCTAGCAAAAAGATATATGAAGATATATGAAACGCCAATGACTAACGTTTCTCGAAAAGTTACAAACTGAGAATACCCTACTCTACCGTTGTTAAAGTCCGATTTAGAAAAAACGGTTTTCGTAGCTTGTCACAACTTAAAATGTTCGTTTCTCCATCGTTAAAGCGCCAATTAATGTAACGAACGAATACCAAATTGACACTGCAATTACGTTGCTGTAAATCGGCTATATAATGGAATGTGAGTCTGGAATTCATCCATCAGTGTTAATCAAACAAATTAAAATTTATTTTGTACACGAAAAATTCTCTATAAATAAAACTACCAACTGCACTATATAGGGTGATTCAAGTTGATGGCAAGATACAAACTTAAAGAAATGCCTAAAATTAGATATAAAATAATGCTACTATTTTTTACTGACAATATCGAAATTATTGAAACCAAAAATTACTGGGTTCTCCATTTGAAAAAAAAGGATCACAGAACAGTAAAAAGTAAACGTACACTCTCTATGAGCTTTAGGAAATGTTCAAGAACGGCTGTAGTCACCTACGTGGTCGAAGTTATTTCCGTATAGATCTATACTGAATAATTCTATTTTAAACAAAGTTCTGCGTCAGACGTTTTTTACAGAAAATATCGAATATCTCAGAAACTGTTGTAGAAATGGGGTACCTTAAATAAAAGTTGCAGCAATACATAAGGTTGTCCATTTAGAATAAGAAAGCTGATATTGACCAGTTAAATTCGATCAAAACGATATACCGTTTCTACAACCTTGTATGGTTTTGACATCGGAATGAGTTTAAGACTCACCTGATGTAAGGCGGAAGGGACCATTCTTTTCGGCACGTTTACCACATTCCAGGGCCCTATTTATTATGTTATCCGACAAAAACTGTGCCGTGCGGACTGTTGTATTTTAAGAGGAGAAGCGAAATTTTCTTTGATTGAACTGTTGTATTAATGCACATTAGTGTGCTTTTTATTAATCTTCTTAAGACAGTCCCTACTCGAGGTAGCTCGATTTCAGATTGAATTTGCCCATTAGATAGGTTGATGTCCTATATAAAAAACACATTAGAAAGCTTAAACCGATTTCCAATTTAAGGGTTAACCAGGCTGGTGAAATCGGAATTATTAATTAATTAATCGGAGTTATTTCTATTCCGTTTTATGTTTGTAATTAGTAATTAACAACTTAGTGATATTCAATTGTTTTTCAAGACTCAGTGTGTCATTTTTATTAAGGTACCAATTTATTAAATCCGTCAGTATGCGCGAAGTACGGTTCTGGAACGTCAAGAGAAACAAAGAGAAACCCAAGGTAGGCCTGCGGTTAGACCTTCATAAAAATTTACCAAAGTTAAATTCCGGATTATGTCGTAAAAACGGTATATCGTTCGGAGAACTCTATCAACCATTATCTAAAAATAATAATATTTATTTTACAATAAATTATTATGCGTTTGTGATGTCAAATACTTACATACAATACAATACAATACAATACAATACAATTCGGGGAATCCCAATGTAAATATCCATATTTATGCGTAAATAAATATACATAAATAAACATAAATTTCATTGAATTTTTAAAATTATTTCTTTCAATTGACTGTTCAATTGACACAAAAAAATTGACCGGTCAATTAAACAACCCTTCAAATCCTGTATATTTGAAAGTATTTTCAAAAGTAGCATATACATTCATACCAAAATTCAGAATATAAAAATAAATCCTTCTACGTCTAACAGGTCATCTACGTGAATACATGAATAAAATATTCAGTTTTATTTTAAGCATATATCTTGCTACTGCTAAATATATTGGAATGTGCGTTGAGCTAAATTAAATAAATATTGGCGACACAATTATTATGATTGTCGGAAATTTTCTATTTATTATAATTCAAATTTCCACGCTTTAAATTACAAACACGTCCGGCCTGGGTGAGACATGTCCTCAGCGAAATTTATTTCCAAAAACCAAGTTGAATATTAAGGTTGTTACGAATTTAATAAATATGAAATAGTACGTTAAAGTTAGTCCATTTGGAACATGAAAATGTAGAGTGAAACTACTTAACATGCACCATGTTTTTACAGATAGTTTCCGTAATTTTGTCCTGTTATCACGGGACGGCAATAAATAACTTAAATGTTTCTTGCTTTCCTGCCTTACTGCATAAATAACTGCTGAAAAGAAACTTCTATGAATTTTAAAGTTTTCCCAATTGATGTAATTTGTTCGAAACAACTATTCTTTTGAAACAATACTTTGACCCAATACCATTTCTTTTATCTAGGCGATGAAAATAGATCTCTGTTCGAAATATACTTTATTTTGGGGCAGAAATACATTAAATAACGCAAAATTTCAATAAAATATTTATCGTAAGCCTGCACATTTAGTAATTTAAAACAATCAATTAGTCAAAACATCAAATTTTGTAATAACAACGACTAATAGCTATTTAAGAATCTTACACTGAGTTGGTAGCAAGATCTTATTTGAATTTAACACTAAACTATAAAATATCTTAATTTAAAATGTTTGTACGCAGTTAAGTGAATTTTAAGTTTTTCAATTTTTTTTTTGTTTGGAGTTTTTTTTGTGGTTACCGCGTGTCGTTACGGAAATTGCTGAAGCTCCGTCAAACACTACTGCACTGCTTTCCTTGAAAAATTGGGGTTGTCGCTAGTACTTATAGTCGGTTCAGTTTCAATTAATTTAATTTTAGGTAATAAAAGACACGTTTTTGAGTCCATTATGTCCGAAATTAGTGTTAATTGCCGGATTTCTCGATTATTATTAAGACTAGAGCCTAGAGCGCGTGGTAGTGCTACGTTTTTGTGAAACGAAAGATGACGTCAACCGATTTTTTTGTCCCATTCCGTTTCTGAGCTACAGCGATTTTGAAAATTTCGCGATTTGCAGGACCCCTCGTATATCTGTTAACATTAAGTTGTGGAAAAAAAATAAAAACACATCTATAGTGATTTTTTTTACGTAGAAACCAATGAAGTAGCTAGTTATTGTTTGAACAGTTGTTTATTTTGAAATTTTACAATTTATTTTTGATTTTAGTTGGTAAAGGGCAATTTTTGTTCTAATTTATTATTTTAAATTGTTGGTTCTGACCGATACAAAAAATGCTTTGTCTATCGAATTATCAATGATTCAAGAAGTACTGGTCATTGCTTCGGTAATTTTATTAAGGACTTTGTTCTAAGCATTATGGCTGTCAACGAAAACTTGTAGAAAAATTGAATAAATGAATAATCTACGGTTCTATAAATTTTAAAAACCTTATAAATTTAAGTTAGTTCATAATTTGCATCTCGAGCACCAACAACGAAGACTAGAATTTTGTCATTGGTATTTACAAAATATCAACATAGATAGAGATTTTTATAGAACAATTATCTGGTCTGATAGAGCTTATATTAGGATTTTAAATAGGCAAAATAGTCGTTACTAGTCCTAGGAAAACGAATATATTGTATATTCTCAAGAGCAACAAGGCATATTTGGTCTTAGTATTTCTTGTAGGAAGTAATATAGAATTTTGTGGATGTTGCAGTCAAAGTGTACATTCCAGTCAATGTATACATTTACTAGCCAATGCATACATTCACTTCCCATTTTATTGGAATGAACACTTTAACTAGTAACTGCATGCAGTAACTAGGCGTCGCTTCCCATGAACAATTTTTAATGCAGGCCATAAACCTTTCAAATCAGCAATGACGTGGTTAACCAATTCTCGGCCATTGTCCGATTGCAAAATAGATGGTGCCCCAAATAGTAAAAAAGTTCGAAGGAGTTGATCAGCAAATTCATTAGCTGTCTTATTCTTAAGAGCTCTAAGAATGACAAACTTTGATAAGTGGTCCTGGTATACCAATATAAATTTAAATTTATCATCTGGCTGTGATTGGAAGTCAATTAAATCTACTTGACATCTTGAATTAAAAAGAGAAAACACCATTGGCTTAACCACCAAGCCTTTCTTTTCATTCGCCTTTTTTTAAGGCACACTTGACAATTATTTCAAAATGTTTGACTATCTTGTGCTGTTATATTTTTAAAGCGAAGGTTAAGTTCCTTTTTCATTCTGTCTCGTCCACCATGTCCAATTGATAAATGACTTTCATATAAAACTTCAAACAATTCTTCAACAGTAACATAATATAGCACTTTTTCATTTGCTATTGGTGCAATTAGTTTATCCACATTACATACATACACTATATCATAATGTTTTAGTAACCGGGTTTAACATCATTTATTAGTTTTGTATATCTTTCCGCAGCCGTTAGCTTTTTGTGTAGTATTGTTAATATATTCGTAGAATTTAACTTTCATCGCTTCTTTATTAACTAACTGATAATAATAATAATAAAACAAATGGTAAAGTGTTAGGTATACGGATGCAATAAAATTACTTGAAATTATTTTATTATAACTATAATGTATTATTATTTCTACGTAAAAAAATCTGTATAAAGGTGTTTTAATTTTTTCGATAGCTTCAATATTAACGAGGGGTTCCGCGAATAGCGAAATTTTAAAAATCAAACTGTAGCTCAACTGTTGACGGCATCTTTCGTTTCACAAAAAAGTATCCCACAAACAAACCGCAAGCCTCTAGGGTTTACTCGTAACCGAGATATCTCACAATGACAACGAATTTCGGACACGAGATTGTCGATAGTGACATTTTTCTACTTGTCATGTCATCGAAAATTAAAAAAAAAATAGTTTCAATCTAATTGGCAACTTTTTAACGTAAAAATAATAAAAATGTCTATTTTTTATTTTAAATGTTATGCAAGTACGACAGAAAATATAACATTTCAAAAAAATAAGGCAGATATGTAGTTAGTTTAATCAACGTTTATATGAACTGTAGAATACAAACAGGGAATATTTCTCAAACCTAATTTGCATACTCAATAAACACCCTTATTATACAAGTAACGGTTGATGAAACTTAAAAAATCACGTTGTTCTTAATTATCAACTTGCTGTGTCTCACATGATCAATATCTCTCGAGGTGAAAATGTTCGAAATACTCTCCTCGAGTTTGTACCATATTTCGGTCAAAAACACCACCTTTTTACACGAGGGCAAGCAATTTGAACCATCAAAAATACAATGTAGGCAACTTGTTTTTTCAACTATTTCACTTTACCTAAATATCAATCGCCCTAATTAATATTCATTTTAAAGCACCAGCAATATCGTTTGTGATTTTACTGCCTACAAACGTGGAACTCGGTTTAATGTGCGTTCGCTGGAAACATTCACTTCCACACACACATATTATGCTGCTGCCAGGAAAGTTTGGAAAGCTCTATCGAGCATGAAATTCGTGATGAAGTTGAGGTTTCGAATATGCGCATGCCATCACACTGCAATTTCCAATTACAGTCAAGATTGAGATGTCTAGTGGTGTATGAAACAAATGGATTTGTTTGATAATTAACTGTTAATCACCTATTGTTAATCGGGTAATTATTATCACAACAAAAATTGCGAGAATAAATTGGTATTTGGTGGAAGCTTAGCTGTTGGCTGCTTTTAAATTTCAGAAGACATTGTTATCAGGAACCCGAATCAGTGACCTAAAAAGATAAAATATGCAGGTCTCCAATATGTGTAGTACAAAATATGTCAGCAATTTGTATAAAGTTTTAGAATCTCTCCTAGAGGACAAAATATTGCATGTTAAAAACCAAATAGTCCACCAACAACATAGTTTTTTTAAAGGAAGAACCACCTTTATCAATTTATCGACTATGTTTCAGTATATTTCTGAGGATTTTGATAAAGGCTCCTCAAATGGACGTGATACATCTTGATATTTCATAAGCGTTTGATCGCCTAGATTACAAAATTCTAATTCACAAGCTTCGTGCTTTTAGATTTTTCGAATCGCTTGTTAATTTGTTTAAGGTCACACTTCCTCTGAATGCATTGCTTCCTCAGGCGTTCCTCAAAGCTCAATATTGGGGCTATTATTATTCAATATTCTCACCATGAGTACAGCTGTGAAATATCACTATCATCTTTGTGATAAGACTCTCTCCCGTTTTTTGTGACTTGGGAGTAATATTCGACTCGAAATTATCCTGTATTCTTCATATTAATAAAGTACTGGCAGAAGCCTCAAAAAGCTATGGATTTATCGTACGTTGCACTAGAGACTTTAAAAATACATAGGTGATAAAAAAAGTATTATAAAACTCATAAGTCAGATTTAGATTGAAGTATGCATCAGTAGTTTGATCTCCTGGGTACAATGGTCATATTAATAGCCTGAAAAAAAAAGTTTTTGAACTATGTATGGTATAAGTTAGACAAAGTATGTCCCCCACAAAGCTTTTCGCATCCAATATAATTAAATAGATTTGGTTTTGTGCCTCTTAGTGATCGCCATGATTACCATTAATTTGCTTGATTGCTATGAACTATTACGTAGCCAAAATTTTATGGTTCTCTATAATAACTGTAGATACAGTAACACACAAATGGGGTTAAGGCATTGAGAAATCAGTGCATAGGATCGACAATATTTGAGAGGGATCGTAAAGGCTGCCAAGACTCACTATGAGTTGTGGTGCCAGAGAAGAGGAAGAGGATAGTAGCACATTCTTTCTGCCCATCGCAATAAATAATATTTTGACATTTTCGCGTATTTTCTCAATGTGCTCCAAATATAATGCTCGGCCTTTTTTTTGCAATTTATTACCATTTACTGTAATTATTAAATTCCCATTCTCTTGTTACTTTCGAAAATCGATGAAATCGAATTTGTCGAAAGTATCTACGCTCGTATAAAAATGTTATATCTTGGTAACGGTAGATCCTATGGGATCGCCGTTGGTACAGAAATGATATCCGCCGAAAAAATTGTTTTATTGTCCGTTCTCAAAATTTTTGAAATTTTTTTTTTTTTGATAATTTTAGCTTCCAGAAAAATATGTTTTCCTCCATAACAGTTCAACTGATCGGCAAAATTCTTTAGATCCAGTGCAATAACCTTTATTTTAGGCATTTTTTCGATTACATACAGGGTTTTCAGATTATAGGCAAAAATCTAAAGGTCCAAGAAAATTGTTCTTTTACTGAGTAAATTGTTAGCCGAAAATCAAAAATCGTAAAAAATATGGCTAATAGGTTCATATGTGTCATAGGCCGCATCAAGAGCTACAGTTTTTGTATTTGCGGTTTTCATTTATCACATACGCCGCACGGGATATTTGAAAAAATCCATGTTGACATCCCTATTTGTCAAGACTGGATGACGTCATTGATTATTACGGCGCACTGCATGGTTTCAGAAAAAATTTATTTCCTCGAAAACCATTTACTATTTTCACAAAATTCTTGGACCAGGAAACGTGGAAGATTCAGGTTATAACCTCTACTTCGAACATTGTTTGAACCATATACATGTGTCGTTTATGGGCAAAAAATAAAAAGATCCTAAAACTTTCCGTTTTTATGGGTAAATTATTGGCGATAAATGAAAAACCGTTAAAGATGGGATAATTTTATTTGAACGATATCATAAACTGTGCCGAGAGAGAGTTTCAGGTTTCGTCAATTACACAGGGCTCGAGATATTTGAAAAATTCCATTGGACAACGCTATTATTTGAGCCAATTTTAATATTTACCGATGTTTACTGTAACTTTGAAGTTCGACGAGATGTGAAGGACACTTTATACAGGGTGTATGCACGATTAAGTTACATCGATTTTGCGAAAGTTTCATAGTGGTCCGCAGGAGCACGATAGAAAAACCGCAAAGTTCTTTCCTTTAACAACAATAATAAAAAAGTGTTTCGCTCTAGGCGCTACGAACTTCACCCACCCAGCGACGATTTTTCGAAAGCAATCTTGATTTTTTTATTTGAGTTAATGTTTATGTTAGGCTAGACTTTAGTTTAAGTATCGTCATATCATTATTACTTGCAATGCCTCCGTAACTATTTAATACTTTGTACTACTACCTACCTGTTAGTTGGGCTTCATGCCTGTTAGGTGGACTTCTTTAAACAAATAAATAAATAAAAATAAAATTATTGTTGTTTAAAGCATTTTTTGTTTTATACATGCACTTCATCCAAATTATTCCATTTTGTGCCATATTTGGTAAGGATAAGTATTAGCCCAATAAAACTTTTTCTACACTTGCTAAAGTTTACTAAAAAACTTTACATTTTTGTTTTTTACATAATTAGCAAACATCTCTATGAACCAAAAAAATTGCGAAAATCTCCAATTAAACAAGTATCAGATTCACTAAGCAAAAGTAAATTTATCATTACATTTCGATTTAAAAAAGCAGATTTTTTTCTTTCAAAAAGGAAAGCTTCAAAAATGTGTTTTTGTTTTGCAGTACACTGCTAAGACAAGCACCTTAAAAATAATATAATAAAAATATGCAATATTGCGAAACATTCGAAATGTACATCATTAATCTATCCAGCATATTTCATTGTATATGGGATGGATAGTATGAAACGAGTTGATAAGAGCTTAATTATTAAGGGCGTCGTCCTGCCCTAAGCAGTTTTGATAAGAACTTTGATTAGACTAACTTCGTAGACAATACAAATTTGCCTAGAATCTAGTTTAATTTGATATCTGCGGCTAATTGCCTCAATTCAAGCAGTACATGATAAGCCGCTTGTAGTAGTGTTTAAAATATTCCAGAATGGGGATAATTTAAGCGGCACATATTGGCCAGTCTCTGATAATTAATTTATATGTGTGGGGTATTTAAGGTTCATAGAGGGCGACAAAATAATGATTTAAAAAACTCCAAGATAAGCAAATCGCGTTTTACTCGAACACGAATATCAAGTCCTGGATATTTATTTTAGTCTGAGAGCGCATTCATTAATACTGGAAAATTATCCTAAAAGGCAACAAAAATTCAATAGCTCTAAGCAAACACATTGAAAAAATAATAATAAAACCTATTTACTTTTTCGTGAAATTAAATAGGGGAGTCTGATTATTTGTAAAGCTTACACACATACACAAATCAGTGAATACGGTTTTTAGACTTTCGTTCTATTTATTATCATTTAGTTCATTTATCACTCCTACTGCATTCATAGATGTGATGTGTGGAAACGCCCTTTTTGTTTCAATAAATCGCATTTCTAAAGTCCTGTTTCTGTTTATTTTATTAGTTGCCGGAAATAAGTTTAAATTACTTTTGCAAATTAAGAAATAGTCGCGTTCCGGAACCGACTATCTCCCCTTGTCTCATATTTCAAAGTGAAGTAGAGAAGAGAATTCGTGTCACAAAAGACAAATAGTTAGCAGCGTTACCATGAAATAAATAACTCGGAGTTTGGGAAAAGCAAATACAGTATTTTATTCCCACCCAGAACTTTCCAAGTTGTACATATCCGACAGCTTGGTAGATTTTTACCGCACATGTTAAAGTTTGATCGTTCTACTTGTGATGCACTCATGAAAATAATTTGCCACGTAGGAAAAACAAATTGTTGTAATTATGTTAATGATTTGTGCCGTTCAAGTTTCTTCGTGTTTTAAAGGTAAATTCGGTCCCTACATGCACAAAGCATTTGCTGGTCCGAAGGTAATGACAATCGTTATCTCTGTCTAGTCATTAGAGATTTCCATGAGAGATTAAATTTAATTAGACAAAATGGGCGTCCGTTTAATTAGACACAAGATAAATTTCTGATTAGACGTAATTTAGGACTTGTGCGGCCAAGGCCTTTCTAAAACTAGATTAGAAATATAAGCCTGTAGCAAAACCCAACCGTGCTGTCATGGTAATTAATACCCAATTTAGTGAGGCCGAGTCGTACAAAATAAAGAATTTTCAATTTTAAAAAGCAACTGTGTATATTAGTCAATTAATTTATTTAATTTATTATTTATTAGTCTTTGTACATTATCTCCTTTTATGTACTTTTTGAGGCGAACAATCGGCAATTGTATTTAAATAATAGTAAAAATCTATGGAATTTTAGAAATATCAAAATGAAATTCCTCCGGCATATACAGAGTGTACCGAATGGATGGACACATTTTATAAAATAATATAACAATATAAATTTTCGTTCTATGTCCTAAAGTCTATTTTGTGATTTTTTGGTTAATTATGCACAGAAATGACGAGAAAAATACCATTTTTTGAAATAGAGTTTTCTTCTAGATGGCATTTGACTGATAAGCAATAGAATTTGCTTGACCATGTTAATATCACAAAAAAAGATGGACTTTGTTTTTGCAATAACATAAATGGTATGTTTGAAGATATTGACATACTCTGTGTTCCTATCGAATGGCGACCGCTCTGCAAAGAGCTTAAAAGCTGTTTCATTACACAACGGAAATAAATTACAGTATCTTCCGATCTGTCATTCAGCACATCTAACAGAATATTATGAAAGTGTTGAAATTTTACTTGAATCCGTGGAGTATCGCGAGTATAACTGACTGCTGACCTGTAGGAACAGAGCTATGAGTCTGGAAACAAAACGTAAAATTTAAACCGAAGCCGAAAAAGTGCTAATGCCACCCCTGCACATATGTTAGGGTTAATGAAACAATTTGTTAAGAAATTAGATGAAACTTCACAAGCTTTTGAGTATTTCAAGTTTTTTCCGAATTTATCAGAAGCAAACGCAGTTTTTGTTGCAAATTAGACAGATTTTCGCATATGAAAAAATTTCCAACGCTGCTAAATCGTATTCAAAAAGTAAATTTTAGGAGATTACAAAACTGAAAACAACCAAAAGTTAGTTGAGATTATGCTAAGAAATTTAAAGGCTATGGGCTACAAGAAGTACATACATTGCATTCTCATCTAGATTAATTGTAAAAACAACATGGCAGCGTATTCAAGAGAGCAAGGAGAACGTTTTCATCGCAACGTTATCAAGGCCAATACAATGATAAAATGTTGTTTACTGACAGAAAGTGCTTATTTATTTGGATGGGATCATTTTTAATTAAAAATTAGAACCATAGATTTTGAAAAATATCGTTCAATTGTTCTCCCAAATACAAAAGCAAACTTTCATCTAATTGAAATCTGAAATATCGAAATTTTACACTAATTTTTAATTTAATCAAAGACAAATACATTACAAATTACATTAATTTTAAATCAAAGACAAATTTTGTGTGAACCAGTGTAATTGATTAAAATTTTTCCAGTTTACTTGAGCCCACTATATCTAAAGTGCATTTCATGACAATCAAAATCAATTGAGCCCGTTTCTCACTTGCCAACTTTTGGTTAAATCGCTGCCATTTCTAATTTGAGCATGCGCATACACAGTGTGGCAATTAGCCGAGTTGAAATTTTATTGCTGTTTTGCGGACGCGATTCTTTATTGCAGGTGCTACAAATTCAGGAATGTCACTAAAATAAAGAAATAAATACGAATAAGTAAGAATAAAGAAATACTGTGTGTATTTAAAGTTGCATAACCCGCTGCAGTTTTAATTGTTCATTAATTATATATTATTATATTTAACTATAGCATATTAAATGTAATAATTTAATGCTTACGACTAAGCAAGCCGTAGTATTGGCTTAACGAACGCGGTCGACACAAAAGTGTGTGATTTTGTTTTTGAAAGGTTCAAGTTTATTCTGAAATTTTACCAAATGGGCACTGATGAACTTTCAATATCTACTGCTGTACTTGTTCTTACAACCAAATATAAAGTAAGTACAAATTAATAAACAAAAGGGAGAGGAATTCACATATACATTTATTATTAATTACAATGTTGTTTCGTATGCAACGGTTTTCTTTAGTTTTATTGCGGTAGTTTTTGCATCGTCTTTTCCATACACATTATATCAATGCACTTCTGCCGTTTGTTTGTATTTAAATCAAACGACTTTGATCACACGTTCATTAATTTTAAAATTTAATTATCTCCAAATTTCGATACAACTCAAGCGCCGACCTTATTTATTAATATTACATGGAGGTACCGACCATTTTGCGGTTTGTATGTGGCTATAGTTTGTAGTGTTGTTCTATGTGCTGAAATGAAATGTCATATTACACGTCAAGAGAATACTCTGAAATGAATTTAAATTTTGTTGTCTGCGCACTAAATGCTCGGCTGAATGTGCTGCAAGACAATGGTCTGGACGACATTATACATATGATAAAGAAATATGTAGCGAATATTTGCAAGATTTTTTTTGTAATTGTTCCTACTGCTAACTTAAGTTTATTATCGGTACACAGCATAAGGTCTATTGACTCTATTTTACTCCTACATTGCTTATATAATGGAACCTCGGAAAATTAAGTCGAAAATCAATGTTAAGTGATTACGACTGTCTAGCTAACCGAAGCTGTCGTTACGTTATAGTTAGGTAGATTTGTGTACAGCCAATAAATTTAAAAACAGTTATGTTATGTTACCAACTAAATATTAGGTAGTGGGACTTTTGTTTCACATGTTGGTGCAAAATTTTAATGAGTAAATGTTGCAAAAATATTGGTTAAAGTTTAAGAATCTTTATTTTTACCAATAGTCCATTTTTTACAAAAATAAAACTATATTGCACCACCTTGCATTAATCCTTGAATTTAGTCTTAGAATTTAACTGTAGTTTGTCATATTTATAACGAAAAATTAGCACATTCTTCCATAGATCGACATTGCCATTGTCTTAGGGATATTTAATATATTTTAGTTATTTAATCTAATTTATAGTTATAGTTATAGTTTATATAGGTTCGTTGTGTTTATGTGGATTAACTATTAGAACATTATTAATTGTTTTGACTTACTTTTAGAATTCTTCAACTTTTTTATTAATATTAATACATATCTAAACCTGGTAGTTTTTCAAATATTTTATTTTTTCTAAAAAAAAATTAGTATTTTTTCAAGAAAAATGCGATAGCGCCATTATTTTTAATATTAACGTTATTCGAAGAGGACGTAAAAGACATATACAACAGAATTTAAATTAGATGCTAAAATCATAAAAAATGAAAAAATACCGATTTTCTTGGCTCATATACTATTATTTTTTATGAAAAATCTTAACAAAAATCTACAACTTTTATTGAGTATATCCTATACCCATTTTTAATACTTTTCCCATATTTACCCTTCTTTGTGTCTAAAACTATTGCTATACCTTGGTGTCAGTAAATTAAAATAAAACTAAGTATAGATTTTGCTAAAGTTCAATTAATTGAAATGATTTATATACTGGTTGAGACGGAAAATAGTATATCATGCAAGAAGTGAGGTAAACGGCATTTGATTTACTAGTTTACTTGTGACTTAAAAAGTTTATCGAACGTGTTGCCTACTATACTTTTTCTACGACCACTAGTTTTTCGGTGCATTTTCGCAAAACAATACGAATACATTCACTGGCATGACCGTCAGAATTGACAAACGTTAAAATTCAAGGCGTGGGAAATATCTCCGAAAACATCCGATTGCTCCCAAACCCGTGCGGTAAAATCCCGGAAATGTCCGAAGTGGCTCGGGTCCGTGGGAAATAAAACTGACGTGGTAAAGTGACGCTTCCCGCACGCTAGATCGGTGCGTAATTAGGCATTTTACAGACGGGAGTAGAAAAAATTCTTTGTTGGCAGTAAGACTTTAGAAGGCTAAGTAACGTAATACACGTATAAGAACTAGAAAAATTCTTTTGTGTTTAGTGGAACGGTTTGATGCTAGTGGTAGTATTCAATATGAAAAACGGACAGTGGTAAACCGGAATGCTACGAATGAGAAAAAACAATTGGACATTTTACTTCAAGTTCAAGATAGTGCCCAGGTCAGTAGTCGTCAAGTAACTAGCTTATGTGATACATGCCACGACTAGAAAGCAAGAAAGCACAAATATCATCTTTGCGATACAGAACTACACCAAGAATTTCTGCAACGTTATAAATGAAGCAACCGATGACGCTGCTTTTCACTGTAATGATGCAGTTAATGGTCACAACATGCATTATTATTCAGCAGTTAATCCATTCTGGGTACAGGAAGTGCAAAACCAAAACCATTGGTCACTTGAGGTCACTAACCACTTGAGGTGCTATATATTTAAACTTTTTGCAGAATAATTTACCTCAACTTCTTCAAGAAGTTGACAACCATAATAATTACCCACAGAAATGGATCGGTAGAGGTGCATTCATTGGATGGACCCCTCGATATTGTAACTTCAAGAACTTGATAAGCATAATCATTACCCACAGAAATGGACCACTAGATATATTTTTGTGAGGATACGTTAAAGATCATGTTTATGTGAATCCGTACAGGACAACAACACCGTTTATGCTGAGGAACGTCCAAGAAAACGTACGAAGAAATTAAAAATCTGTATTCCAGTAGAACAGCATATTTTTGAAAAATTTAAAATAAACTAAGTTAATAGTATAGGTATTTTTCTACTCCCGGCTGTACAATACCTAATTACACACCGATCTACTGTGCAGGAAGCGTCACTTTATCACGTCAGTTTCGTTTCCCACCGATCCGAGCCACTTCGGACATTTACCGCACGAGTTTGGATGCAATCGGATGTTTTTGACGTTTGAAAATCTGGTTGAAAATGTACCCAAAAACTAACGGTCGTAGAAAAAGTATAGTGTGCAATTCATTCGGTAAACTTTTCAAGTCAAGAGTTATAAAGTTAAAAAGTTTACCGAAGGTGTTGCATACTATACTTTTTCAACGACCGTTAGTTTTTGGGTACATTTTCATAAAACAACACCAATACATTCATTGACATGACCGTCAGAATTGACAAACGTCAAAATTCAAAGCGTGGGAAATATTTCCGAAAACATCTGAAGTGTCTCGGGTTCATGGGAAACGAAACTGACGTGGTAAAGTGAATCTTCTCGCACGCTAGATCGGTGGTTAAATAGGTATTTTACAGGCGGGAGTACAAAATAGTATATTATGCAACAAGTGCAGTAAACGGCATTTGACTCACGAGTTTATTTGACACGAGCGAAGCCCAGCTAGATATCGCACGCAAAACACGAATACATTCACTGACAGAATTCACAAACATTAAAAATCAAAGCGTGGGAAATATCTCCGAAAACATCCGATTGCTCCGAAATCCGTGAGGTAAAATCCCGGCAATGTTATAAGTGACTCGGATTCATGGGAAACGAAACTGACGTGGTAAAGTGACGCTTCCCGCACGCTAGATCGGTGCGTAATTAGGCATTTTACAGACGGGAGTAGAAAAATATTATTATTCCCTTTTCTGTAAATTTCAATTTCGGCAGTTACTTTCCAATGTAACTAACCAAAAACTAACCAACAAAGTTGTTTCTCGTGTTTATTTTTTAATCTTAACAGAGCTCTGTTGCTGGCTTATAGTTTTCGTATAGCCAACTAATAATATAACAGTATGCTTAGACTGAAAGAAATAGTTCACGTTCTTAATAAAAGTTGCAGGTTTTTATAGGTTGTTTCAGAAAAAGAATATGTATGGTGTACCATTTAAGAAAATCGATATTTTTCAATTTAAAATGATGTAAATATAATCATTTATTTTGAACACCCTGTAGTATCTAATTCAAATTCCGTTGCATATACCTTTTGCGTCATTTTTGAGTAACGCTATATCAAATATGAATAATATACCTTCAAAAATAATGGCGGTATCTTAATTTATTTCCAAGCATCAGCACTAGATTTTTTTTAGAAAAATGTAAATATTTAAAGAACTTTTACTTTTTGGTTTATGTTAATATTAATAAAAAACTTAAGGATTTCAAAACGTATTCAAAAAAAATAAACAAGTGTGTATTCTATTATCACGCTTTTTTAAGTCACCCTGTATACATTAAAATAATCTCAAATTGTGCATTCTAACAATCTTTTCAACTTTTTTATTTACCATTTTCTCATAACTTTTGAAACCAGTGAGATAATGAACTCTTATCGTTTACTCGCCCCGTATACAAGATATAAATACAAATTAAAAACGTAATTACAAATATTAGTACGAAATATATGAATAAGTTTAATTAGGAATGCATTATTATTACCGCTAACTTTTTTAACGTTCGTTTCAAACTTAATATGAGCAAAGGAAAAGTAATTTGAAACGAAAAACTTTTTAGTAGCAGGAATATATTTCTCACCCAAAACTACCGCTAAAGCATTTAAAGCGAGAAGTTCAACTTATTAGTCGTCAGAGTGCTGTAGGAATTTAAATGGCCAACTAGGACCTTGTAACTGCAATCCGTAGCTTTTCTAGGGGAAATAAATTAACTTTCTACATGCCCTGACAGACATTTTTAAGGTCGTATCCCTTTGAAGCACTTAAGCGTCGATTTAACTAAATTTGCAGTGATTACAAATCGGTCTACCAAACTTAATAGACCGGATTCGTTCTGCTGGGGTCAGTTTAATTTACGTAAAATATACGAAATGTTTCCGCCAGTTGAATTAATGAAAATTAATTTAATTTTGTTAAACAAGGTAATAGCACTATTCATGGGGCATGTAGAGACAAATACATAGCACCTCCATTTACCTGTTACACGAAACGTCAGTATTGGATCAGTCCAATACCCCTTACTTCTATGTTGTGGGTTTTGTGACAATTTAATTGATATTTCCACATTCCTACAAAATTCTCACCCGACGGCTATGATGTTTCGGAATCCTTTTGACTCAACTCGTTTACATTTACATAGAGCGGAAGGATAATAACAAGAGCGTTAGAGGCGCGAGCCTTAAATTTATAACGTCCATGTTACAAAGTCTAAAACTTATTATGGTCTATTCTTTTGTAACGGTATTCTGCATAATAATTTTCGTCCTACAAAATTACATATGCTAATACCAAGGCTCCTCGTGGAGTTTGTGTAAGGAAAGATCGTAAACATAAATGATAATGCAATTTTTCAATGACGTAATAAAGATTACCATATGCAGTGAAGCGATAAAATTGGAAACTAGTCCTTTTACCCACTTTACCATATTTATTTGTCAGATAATCTTATAGTTAAAACGAATTTTTACTCATGATTCTCAGACGACCTACCAAATCTGCAAGACATTTAACTTCAAGCAGTTGGTAGAGGCTCAACTACGGGAACATAACTAGTTTTTTGCGCAACAAAATGTAATTACAGTGTTTTTGTCTAAACCTTTTGCAAAATTTGCAGTTGTCCTGAATTGACAGAACATTTTTTTTGTACCTCCGAAATGTTTCAAATGGAAAAGTAATGCCTATATGTTTGAAATTTGAAACAACGAAAATATACTTACATAAATATTTACATGTCAATTTACTAAACCGAATTCTCTACATTTTTAGGTACACTTAAATATAGCTACGAAGGATGTTTGAGTAATATGTTTTAGTGTACAAGGATTGCAGGAAATATAAGAAAGCAATTAAGTTTAATTTTTACTAGAACAAGCATAAGAAATATTCCTTGGCAAACATATGAGGTGCTTCTTTAACATTTTTTCACTTAGATGTTTCATGTGCGATATCTAGCATTTCAAAGTTAATTTAAATGGAGGTTAAACCTATGAGTATGAAAACTAACGCTTTACGGTGATTTACAAAAAAAATAGCTTACATAAAAAAATACATGTAGAAATTGCATTTTTTCAGACCTTAAATCCTTTTTGGCCGCGAAAATTTAATAGGATTTCGACATATTTTTGTTGAAAACCGCGAGGTCTTATGGGTCCTACGTCAGGATTTGTCATTAGAGCTGCCATTGGTTAAAAACGAAATTTTAATTCTCGCGCATGCGCACGACAACTCCTTTTTTACATAGTGAGTTCCTGTACTGTCAGCATAAGCAGGGCCTCTATATGTCTAGTATAGTCTAGCTATATGGTTTTATTTAAAATTTCTACCAGAAATTGACTGTAATTTATTCGTAGATATATAATTTTTTGATGACCTTTACATTATTCTCATATTTACTCTTTTAACTATTCGGCTTTGTTTTCGTTTTTATTTATCTAAATTTTACCAATTTATTATAAGTATAAATACAAATTGATATTTATTAAATAGCTCCTTATAATGGTGGTGCAAAATGGCGTCAAATTTATGAGTCATAGTCAATTAACATAATATCTCATAGTTATCGGGTAACTTTGATATCATGTCAAAATTTTGCAACACGTTTTGGTATTATAGTTTGTATTATAAAATGACTATATTCTATTCTAGTTATGGATGTTATCGGGTATATTTCAGACTTCTAGGCTAAATCAGTTTAAAAGAAACCACGAAAGAAGCAAATACTATCCAAAAATTACCAAAAACTAATTTTTCGTGAGCCAACTTTGGATCGTTTTTGCTCCTTTGTTTCTAGCAGATAAACTAGTTTGATCGACGACTACACAATTTTATTTTATTCGAGTGATTTAAATGGGTTTTCCATTGGGTACAACTAATGATACATGATGATAACTAAGTCTTGTGTCAAAAAGATTCGCACGTTGTTCAAGAAGGTTTATTGAGTCCATGCGAATCTCTAATAGAGGTCTTCGTCTTAAACTTTGTTGCACACAATAAGTTCTTGTTTCCTTTTCATATAACATATATTAAAACCATTCTAAAAGCGACCGAGGTTCGTCTAAGTAAATAGTGCGGGTATATAACATTTTAAAAGCAACCTCGTTTCGAAATATTTTAAAGATAACCGCGTAATATTAATTTTTGTTTCTCGTTTCAGGTGAGAATCCCGCCGCAATGCAGCACGGTGGCCGAGGTCTATCTTGGCTCCAGTGCAGTCCGTCGTCCTGGTTAATAGTGTTTTCATTTATCGTTATGATGTGCTAGTTGCGACCAACTACCGTGTAAAAAATATAAATAAAATTTCAGAAAATTGGTTAATGTTGACGTTGTTACTATTAATATTAAAATAGAGCGAATCTAAAGTCATAGTGATGTGTGAGCTATTCAATATGAACTTTAATCAGATCGAATATTAGTATACTAACTGTACATTGTGGTAATAATAATACTCCGAAAAAAATATCAAATTAAAATGTGGTAACGGAGGCCGTGTTTTTTTTTACTTCCTTTTATCAAGTCTCTTGGAAAGATAATGAAACGTATACTAAAAAGACGAAGATAAATGGAATTGTTGGCAAAGTGTGTGTGATGTTTTTCTACTTCTTCAAGTGCCCAGAACATTGGCGATCAGTCCGCAGCAGATTTAAACAATGTGGTGATGCTTACTCCATACCACTGACGAAGATTTCTGAGCCAAAAATTACGTGGGCAAAATACTTCAGCTTCCTTCTTTTAATGCTATTAAGTGCCTCCCTTTCTTTGTTCATGTGTTGCAGAACCGATTGATTCATTACTCTATCCACTCATGATATCTTCAGCATTCCCCAGTAAGCCCACATTTCGAAAGCCTAAATCCTCTTAAACATTGCTTCTTCTTCAAGTGCCGTGTTCTCCCAGAACATTGGCGATCGGTAGCATAGTCTTCATTTTGTCAGCAGCAGATCTAAACAATGTCATAGTGCCTACTCCATACCACTGACGAAGATTTCTAGGCCAAAACGTTCTTGGGCGACCAGGACCACGTTTTCCCGCTAATTTTCCATACGCGCATTACGTGGTTACGTGGGCTAAATAATCCAGCTTTCTTTTTTTAATAGCATTAAATACCTCTCCTTCCTTTGTTCATGTGTTGCAGAACCACTTGATTTTTCACTCTGTCCACTCATGATATCTTCAACATTCTCCGGTAAGCCCACATTCCAAAGCCTAAATCCCCTTACAAATTGTTTCAGTGATCGTCCATGCTTCCGTACCGTAGAATAATATGCTACTTGTACTCTCTCCACTATTTCTCCATTTACGCTGATATCTGTTATGTTATTAGTTATGTTATGTTATTGGTTGGTTTTATTTATATTTAAGCGTAATCCATTTGTTGACTATGATCTGTTACCGCTGATAAAAGTAGCTTTAAATCGTGCTTATCTGTTCCTAGCAATTACACCCTTCGACGGCTTGCCTGAAGATTTTGTCTGCATATAAATTAAACAGAAGCACACATCCTTGTCGAAGTCCTCTCATAATAGGCACTTCTTCAGATGTTTGGCAGTTAACTCTTATGTCAGCTGTCTGGTTCCTTCAGCTCTGTATTCAACATTGTAAGGTTTTAAGGCTTCTTATAGTAGGCCATGAAATTCAAATAAATTATTGTCACTATTGTTATTAAATGTTTGATTTAATAACCCTATTACACCAAAATTTTATAAATTTTACTATTAGTTAATTTTATTTCATTAATGTTAATTACTATCACATACTAAATTATTATTTCAAGTTAAAATGATTATTCATGAAGTATTTTTATCCGTGTTGTACACGTACTAGTACTGAAAGTACTGATAAGTCTGGAGATCTGAGTGGCCATCTTATGGAACCGCGTGTGCCAATCCAACGATTAGGAAAATTATTGTTTCAAGATGGACGTATGGAGCTTACGGGACTTCTTCGCATGTTTCTGGAAAGATATTTTTCAATATTAGATTTCTTAACGCCGACACTATCCTCAATTTTTCTACAATAATCTATAGAAGTAATTTCCCGATACGACTTGTTATACGTTTTTGGCCGACCTTTGCGAAAAGATCCAAAATTTATTATGTTGGTTTTAAACCTACTAAATATTTTTTATTGGGTTGTCTTCATTCTGGATACCTACATAGCATATTTGTAAAAGCAAAACGTACTTTATTCTCTATTATACCTGTGCAAATATATCGGAGATGTATCTCTGTTTTCACGACATAGCACAAAACAACGCAGCATGTCCCATGTTCCAAAGTCTTCGTTGACAGCCATAATATTTAGATCATTTTAATTAACAAATTAAATGGTTTAATAAAATTTGCAGCAATATTTTTGTAATATTAATAATTCGACAGACAAAGCGTTTATTTGTTTAACCACTAAAATTAAAGCGGATATAATACAATGACGTGAAATAATACGTGGCGTCCCATTTAAAAATATCCCTATTTGAAAAATTACAAAAAAGCTGGAAAAAATAGTTGCTCCGTTGGATTCTACGTAAAAAAATCTCTCTTATTTTTATTTTTTCATTACTTGAATATTAACAGAGATATGAGGTGTATCGCAAATCACGAAATTTCTTTCGTTTCACAAAAAATTATTCTGCTTCTATTTTTTTTAATTTTGTGGGTACGACGGATTGGTTGACAATTAGGCGAGATCAAATATTCGTCCAAATTATACTGGAACTTGCAAGTAGCATAGTTAATTTTGATTACAAATTACAAATTCTATTCGTGGCAGCTACTGCCTTGGTTGAATATTCAAGGGAATTGAAATCCAATCATCCCTTTTATATTTCTGACCAAGACATGTTCCACGAAGAACTCGAATCCGTCGGATTTTCACTTTTTAATTGACTCTAAAACATGGTGTTTTGTACATTTTTCTTCTAGTGTTGTAGTTAGTCCAGAGTTTCTGGATCGAATTTATATACTTCAATTCAAACAATGATACTTCTCACACACTGCAGATCTCAAATTGGAAAGTCATGGTTTGCACCTCATCTCGACACTGATGGTAGCTGCTCGATCAGGAACATGTGGTGCGCCATTAAAAGTGGTGTGCGGCAACAAGGGATATTTGCAATCCCCGATTAAAAAGTCGGTTCGTGAAGGGTGAGGAGACGGGCGGAAGACGTTCCACAGGACGGAGTTCCTGGGGATAAAGAAAGTCCCGTGATTATTATTGTTTCTTTAGAAATTTCTAGTGTTACGTTCAGTAAAAGTTTGGTAGTTTTCAAATTTTGTGCCTTATTTACCGCCGTAGAACCCACGACACACTCTCGGAGGTCCGAGAGCATCTCAAACAGATTTAATAAGTTTCAGAGACGCAAAACCTGGAGGATATTATCCCTGTGACTTCACACAAAGAATAATTATTTTACCGTAAAACAATAACATTAAGCATAGCAAAATGTATGAAACTACCGATTTGATTCCAGACGATCGATTAGATCCCATTAGATGCATCTGACTTGTATTATCAGTTTGGTCACGAATTTTGCGGGGGAAATTTTGAAGACAGAATAACGTTGAGAATAGCTACATGCAACGCTTTCTATCGCAAACACGACCCGGTGAAAAACGTGTGCAAAATTACAATTCACATATATATCCTTAGATACATTTAGATACGTGAAAATTTTCTCTATGTGTAAGTGGTTACAATAACAAAACAAAAATCCTAAAGATAATCTTCAAGAAACGGCTACAAAACTTTAGCGTTTGTTTTCCAACTTATTGTGGATTGTTTTAAAGGATCTTACTATTAAATTGGAAAATGGAATTTGCTGCAGTTATTAGCATGAGGTGCTATATGTAACAAATTAAATTGTAAATTATTTCAATTTCTTCTTCTTCTGGATTCCTCCTGCGTCGGTAAATCACCCTGTTGGCTTCTTCAGAGCTTCAATATATAAGCAGATAAGGAGCAACAGGACGACTGGCGAAACGTCAACAAGTTTGATTTACAAACCACCTACTCAGGAGCAATCTAGAAGATGTGTAAATAATATTGCAGTAGCCTGTGGAAGTTTTTTTGCAATTAGTTAGCAATCTTAATAAATATTTAATATAGCGTTCGTATCGGCGAATTACATTAAAAGAAAATGTTATTGGCTAAGGTATTTCCAAAAACCCATCATCAGAACCCTCGTTTATAATGACCTTTATTTTGAAATAGCATATATAAAGCATAGTAACCAATATAAAAATAAAAATCCTTTGGGTATCAAGAGTAAGGAACACGTTGCTACAATTGGTACAGAGTTGCGACGAATACATTTGAAACTGCTCTTTGAAATTATTTTTTTTCTAAAGTCAACAATCGCTAAAAGTGTTTTTCCTTTGTATATCATATTATAAAATATTTTAATTACTTTAATTCGTCATGTGCACAAAATATTTGAATAAGAATTTGTGCGTCTGTGTAGATTACGGAACAGCAAAATATAAATAAATATAATTTTAAAATCTAATTTTGATTAAAAATAAATGTGAAACGGCACCAATCCACGATCTAAATTTACTTCGATCCAGCAGAAACCGTATTTTCATGTAAGTGCCTCGAGAGACAGCTCAGGAAATATCACAAAATTGTACTCGCTTTTCGAGATCATCAGGGTGCAGTTTTACGATACGCATTTTGTAACGTTTGATACTATATTCTTCCTGATATGTCTCCAATCAAGTGCATGAGAAAAAGCATCTATACCTAACAAAATTTGAGGCATATAGATTTTCCCGAGCTCACTATCATCTAGCAATTTTTATTAAAAAATTTCAAATAAGTTATAGTTTTTTTAACACATTCAATAGCTTTGTTTTGTTCACTCAACAAACCATTTAATTTTGTAATAAGTAATATTATTAGTTAGCCATTACATTAATATATTATGAATGACAATGTAATTGTAGATTTTCTCGAACATTAGCAATCTTTTTTTTTTCAAAGAAACTTCCGCGGGCTACTGTAATACTTTTTACAAAACTTCTGGATTCCTCCTGCGTCGGTTTTTGCTGAGTCGAACTTGCTGACATTTCGCCGATCATCCGGTGGGCTCCTTCAGAACTTGACTGAAACTGGCTCTCATTTTACTGTACCTGCTTATATATTGTTTGAGGGGGCGGGGCTAAATGAGGGATATAAACACCGTCTCGGATGACTGACTCCCATATTGGTGACAGATAGAGACCTGAGTCGCGGTTAAGATTGTTAGGTTTTTTATAGATTTCTATAGACTCTCGGATTTTTCGTTGGTAGAAGAATTGATTACATGCAAGAATTTTAATTTTATGGAATAAAATTTTATGTCCGGTTTCGTGATTTTGTTCGGCAAAAGCTGATGAGTTTGTCTTAGTCGTAAGGCTTTTTTTATCTAAAATGTATTCTTTGTCACATATGCATGGAATGCTGTAAACTCCTGGCATCTTAAATGGAATTTTATTTTTAACGGACCAAAGATGTTGAGAGATTTTTGGACAGGTGGTAAATCTGGTTTTGACGTTATACTTCTTGAGAACTTTTGATATGTGATGCATATTTTCAATGTAAGAAAGGACCACTTTGGCAAGTGTAAGATTGCTTTCCGCCTCATTGCTATTGGAAGGTTGTGGTGAAGGGTATTTTTTGATCGAACGCTTAATATCTTTAATGTGGAGATTATTAGAGAGAAGAGCAGAGGTAAGGTGTTTAAATTCTGGGTTCAGTGACTCGGGCTGAGATAGTTTTACTTCTCTGTAAACAAGACAGTTGATAACCTATGATTTTTGGGCCGGATGGTGATGTGACCATGCTATACAACCTAACGTATTCTCTAGTAAAATATCTAGCTTCCTTATTAAAACACTTTACAGAGAAAACTGATAGTTTCGTACTTAATTTCTTTCCATTCATGGAACAATTAAAAAGCATTCCAAAAAAATAAAAATCAGATTTCGGAAGTGGAACAAAACTAAAATTTTTCAACAGAATAATAATATGATTATGTATTCATATACCCAATTTTACAGCAATTTCAGCCACCCTGTCTCCATTATCGTTCCGGAGATCTCAAATTTTTTTGAAAAAATATTAAAAAACGGGATTGCTATTTCGAAAAATTTGAAATCGTACACCACCATCAATTTCGGTTCCAGAACAGTAAATCCGTCAAAGATGCCATTACTACACTGACAGAAAAAATCTTTAAATCATTAAATAGAAATCTTAAATCACTCTGTTTATCTCTTTCTATTTAGATATTAAGAAAGCATTCCATAGCGCAAATCACAACAGGTTGATTGATGTTTCGGAGGGTATACGATTTAGGCGAGTAGCCTTAAAATAAAATTAACATCACAGGATAGTGTGCTTAGTTGTGAAAGAAGGGTTGAATATGGAGTTCCACAGGGAACTGTATTGGGTCCAATCGTCTTTGTTTTGTATACTGATACTGATGCATCATGGGCTGTGTTCAAAAATAACGTCCAAAAAGACTTAAAATTGTTGTATAATTACTTTTCCCATAAAGACCTAACTTTATTTATTTTATTTATTATGTTAAATACATCGGTATCTACATGGACACTTGAAAATATAACAGTGATAAAAAAATTGAGATCCCTTCTCCCAATATTCAAGAATGCCACGGAATTTTGTGACATAAAACAACTAAAATGTTGTATAGTGCATTGGTTGAACCACATCCTACATACGGTCTCTTGGGTGGGGTGGTTTGACTAATAACTACCACAGGAAAAATGTGTAAAAGTGTGTTCTTAAATTTATATATAACAAACCGCTGATTTATCCTTCAGAAGGCAAAGGCCTTCAAAGGGCAAAGGCCTTAGATGTTAGACAATTATTTTTTGTCAGCTTACCATTGTTCGACACGATCTCAAAGGCAAAAACTGCGAGAAAAGACTATACAATGGATATAAAAAGAAAATAAATGTTTGGGCTATTCAGCAGCTGAAACTTTATATCCACCAACAAGTAGATTTAAAAAATAGTTATTTTATTATTAGTTCTTAGTGAAGCTGCGTATAGTTTGTTCCGATTTTTGCACGTCTGTTATATGCCACACACTTATAACCTAAAATTTATATGTATTCATTTTTTGCTTTATTTATGTTGTTCAGCTCACAAACAAATATTCATATAATATTTCGTAAGCTTTTCCCCTCTTTATTTCCTATTTATGTATCTCTACTTATTGGTATTAGTATTATAATAATTATTATTAAAAAAGCAGATAAATAGAGGATTCCTTTAGATTGATACTAGATTAAATATACAAATAACTTATCTCTTATTACCTAATTTGTTAAACTCGTTCGTGGTTTAAGGTGCCCCGCCGTTTTATCGTATTAGTTTATGGCGTTTACGTGGCCTGGCTCGACACTGAAGTACACAAAATATTTATGGCATAAATTACTGTCTAGCAGATAACAGAACATTGCGCGAAGTTGGTCGTCTAATATTATCTTACTGTGTATGCAAGCCGTGTATTGTTTGCTGTTTAGTCTCGTTAATATTTGTAGATGGCATCTGCTCTGCATCTCACAAATTTGGTACATAGCTTTTAAACATCGACGTGCACTTTTCACCGAAAAATACAACAAAGTTACGCCACTGGGTCCTCGAGTAAAAAAATAAAAATTCTTTTTATGTATGACGAAATGGCTGATCTCATTTTGGTGTTCGTTTTTGACTATTTTTAGGCTGATCTGGTTTCTCTTTCTCTTGGAATCTAGTACAGGATGTGGACTAGATATTTTTGAAAAAGTTATAGGCACGCCACGGCTTTTTTGTGTAAATAAAAATTTGCCTTGAAATTCCTCTTCGTTTGGAGGAAAATTTCAATCTATGACAATAATAATAAAAGAAGAAAATTATGATAAGAAAAAATAGAAACTGTTTTTTTGTCTCCTTTGCTATAAATGCTTGAACTATTGCTTTTTATTCTTTACGCCGGAAAGCGTTCGTATTACTAAAACAGCTGAAGAATTTAGATTTTTCCTAACATTCTTCTGCTAAGAAAGAGTGTGGATAATTTCATAGAAATATTTAGCAAGTTAAGGTAACGATGATATATATGATTTTTTTTCCAAAAGCCCAAAGAAATATAGCAATAGTTTTATATTGAACTTTTCTTTTTACAGTCACCTAAAGATTTGAAACCTTATTAGCACCCTAGTAAGTAAGTAAAACACAGCCTTTATTTTTCTGGGTTAAGTACACATTTCCAGTTTAATTTTTGGAATATAAAGGTTCGTGGTGTGCTTTAAGGTCTGTCAAATTCACGTGTGACACGACTCCAATCATTTACATCTAGAGTCATCTTCTGAGCTACTGATTTTTGCCCAATTTGCCTCAATTTTAATTTTATTGGCAGATTTATAATACTGAACTGAAATAAATTTGAGTGCATCGAAATCGACCCATTGTGAAAATTTGACTCCAGTATAGTAAAATAACTGCACGAATAAAATTAACTTTGTTTTAATAATAAAAACAAATAGGATTATTGACAATTAGGAACTCAACACTTATTTTGTAATAATGGGTATGACTCCCTCTTACCCTAATAACATCTCTTACTCGATTAGCCGTAGATCGAATCAAGTCCGCTATCGTTTCGTGTGAAATTTTAAGCCACTCTTCTTACTGCAACAATAAGCTCTAGCATCGAGGTTGGGGTACCGATGTAGCGTGATTTCTTAAAATATCCTAGCGTGCCTAGGTTCGTGCGTCCACACAAAAATTGGACCCCATATCATGCAGGAACCATCTCCATAAGGGCTCCGTTCTTCATTGCAGCGTTCTGCAAATCGCTCTCCTGGTCTTCGGTACACTTTTGTTTTGGTCGCTACCAAAAAGGCATATTCTGGTCTCATCTGAGAACAGAACAGATCCCCATTGGTCCAATGTCCAATTTAGATGGTTCGGTGCAAAGCATAGGCGTGTTTGTCGATGAGCTGGAGTAAGTTTTGGATCAATTGCAGTTGTTTTTGGAGTCAGATTATTTTTCTCTAGTCTCCTTCTCACTATCCACTGACTAATAGCCTCTCTTCGAACTTCATGGAGCTGTTGCTGCACTTGAACCTCATTAAGGTTGTAATTCGCCTTCTGCCTCTTCCAGGGCGCCTAGCAAAGGATTCAGTCTCCTAATACCGTTGGCATACAATAGCTACCTGACGAAATCCACTTTCGATTAAAGCAATAACTTGAGCGGCTTTGTGCGGTGGAGTATGCATCACGATAACACAATTAAACTAAAGCATTTTAAATTGTCTTCCAAATAGCATGTCACTGGTAGGAGACCAGGCGACTGCGTACAACCTTACTACTGGAATAGCTGACATCTCGGTGAAGGACAAACAAAATCAAGGCACAAGAATGGAGCAGATCGCAAGACATAGGAGGTGCAACTAGTTAGGATTTACCAAAAAAAGAAAAACTACCGACACCTCGTTCGCAGAGATCGAAACCGATGGCCGCAGGGCAGACCCGGTGGCGTACGCGATCATTGAAGCAATGGAGATAATCACAGAGGCGACAACAGAGCTCGAACGCAAGATAATGGAGAACCCAAACACCAAAAAGGAGATAAAAGAAATCGCATAAAGACTGAAAAGGGGAGCTGAAACAATAAAAAGGCAATCCACAGCGGAGTGGTTCCAAGCGAACAAATTTGAGAAATCCGTCCTAAAATATGACATCGACGTGCAGACGGAAGGAAAGTTACTGGAGCGGAATACAAAGGAGACGGTAAGAATTAGATCACGCTCGGAGGAGAACCCAGCGACAAAAAAGAGCATAAAAATGTCGCACGACGGCACCGACAAAACCCTCTGGGGCATACTCCACAGAATAAAGGCCGAAACAGACGGGGACCAAACTATAGCGACCCACTATGTAAATGACGCAGAGACGGTGGAAAAGCTCAGAAAGGACATGCCCAAAGCATCGCCGACGCTACAAATTAGAAACTGCGGTCCTAGTATACCAACCGAAACGGTCCATCTCAGAGGCGTAGATGCTCTAACGAAAAAAGAAGAGCTCGTGAGAGTCGTCGAGGAAAACATCGGAACCGGACAGACCTGTTCAGCGAGACGGTGTTCGGTAATCTGAAGGCCAACTTCTGGACCTCGATGTTATACGAACAGTGGTTCCGAGGCCGGAAGTGGAGTCGGTGGAAGTCGGTAAAAGTCAGACACCACCTGACGCACAACATCCAGTCAGGTGTTCTATGAGGATTTTCACCCCTCCAAAAAAAAAAAGTTCAAAGTTCCCATTCTGTTTGAAGCCTGTAATTACCAAACGCTGCCAGGTTCACCCGTTCCAATCGAAATTTTGGAAAACAGTCGATTCTCTTTAATATTCACGTTGTCATAAAACCGCTTGTAGTAAATTGCAATATTCGACTTGTCAGTTTTTTTAATATTCAATTATAAAAAGAATAAATTTGCATAATCCACGACTGCGACTAATCGATGTGTCGGTCGGATGGGATCTAGTAACATGATATAATCTGGACCAAATAAACTTCATGACCGACGAAGCTTGTGACATGGTTTCTGCAAAGAAGGGATTTATACTCTAATTAACCTGGTGGACATATTACATAAAAGATACAAAAAGTAAAATTGATCTTAACTGCCCAAAAAGGGAGTCGGGGATAATACCTATCTGTTTGTCACATGTTTAAAGAAACGTCACAAGTTGACGAGGTACCAAATATAATAAGTAGATATAAATGTTTGTATTATTTTAACATTTAAAAATATTTTTTTGTCGAACTTAGCGGCAAGTGTACTGTAAACCCCCACTATATTATTGTAAATAAACATTTCTGGTTATTACCATAGGCACATGACAATGCTGCTCAATTATTTTGATTCGAGTAAAGATTTATTTATTACGTCGTAGTTTTAGTGCAATAGACTTGCATCTATTAAGCAAATGAAAAACTATAATATTCTTTTTCTACATTCTTCTGTAAAAATCGGAAATTTCCCGTATATTAAGCGCGGGTTTGGGAGTCATCGGATGTCTACGGAGGTATTACTTGAATTGCTTGAATTTCAACGTCTGTCAATTCTGATGATCGCGTCACACCTCACTTAGTGTATGTACGAGGTATCTTCAAAAAGTAAAGTAACTTTTGTAATTGAGCGGGCTACCTACATACGATCTTGCACGTTTACTTCTTTTTGTGAGACAGAAGCGTTAGACTTCTTTCATCTGCTCGGCCAAGAAAAGTGAAACAAAGAATTTGCATAAAATTTAGTGTAAAAAATGGAATAAAGTGCTGTAAAACACTTGAAATGTTGACAACGGCATGTGGTGAATCTACTTTGAGCAAAAAAAAATATTTATAATTGGTACGAGCTGTTCCAAAATGGCCTAGAAGACGTTGATGATAAACCCCGCTTTGGACGCCCCAGCACGTCAATAACTGATGAAAGGGTTGAAGAAGTGCGACAAATGATGTTGAAAAATCGTCGAATCGCTGTTAAAGAAGTGGCGGAAAACGTCGGCATCGCTATTGGTTCGTGCCATGGAATTTATTTTTTGGGCATGAAACGTGTAGGAGCAAAATTTGTTCCGAAACTGCTTAATTTTGAACCAAAGTACTGTCGAAAGCATCGCTGAAGAGCAGTTATGCTCAAAAAGGTCATAACTGATGACGAACCATGGGCATATGGTTATGACGTCGAAACCAAAAGCCCAGGCATCCCAATGCAAGAACCCAGAATCGCCAAGACTGAAAAAAGCTCGTGAAGATGCTGTCAAGGTTTTGTTTAATGTTTTCTTGTTATCGTTATCGTAATCGTGTGGTAGTACATCAGGAGTACTTACCATTTACTACAAGGTCGTACGGTCAATGAAGAGTATTGCCTTGAAGTTATGCACCGTTTGAGAGAAGCAATATGAAGAAAACGTCTGGAATTGTGGGAAAACAATTCATTGATTGTGCATCACGATAATACACCTGCACACTCATAGTTGCTTGTGTCAAACTTTTTGGACAAAAACAAAACCACAATCATGCCTCAGCCACTATATTCACCGGATATGACCCTCTACGATTTTTTTCTGGTCCCAAAACTCAAGTAACCCATGAAAGGAAGCAGGTTTAGAACGATTGCGGAAATAAAGAAAATATCGCTGGAAGAACTGAAGACTATACCAGAAAGTGAATACTAGAAGTGCTTCGAGGATTGGAAAAAACGCGGGCACACGTGTATTATGTCTGGGGGAATTACTTTGATGGGGGCAACATTAATTTTGTTCAATGAATAAATACTTTCTGATAAAATTTAAGTGACCTTACTTTTTAAACACACCTCGTAATGGTGCTGTTTTGCAAAAATGTTCACAACAACTGATGGTCGCAAAAAGGATGCCCCTTGATCAAAATGTTCCCAGACTTTATTCAGAAAATTAAAAATACAAGTTTATTTATCTAAATCTATATTGTCACCTTCGAAGTAATATTCCCATAGACTGCAATACACTTATGCCTGCGCTTGATCCAATCCTGAAACCATTTTTTATATTCGGTTATCGCTATGTCCATCAGTGCTTCCTGCGGTTTTCCCGTTACTTCCTCTTGGCTGCTAAAACGCGTTCTCCGTGGTGGATTTGGACTCGATTGAACCGAAAGAAGTTACAGGGAGCCAAATCAGACGAATTCGGTTGCTGTTGGATGGCATTTGTTGCATTTTTGTCAAAACATTAATAATAACGATGGCATTGGGCGACGATGCGTTATCAGACACGAGTTTTCTGCTCACAATGCTGTTCTCTTTCGGTGAATTACTTCACGCAAACGTCTCATAACTACACTACACTGTTGTAATCTATGAAAACCGTTAGCATTGCCTTCTTTTTTGATTAAAAACGAGGTGGTTTTGTTGGTCTCGTCTTATTTGGTGAACCCGATGCACTTGCCTGATAGCTGGACTGCATGTCGTACTCATAAACTCACGTCTCACCTCCAGTAATGTGGGTTCGGATTTCGTCTAGCAAATCGTCTCTTGTGTGACGTCAACGCGGTCTCTCTTTCGCATGAAATTGAGGTGTTTTGGTTAGTTTAGTTAATTAGTTAGTTAGCTTTGCTTCTACACTACCCAAACCCAAATCATTAACCAAAATGTCTTGTACGGATCGATATAGGCAATATTCAAGTCCTCCGCTATCTCTCTGATGGTTAATTTGCGACTATCGTCCAAAATATTTGTTACTTAACCAATTTTTTCGTTGGTTTTCGATATCGATGATCTACCAATGCGTTCATCATCTTCGAATGACTCAGAACCACTTTAAAGCCTTCGCTATCTCTCCGAGCGTTAATTTGTGATTATCGACCAAAAATTCTGTTTATCAATGTTTTCGTTGGTTTTCTTTTTTTTTAACACAAGTTCGTTGCTGCAAACTTAAATCCATATTTAAAGTTGTAAAAAATTACCAACATACGTATTTTTGGATACGTAAGTTTCGCAAATGTAAAGCTATGACGCTAAGACTTAGAGGGACTGTCAACCACAGACGTACCAACTTAACAAACAAAAAACATCAGAACGCACGGTGGTTATTCCGGGAAATTTTTCTTCAAAGGGTTAGTATACGACACAATACAAACACCTTTTGCCAAACTTGTTGCATGATATACTATTATTGCAATTTCTTCCAACAAATAGATGCATTCATTATTTAAAAACAAATTGCTGATTTCCGAAATGAAGCCTCTGTTTACTCAGAAATATCACGTTTTATTTAAAGTATTTGAGTTAAATCTTAAAGAGAGTATTGTGAGCTCAGAATTCGACAGTTAAAATATTTATAATTATTAATGAATTACCATGTAGATGTAGAATAAATGCATCATAATTTTAAATTAAAGATTATCTTATATAAAGACCAAAATTTTCCTAATTAAAATAAAGTTTTTTGTAAAAATAATTCAATAACGTGAAATTCAAATAAAAAAACATTGCAAGAAAATTAAATTATCTTGAATATTATTATTATAGACTTCATGGCGACAAAAAAACCCTTAATAGAAGGCGGGATGACGGATCATTTATTTTGGGATTAGTTTTAAAAATTATGAACGTACGCAAAGGATTCCGACCGACATTCCTTATCAATCATTTAATAATTCTCCTATATACAGTCGGAAATTCGATCGTACTTTTTGTCATATCATAGAGACTCGCCAGCTTTTACTGTATTTCATATTTATTAATATAGACAATTAAGATGTGTTTTTTTTTTGCAAACAACATTGAATAACTTATTAACAGCAAGCTTTCCTTGGCAAATACAAATATTATAACTAAATAACGAACTTTACATTGCATAAAACATGATTTATTTTTAAGTGCTGACTAACACATTTAAAATCTCATAAGTGCGGTTCATGCTTTTCAACAATAAATTCGTAGTAAACGTCTTTAGGTTTGAAAGAATTTATTATATAGTGCATTACATAAATTACTTTAAAGACGTTTAAGTATCCCTGCAACGCACACAATAATAATTCCTGGGGCAAAAGGCTAAATTTTTATTTTTATTCAAAACCAAACCAAAACTGTGATATGTCCAGATTTTCAGATTGAGATACCGATTTGAGAACCTAATTAAAAAGACGATAGAAATTCACTAAGCAAATTGGGGATAGTGAGAGGAATTTATTGAACGTAATAATGCAGTAAACAATTTTATGTTGTAACATATTTTTCTTACAATGAAGTCAATATTGTTGCTATTAGAGAGCGATTTATTACATAAACAAACCTACATTAAATAGTGAAAATAGCAATTAGAGCAATTATAAAGTTACATTTGCTTATAATTATTAACAAATTATTATCATTTTTGGGAAATAAGAGTATTTAAAAATTAACTATTTACGAATTTTCTAGATTCCTCCGCCGTCGTGAAAAAATGTAAAAATTTAATTCAAGCGTTGAAGTGAACAGGAAAATTGTTTATTAATTACATAGTATTACAAAGTTTCAGATCGGCAATGGAAGATTTTTTTCCAGCAATTCTTAATTAGTAAACTAGAATAAAGCTGTTTTGTTTATTAACACAAGTTTATCAAAAATTACATCATTTGAACTTTTGGCAATATTTCGATTTCGTATGCCTATAAAATAGGTTAATTTTTGGATGCCTAAAACACCGCACAGTTTTCGACTTGTTCGCCGATGAATTATCTTTGTAATAATCATAATCACCCGCATATACCCATTGTTCATGAATTTAACATGTATGTATATCGCTGGCATTATTAATAATCGGAATTATAATAACATATTATTATTATGCAACATAAGTAAACAAATCGTAATTTTAATAACTAGGCATTGTAATTATTAAAATAACAAACAAGATCATTAAAAGTGTTGATGTCGTTTAATATCATTAAATATCGTACGTTTTCCATTCGCTATCTGTTAGTCCGTCCAGGCGATCGCTGCTTTTGCGCTTCATTTTTACTATTAACTGTAACTGGATATAAAGTAAGCAAATACCGGCAATATTTTCAAACTTCTTTACCATTAATAATACAACAATTAATGTAAACATCTGGGTATAAGGTGAAACCAAACAATCCGACAAACGTTCTTCAAAGCGTGAGTTCACTAAAATCGGTTAAGCCAAACTGGGTATTTTTCAATATAAAAGTTTCAGGTTTCCACACCACTGGCGCTGGCAAAGATATATTGTGCTCGCCAGTGTAGCAGCTTTTGTTCAGAAAACTTTCAATATTGAACGGTAATAGGCAGCACGGAACCCTAAATCGAAGTATACGCAAACATACGCGTTTCGATTTATCAGACAGTTGTGGAAAATCATTCGTTTAATTTTCGTGTTACATAATAATTATATATTTACTCAGCAAAAGAAGATCTGTAAAAACACTTTTTTGTAATCATGTGGCCGTACTTATGTTCAAACTTACCCAGAATCAGACATACTAACCTAGTACAACTAAAATCTTTTACATGGGCTCATTTCTAAAGTTTATCAAACTTGTTTATTTTTCTACGACCAACCGTTTTTGGCCACACGTTTGCAAAACGACAGGATTCATTCAATGATATGACCGTCAGAATTGACAAACATCAAAGTTCAAACCGAGTAGAAATACTTTATGCAACAAGTGCGGTAAAAGGCATGTGAGTCACGAGTTTAATTGGCACGAGCGGAGCGAGTGTTTAATAAACGTTTACTGACATGACCGTCACTTCACAAACGTCAAAATTCAAGCCGTGCGGTAAATCGCCAAAAACATCTGATTGCTCCCAAACCCATGTGGTAATATCCCAAAAATTTCCGAAGTGATTCGGATCCGCGAGACAAGGAACTCGCGTGGTAAAGTGGCGCTTCCCCACTCTAGATCGGTGTAAAATTAGACATTTTACAGACGGGAGCAGAGAAAATAGTTTAACCTACTATATAGTTAAAGGGTCTAAAAATTAATATTAAAATTTCAATATTAACTGCATTAAAAAAAAGTAAAAATCAAAGTTATCAAAAAATGCAATCATCCTTCAGAACATGGTCCTTTATTAGTATTATTAACTATTACATCTGAATTATTACAACATAGTATAGAAGTAGCACTGCAATTGAATATTCCTTCAATGACCCACTGGACTCTGGTGGCATGATTAATTCTGAAAAAGAAAAATGATTTTTTTATAAACATAAACGCAAATATGACTCGTCCAAGTCCGGCGAAAACAAAATATAATTTTTTAATTAATACTATTCCATCTGATGAATATTTTAAAACTAGACTTTTCAAGTTTTTTATGCATTATGCATTACTAATAAACAGAACTAGAAACAAATTTCAAATTTTGCGTTCTACGGTACTGGCATAACATAAATTTGCGCAAACTTAAATCCATATTTAAAGTTGTAAAAAATTACCAACATACGTATTTTTGGATACGTAAGTTTCGCAAATGTAAAGCTATGACGCTAAGACTTAGAGGGACTGTCAACCACAGACGTACCAACTTAACAAACAAAAAACATCAGAACGCACGGTGGTTATTCCGGGAAATTTTTCTTCAAAGGGTTAGTATACGACACAATACAAACACCTTTTGCCAAACTTGTTGCATGATATACTATTATTGCAATTTCTTCCAACAAATAGATGCATTCATTATTTAAAAACAAATTGCTGATTTCCGAAATGAAGCCTCTGTTTACTCAGAAATATCACGTTTTATTTAAAGTATTTGAGTTAAATCTTAAAGAGAGTATTGTGAGCTCAGAATTCGACAGTTAAAATATTTATAATTATTAATGAATTACCATGTAGATGTAGAATAAATGCATCATAATTTTAAATTAAAGATTATCTTATATAAAGACCAAAATTTTCCTAATTAAAATAAAGTTTTTTGTAAAAATAATTCAATAACGTGAAATTCAAATAAAAAAACATTGCAAGAAAATTAAATTATCTTGAATATTATTATTATAGACTTCATGGCGACAAAAAAACCCTTAATAGAAGGCGGGATGACGGATCATTTATTTTGGGATTAGTTTTAAAAATTATGAACGTACGCAAAGGATTCCGACCGACATTCCTTATCAATCATTTAATAATTCTCCTATATACAGTCGGAAATTCGATCGTACTTTTTGTCATATCATAGAGACTCGCCAGCTTTTACTGTATTTCATATTTATTAATATAGACAATTAAGATGTGTTTTTTTTTTGCAAACAACATTGAATAACTTATTAACAGCAAGCTTTCCTTGGCAAATACAAATATTATAACTAAATAACGAACTTTACATTGCATAAAACATGATTTATTTTTAAGTGCTGACTAACACATTTAAAATCTCATAAGTGCGGTTCATGCTTTTCAACAATAAATTCGTAGTAAACGTCTTTAGGTTTGAAAGAATTTATTATATAGTGCATTACATAAATTACTTTAAAGACGTTTAAGTATCCCTGCAACGCACACAATAATAATTCCTGGGGCAAAAGGCTAAATTTTTATTTTTATTCAAAACCAAACCAAAACTGTGATATGTCCAGATTTTCAGATTGAGATACCGATTTGAGAACCTAATTAAAAAGACGATAGAAATTCACTAAGCAAATTGGGGATAGTGAGAGGAATTTATTGAACGTAATAATGCAGTAAACAATTTTATGTTGTAACATATTTTTCTTACAATGAAGTCAATATTGTTGCTATTAGAGAGCGATTTATTACATAAACAAACCTACATTAAATAGTGAAAATAGCAATTAGAGCAATTATAAAGTTACATTTGCTTATAATTATTAACAAATTATTATCATTTTTGGGAAATAAGAGTATTTAAAAATTAACTATTTACGAATTTTCTAGATTCCTCCGCCGTCGTGAAAAAATGTAAAAATTTAATTCAAGCGTTGAAGTGAACAGGAAAATTGTTTATTAATTACATAGTATTACAAAGTTTCAGATCGGCAATGGAAGATTTTTTTCCAGCAATTCTTAATTAGTAAACTAGAATAAAGCTGTTTTGTTTATTAACACAAGTTTATCAAAAATTACATCATTTGAACTTTTGGCAATATTTCGATTTCGTATGCCTATAAAATAGGTTAATTTTTGGATGCCTAAAACACCGCACAGTTTTCGACTTGTTCGCCGATGAATTATCTTTGTAATAATCATAATCACCCGCATATACCCATTGTTCATGAATTTAACATGTATGTATATCGCTGGCATTATTAATAATCGGAATTATAATAACATATTATTATTATGCAACATAAGTAAACAAATCGTAATTTTAATAACTAGGCATTGTAATTATTAAAATAACAAACAAGATCATTAAAAGTGTTGATGTCGTTTAATATCATTAAATATCGTACGTTTTCCATTCGCTATCTGTTAGTCCGTCCAGGCGATCGCTGCTTTTGCGCTTCATTTTTACTATTAACTGTAACTGGATATAAAGTAAGCAAATACCGGCAATATTTTCAAACTTCTTTACCATTAATAATACAACAATTAATGTAAACATCTGGGTATAAGGTGAAACCAAACAATCCGACAAACGTTCTTCAAAGCGTGAGTTCACTAAAATCGGTTAAGCCAAACTGGGTATTTTTCAATATAAAAGTTTCAGGTTTCCACACCACTGGCGCTGGCAAAGATATATTGTGCTCGCCAGTGTAGCAGCTTTTGTTCAGAAAACTTTCAATATTGAACGGTAATAGGCAGCACGGAACCCTAAATCGAAGTATACGCAAACATACGCGTTTCGATTTATCAGACAGTTGTGGAAAATCATTCGTTTAATTTTCGTGTTACATAATAATTATATATTTACTCAGCAAAAGAAGATCTGTAAAAACACTTTTTTGTAATCATGTGGCCGTACTTATGTTCAAACTTACCCAGAATCAGACATACTAACCTAGTACAACTAAAATCTTTTACATGGGCTCATTTCTAAAGTTTATCAAACTTGTTTATTTTTCTACGACCAACCGTTTTTGGCCACACGTTTGCAAAACGACAGGATTCATTCAATGATATGACCGTCAGAATTGACAAACATCAAAGTTCAAACCGAGTAGAAATACTTTATGCAACAAGTGCGGTAAAAGGCATGTGAGTCACGAGTTTAATTGGCACGAGCGGAGCGAGTGTTTAATAAACGTTTACTGACATGACCGTCACTTCACAAACGTCAAAATTCAAGCCGTGCGGTAAATCGCCAAAAACATCTGATTGCTCCCAAACCCATGTGGTAATATCCCAAAAATTTCCGAAGTGATTCGGATCCGCGAGACAAGGAACTCGCGTGGTAAAGTGGCGCTTCCCCACTCTAGATCGGTGTAAAATTAGACATTTTACAGACGGGAGCAGAGAAAATAGTTTAACCTACTATATAGTTAAAGGGTCTAAAAATTAATATTAAAATTTCAATATTAACTGCATTAAAAAAAATTAAAAATCAAAGTTATCAAAAAATGCAATCATCCTTCAGAACATGGTCCTTTATTAGTATTATTAACTATTACATCTGAATTATTACAACATAGTATAGAAGTAGCACTGCAATTGAATATTCCTTCAATGACCCACTGGACTCTGGTGGCATGATTAATTCTGAAAAAGAAAAATGATTTTTTTATAAACATAAACGCAAATATGACTCGTCCAAGTCCGGCGAAAACAAAATATAATTTTTTAATTAATACTATTCCATCTGATGAATATTTTAAAACTAGACTTTTCAAGTTTTTTATGCATTATGCATTACTAATAAACAGAACTAGAAACAAATTTCAAATTTTGCGTTCTACGGTACTGGCATAACATAAATTTGAGTTCTGAAATAAATACTAATATTATTAATTGAGTTCCAAAATAAACTCAGATGACGTACTTTCAATATGATTCACTAGACCTTTGATAAATTTCAAGATAGATGGCGCTCGAGTCATTTAAATTCAAATTCAAAAATTCTCTATACTTTAAAAGCAAAAGTTGTTGAACCGGAATTGAGTGATAATAAAAAGTGGCAATTTTAATTTAAATTTAAGAAATGTTAATTTGTTATTTAATAACCAATGAGAACCAAAAAATACAAGATATAAAAAATCACAATCACCCGTAACGCAGCTAACGCAATTGATGACGGGAATTTTTACAATAATTTAAATAAATCTAAATATCTAGTACTCTACAACTGCTTAGAAAACGTATGACAAACTTCGTAACAATATTTAGTTACGACATTGGTGATATAATATGATATTTTCGTAAAACTTTGACACCCTGCAACTTAAAACTCCTTAACATACAAATAATTTTTTAATATAAATTAAAATAAAATAATTAATAATAAAAAACAATTATAATTATTATATTGAACTGAGGTGGCTTTTACTTGATGAAAATCCATTTATCAAAATAAATAAGAAGTAAAAGTTCAGATTTTCACGAAATTATATATTATGACATTTGATAAAGACACGATGTTGTCGAAACAATTGTCATGTCATAATATATAATTTCGTGAAAATCTGAAGTTTTAGTTCTTATTTATTTTGGAAAATTATTATATTTTAAACCGCTGCTTTTAACGCCAAACAATAAATTATTTACGAAAATTAAATTTAATTTATATTAAATTTTAATCCAATTTGTAAATATAATTTATTAATAATATAATATATATAATAATGAAATAAAGTTAATTATTTAGAAAATAATTTAAAATAAAAATTTCGTTTTTAAGTTTTTTTATTATATCTTTTATAATTCATAATTTAATGTCAAAAGTAGTTTTTTTAGGAAAATACAGGTTCGTAGTTAAACCTGCAACGTTGATGCTGCTGCTACCATCCATAGAAACAATCTAAATATTTTTGTAAAATAGCTCACGTGACGTAATTCGTCTGATATAAATTAAACTAGATGGAGAATATATTAAACTCGATAATTATTCGTTGAAACGTGTAATGAAATTGAATACAGGTTGACTCAAAGAAATTTTATTCGAATGCATCATCTTGCACGTTACTGTGTCCCATATTTCACAGCGAATATAATACAATAGCACCAGAAAGGCATATTCATGAATGCTGTTAGACATATGCAAATGGCTATATGCATTATGTGTGGGAATTATTTCGTTTGCCGCGACATTGTTCAGGTGTTAAACATGAAAGCGCTTAATGGTGTCTGAATGTTCTAAAATCATTTAAATAATTAAAAGAGGCAATTTTTTCCGAAATAAGATGATTTTAGTCTATTTTTGGTTTTCGCATTTATAATATGCTAAAACGCGCAAGGATTTTCGGAAATATTGGAGCAAATTTTATATCCATAATGATCAGTGCCCCTTTAAAAATTAAAGTTATATATCTGGGATACCAGTTTTTCATTAAACTGTCACTTACTTTTCCATTTACAGGGTGCAACAAACATAAAAAAATTAATTAAGCGGTTTGACGTGTTTGTTGTCATATTTGGCGGAAAGTGTAGGTACTGTATATATTTTGAAAGTGACTGAAGTTCATTTATCTTTAATTTGAAATACTTAAGGTTTTGCGTTTTTACAAAATTAAAAAATACGGTTAAAGATATGTTTGACTTGCAATGTTAAATCGCATTTAAGGGATTTAATTTTATACATCCTATTAAAAAGTCGCCATTATTAAGTGTATAATATTACCTTGCTTACCTTAAGAGGACATAGGTCACTTTCAAAATAAAAATTTGTTTTGTTACAAAAAGTGAAAGAGCTTAAGTCGGTCAGCTTAAAAAATAGAAAAAAAAACATTCAAGTTATATTTTTAGATAAAAGAAATAAATTTAGTAACAAGTTATTCGTTAACATTCTCAGTATGCCGGAGTGATTTGAAGTAGTTACGGTGTTCCGGAGGTCTATACCGCAATAAGTCCATCATGTGTCGGTATTTTAGTGATGTGATGCATCTTATACTTTTATATAACGATGGCAATATGGTTATATAAAATATCGTAAAATTTGTGGTCTTTGATTTCCACATCGTTTCCCATCGATAACATTTTTAACCAGATTAAAGATATTTTGATGTTTCTGTTTTGTCCTCCACACATGCCACTATATGCAATGATGTGTTTTTTTCACCAGGGATTTTAGGTGTCTCAAGAGGCATAAAGCCAGCTCTTGGGAATCTCTAGAAGCTTTTGTTTCATCCGAAAAGTACATATATCATTACATTACATTACATTATCGTTGTGGAAATAGTGTATGCCTAAATTTAAAAAATACATGTTACATTAATATTAACTATTGAAGTAGTTAACTTTGGGAATGGTAACGCTTTGTGCAAATCGTATGAAAAGGCAAAATAATGAGATAGATTCCTTGATACTCGCTCTTGATCTTATTTTAACTCATTTCTAGCCTATTCTGCTAGCTTCAAATGAAGTCCATGCATTAACTCCTTTTAAATTATTTTCTTCACAGTGAAGCTGTTTTGTAAATTCTCATTCTCAATTACTTCGTCTTCCTCTGTTGTAGAAGGAAATTCTAAAATTCTCCTACTTTGTTTAAATCTGTTGTATGAGTGCAATTCCTCTTCACTTTGAGGAAATCTTGTTATTTTATCGTTTCCCATGGGTTTAATAATTTCTTTAAATTAAATATTATTTTTTAAATTTCAATTTAATATCAAAACGTAATTTAAATTACCTTCATCACTGCTTTTGACATTTTTGACATCGTCAATAAAAAGTGGACTTAGGTCACTTTCAAAATTAGGATTTTCAGTATTTATATTATTTTAAAAATGTACGTGATATAAAATTTTCAAATGTACTGAGTATATTTCAATACCAGTACAGCATAAATTATAAATGTCACAAGTGCTAATTTGATAAAAAATAAACGGCTCACATCTGGGATACCAGTTTCTTTTCCATTTACAGGATGTCCCAATTACAAACATAAAAAAATTAATTAAAGGCTATGACGTGTTTGCTTTCATATTTGACGGGAAGTGGTGTGCGACCAAACAAATTGTGATCCTCAAAAGAAAAATTTTGTGACAACCTAATCAAAAGGACAAATTTAATAACACAAAAATGTTCAAAAAGACGTATTAATATTTGCAATTAGTAATGAATCACACTGTACATTTATGAGAATATATTTAAAAATGTACAAAAAACTGTACAACTTAAAACCACATAAGATTTTTGCAGCATTTAGTATAAGTGTTTAGTATAAAACACCTGAAATATTAAAATGACAGTATTTATGGTGTACACTTGAGATTAAAATTTATGGGCGAGGGGAACAAAAAGAACATCATTATGGAGAAAGGAAACACTTCGCGTATTGCGATAGAAAATCTAATAAAATATATACCACAAAAAAATTAATTGACGACGGAGTGGACAAAACATTGGAAAAATTTCGACAAAATATGAGAAAGATGAGAAAAAAATGAAAAATTTTATCGAACTATAACTCTACCTCGATTTAGACGTACGACGAGAGAGATCATAACGGTGAGAAAAGAATTTAAAGCGCACAATAAAATAAGTGTAAAAAAATAGTGAATATGCACGGATAAAAATACATTTTGAACTGCTTACTGTAATAAAAGTTTTATTTTTTGCACTAGTGTAAAAAATTTTGTAGTTGACTAGCAAGAACTGTCAAAACGTCATACTTCATACTAAATACACTTTTTGTACTTGTTGCAGAAATCACTACTTTTGAACTATGATATCAATTCGCAGCGTGCTTGGGTTTTAATTAATATGCTTGTGATTTTTCGGCAAAATGATAAATAGCGCTCCACAATTTGATACCCTAACAATCGCGAACAAAATTATATATTATCCTACGTGATGTGCTTGTTAAAAAGATTTGCTTTGAGGAAAGCAATTTATATCAATCGGGAACTGACAACGCAGAAAATAAGTTATCCAAGAAATGTTATGCCACCAAACGGTCATTGCCCTCGATTTTATTTCGAGCTTATTGGGGAGATCCAGTTTCGAACAAAACAAATAATAATTTACATTGCCAATGGTGAAAATTTGAATTGCATTTATTAATATTCATTGCCGATTTACGCCAATATATTATTTAACGAACCGAATTTGTGTAACGCGGTATTTAGCACTGTTACACACACACACACTCACACAATTTACAACCACACATTACCTCGGTACTGAACAATGACCAGGACGCTGTATTGTTTCGCATTCGACGGGACGCAGGAATAGTTTCCAGCGTGTTGAGGCAGAGCTCTGGGAAAGATAAGGTCCGTAGCCAGACGTCCCTCTCTGACAAAAGCACCATCTTTCAAATCGTAATTTATCATTCTATTTCCGTGATACCTAAATTTATCAAATGAATCAGAACATCAGTTACCTAGTTAATGACAGTAAAAAGCATTGAGAAGCGTGATTGTGCTGGAAAATATTTTGCAATAAAAATATAACTATGTATAATAATCAACCTTGAAGAGTAAGAATTGACAATACCAGTCCTAGTAAGATTACAGCCGCACAACAAACTAACGGATAATATCGAGATGTATAGAAATATGTTAATTGGCTGTATTCAAACACATTAAAAATTCATATTAACAAAACAAAATATATGGATTTTACGCAAAAAAATAAAAATATAAATGATACTTTTTACAAAAGTTCTGGATTCTCCCCGCGTCGGTTTTTGCTGAGTCGAACTTGCTATTAGTTTAATTCCTACATTTAACCAAAAATGACATCGTAGGTAAAATTGAATTGGTAATTTTTTCTGTGTGTTCATACGAATTTAGAGTTTCGTCTATCACTATTCCTAGATATTTTAATTTAATAACTTCCTCCGTCATTGATTTGAATATTTATGTCATTTATATTTTTCAAAGAAACTTCAACAGGCTACTGCAATACTTTTATAAAACTTCATCATTTTACTCTGTGCCTGCTTATATATTGTTTGAGGGGAGGGAGCTAAATCAGGGGCATAAACACCGCATAAACACGGCATAAACAAATATATATCTGAAATGATGATAAGAGTTTCAGCAATAGCAATTTTAGTAAAGAGGGATTCTACGTCGAAAATAACTAGAGTATCTAGTGTATCTAATGTAATGGTGTTTATTGTACGACACTATCAGTTTTCCCTGTAAAACGTTTTAATTTTGCTAGGGAATATGTACCTAACAATCTAATAATCTTAACTGTCTTAATCTTAATCATCCGAGACGGTTTTTATGCCCCTCATTTAGCTCCGCCCCCCTCAAACAATATAAACGCAGGTGCAGTAAAATGCGAGCCAGCTTCGGTCAAGCTCTGAAGAAGTCAACAGGATGAAGTTTCATAAAAATTATTACAGTAGCCTGTGGATGTTTCTTTGAAAAATATTACAGTAGTCTGTGGAAGTTTCTTCGAAAAATATAAATGATAAAAATATTCAAATCAATGACGGAGAAAGTTACTAAATTTAAATATCTAGGAGTAGTGATAGGCGCTACTCTAAATTAGTATGAACACACAGAAAAAATTACAAATTCAATTTAACCTATGATGTCATTTTTGGTTAAATGTAGGAATTATTAAACTAATAAAACAAAATCAATGATCTGCTATTCCTTCTTTTATCACTATTTGAATATTTACTACCCATATGAGGAATGTGCACCGAAACAAATTTCAATAAAATGCAGTCCTTACAAAACAACGTTTTAAGGATATTATATAAGCAATACAGATACCTTGTATTGATAATTACGTAAAGGAAGAACTCAAACTAAACAGTGTAAACTTAGATTTAATATTATGAATGAGCACTAAAAAGCAAATACTTATTTAATAATTACTAATCAGGTTCATAACGAAGAAACTACACTGGTTTCAAAAATTATTGCACTCAAGAAATTACAATTTCTTAGGAAGAAAAAGTTTATCAAGAACTAGAAAGTGATAAATTATCTTTCCTACTCTATTTGGTTACCTGAATTTAACATATAATCGGAAAATCTGATGTTGGTTTTCATGATTTTGTCGGAAAACAAAATATCTATTATAAACAAACCTCAATTAATTCCTATTTGTAACTAAAGAAACTAGAAAGAATTAACAATATTGAGAACTCTTGAAAACCAATAACGTGTATTCCCTCTCCTTGCGTTTAGGTATTATACACTCCAGATCTGAAATAGGCCACACAATCATAAGTTTTATGGAAATAAATGAACGATAAGCTGGAAAGTACCCAACGCACAAATTTTTAATTAGGCCGTACTTCCGTTCTTAAATAGAAAGTCTAACGTACGCTGACAATAACTGATTTATCGGAAAGCAAATAATTCACTGCCTACTGACGATTCAGTGATAAACTCCTTTTTTTCAAATTATTTGAATTTTCTTGAGTGGCCTAAATTTTTTGTTCGGGAGTGTAGAGTAATAAATGATATATACGAAATCAATACCAGAACCAACATAATATATAATTCCATCATAAATACGTGCAAAACATTTAATTCAATTCCTGTAAGTTTAAAAAGTGAAAAGGTTATATTTTTATTAAACAATTAAAAGAATATTTTCTGACTGTATAAATGTTAATTTGCAATTCTTAGGATTGGTGATTTGTTATTTTTGATAGTTGATGGTACAGTATATAATAGATATTTATTATGTTATTAATGAACACTCAGTGCCATATTACAAGTTATATATTCTCGAGGCCAGAGCTCGATAGACTGTTTAGATCATATTATATTAGTTACATTAAGCGTCATTGCGACAGATCATGTACCAAAAGCATCAATTTTATGCTATTAACTACACCCACATATCGAAGAATATATTTTAAAATAATCAATTTGGATTTACACCATATTATTCAAAGTAATCATGCGGTTAACTGTAAATAACTTTACAATATCTTACCATAATATAGAAATAGAGAATTTTGATTGAGCAGTATTTAACTTCCGACGAAGATTTCTGAAAATCTGATACTAATTGACAAAATTCGTACCCAGTTTCTATAAAACTACAGCATGTATAGTGTGACAAGTACTTCGATCTCTGATGCCAGCATCAAATCTATATAATTATTCCTATTTTTTTAATATCGTGTTTTGTATGTTTTTTTATAAAGTATGCTACTTTTATATGACATTTTCTATATTCAGAAAAATTTTTGGGGAAATGCATCAGAGAAAATAAAGAAATATTATTCTTATTAATAATGTATTATCTACCAGCTATCATTTAGAGACGACCCACTAAAGGGACCGAAAAATAAATCAGACAAGAAGTATTCACCTGCCTTTTATTACAGCCACATTGCTCGGTATTTTTGCGTCAAAATTACGTTCTTTATTCAACGTAGGAACTCGTCTGTGGCACCTTATTCAAATTTTCCATAGATTGTGTTTTGTTCCACTGCTTTCTACATAATCTATATACGGGGTTCAATTGCCCGTATAAAGCAGGGCAGGCCTTAATATTTTATTTCTTAAGGAAAGCAAAAAACACATAACCTGCCTTTTATACATTTACCGGTCAAACTACTATCGGTAATTGTAAACTGTGCCCGTTTAGAAATTTAAATTTGTTTCTTATTATGCGCTCTAGGTGATACGAATTCACAATATAAGAACCACGCTTCTAGAATTTCTACATTTCAAAGATTTGATTGTTTTTATAGACTTTATATGCATAATGGATCCTCACAAGATTTGAATTTAAATTTTGCAAACCCCAGCAACGTTTTCTAGTTGAACTCTACGAAAAGTAAGATGAAAGATTTTGCTAATTAGGAAATTATCAAAGTGAATTAATGTTCTTTCATTATCAATATTATTAAAATGGTCCTTATTCAAAATGGTGTTTTCGCTCCGGCAAATCTCTTAAATATATAATTGCTTTTTTAAATTTAAATTCAGGTATCGAACATCTTAAAACTTACCAAAACATATATGTAGGTCTAGGTATTGGGTGATGTGTGCCATTTATAATACAGCTCAGACGAATCGGATCCCCTTCATCTACTTTTCTGACAGCCGATCCAAATTTTGTTCCAATTATTTCGGCCCATGCTTCTATAGTTTATATAGGAAATGTCAAATATCAATATGAGAAATATACGTAAATATACCGCCTTACAGGATGAAACAAACAAGCACAAACATGCACTGGATGTTAATAAACACAAGGAAAATGAAAGTGTTTTTGTGGTCTATTCGAAGGTGGCACAAAATACTTACATGGATCTAAAAGTTATAACATTTCCGTAAATAAGGCCTTTTTTTGGAAAGCGCATATGATATTTTGTCAAATTTTAAATGCATGCAATTTCTGGCATGCTGGCTTTTGAACGTAACTGAAGTTTTCTAAGTAGTTAACTGTTAACAGACCTAATAATATTGTGTCGGAGCCAAATGTGTAAAAAATATAGGCATATCCGATGTTTATTTAATATTATATAATTTTATAGCTATTATACTTGTTTTCGCCTTTTCTTGTCTATGCAAAATTTGTAAAATACAAAAAAAGTATTGATTCTAAATAATCTAATCGCAATACATTCCAGCAAAAATTTTAGCATTTTTTTATTGCTTACTTTAATTTTGTGACCAACTTGTATTAAAAACGTAATAATATATTTTCTTTTTGGTAATTTGGCATCTGTTTCGTGCAGAATCATCAAAATAACTATGTTACCGGATTGTCTCCATTGTGGCATTTGGATGGTAAGGGGCACAAGTAAAAATATGTTTGCCAAATTCTAAGCGAAGGTTTTTTAAGAAATACATGTTTTCCTAAACTTTTGGCATACTTTATTAAAAAATATATTCTGCAAACATATTTTGTTCCGAATATTTTTGCTGAAAAACTAATGATCTGCTCAATCTAAAGAAAAGTTTGTTATTTAAAATTAGTTACTAAAGTTACTAAGAAACTAATTTAGAATTCCCACATCCTTGTGTCACTCTGAATATATACAAATTCGTATCAGTTTTCATTTATGCATTTCCCTAAATTAGTAATAAACTTTCAAGATATAAATCTGAAACGCGAGGGTGAAATCTGAGAAATTGGAACACACAGGTATGTTGTTTGTTCACTTAGAATAGAATTTAACGAAATCCTACTGGGAGTTCGGTATAACCGAAGTAAATTAAACTCGATTACGATATGTTCGGAATCGAGAACGACACTTTAATCTGTCGGGAAAATATGTTTGCAACAGGTATAAAGTTTGAACATTACTCATTATTGCCAAAGTTAATTCTCTTTCAGATTTCGCATTTAATTTAAGCCCCTTAACGACAGCGTTTCGTTGTTTGGAGCTTATTCTCGAGAACATAAAAAAAATTAATGGGCCCAGATCTTGTTTAGTGGAAAGACAAGGTATTATGCTAAAAGGTAATAAAAAGTTGTCGCCTGGAGATGAAGGTGGCGGAAAATTGAAGATAGCGGCAGTGAATATACCGGGTGAAATGTCAGACATTCATTTTTTTTTATACGAAAGTCTGCCGATACGACAGTTTAGAATCGTTTATTTTTTGGCAGAAATATATGGCCACATGTAAACGAAAACAGTTTTTTTAAGGTAAAAAGTTACTTGTAAACATATGGCCTAGAATGTAGGTAGCACAGCCTACAAGCAAAAGTAAATTAAGAACAAACTCATTTGCCACACTTCGTCTCGTTGAGTGTTCGCCTTTATACAGAAGCTAGTATGCATTTCCTTAAATTAGTAATAAACTTTCACCATGTTTGGTGAAACGTCATCGAGTCAATATCCAACGCAAGAGAAATCCAGAAGGCTATAGAAGAATCATCATCCACTTCAATTTTAAAGACGTATCCCTTTTTTTTTTAGTTTGTTTTTCATTATCTTAAAATTGTTGGTTATGTAATGATTATAGAAAACAACGAAAGCGCTGATAGGCCAACGAAAATAAAATGTACGATTTAGTTTAGTAAGACAGTTTTTTTTTTGAAAAAGTACGAATTTCAAACTTAAGTTAGATTTTCATCAAAAGAGGTAAGCACTTCTGAAAAATAAGTTGGGATAAGTCAGAATTTTTGAATTAGCTAAGAATTTAAGTTTTAATAAGATTCTGTTTACTACATACAAGATTTCTAAAATGTATTGAGGCCGATAGTGGACAATTTTAATATTAAATTTTAAAAAATGCCATCAAATTTTTAAATACAAATAAGTTAAAAACCGTTAAAAGAAGTAGCTGTTTTATGAATAATTCGTTCAAATTTTCATCATATTTCACCCATAACTCAACAGTTAAAAAATATGAATAGATTTATCTAAATATAAGGTAAAACTAGCATCCCCTAGGAGCAACGTCCAACAAATTCGTAACTATAATGTCAAAAAAAAACTAAAACTAACAATTTTTATTATGGTACTATAATAACTTTCCCAATTAATTAGAAAATTCAGATCAAAATTTAAACTTTAACCCATTGTATCTCCGAACTTGACTATTCTATGAGGCAGCTTAGAGATTGATTTTTTATAAATCACGCTGATCTATTGATTTCATCGGAAACTAAATAACTATTTTTCCAGACTTATTTCTCAACATTTTGCCTTATTAATCTAAAATCCATATTTTATTTTCAAAACAAACCACTGCTAGTAGCATACAAACGAAAGGTCGTAATTTCCATTTAATACGGCCTTCTTGTAAAGGAAAAAACTGCAAAGCGACATTTTTTTTAATTTCTTCAAGGACGAATTAAAAAATAAAAATTAAAAGCCCAGAAAAAAATCTACACACATTTTGGTGGATTTGTATGGTCTGTTTTAGTAGAAAGCTATAGAATCTCAGACAAAGCTTCCATGTTTTTTTTTTCGTGTTATTTTGTTGATCTGTAAAATTGTTGCTGTTGTTGTTGTTGCTGCTATTAAGATGCAGATTAATTTTTTGGAATAGTATTCAGGAATTTACCATTCCAAGATTCAAAAAATAAAATATTATTCTCATGTAAAATCTTTTGTTTTCGACTGCGTGGATAGTAGGCTACCATTCGGTCCGCCATGTCAACCCATAAAACGGTTGTACTGTACTATCGCTTGTGAGCAAAGTACTTCAATATAAGTTTTAGTCTTTCTATCCCAATGCTGGCCATGTGAACAACTTTATTATCCGCCCATCGCAAAATTGTTATGTTATCTGAATAGATCCAGGAATAGGAATAGATCCTCGACCTTTCTTCGACAAACCTTTTCCTTTGGTCAATGTTTTCTTTTCATTCGGTTGGATCGTATCGTGTGAATAATATTTATGACTTTTACTTGATGAAAATCCAATTAACACATTTAAATTAGAACAAATAGTGTTCAGATTTTCAGGGTTATTTATAAAAAGGTAGTAGTAGATTATTAATTACCGTTGCAGGGTTATAAATTTAAATTTAATAACGGACACGCATAGCCAGCAATAAATTCATTTTTTTGCTTTTTCATTCATTACGTAAAATATCAAAATTATTGTCAAACTTGTGCATTTCTGAATTTAAATGACTGGCGTAGTTAGAATCTGAAGTTTTATTTTTATACTCTATTTTATCTTTTTAAATGCGTTTCTGCAGATAAACTGTTGCCAAAACTATCGCCCAATACTGTTATTGTGTTGGATAATGCGTCGTATCATTCAGCCCAAATTAGAAACATTGCAAATACTTCTTCAAATAAAAAATAAATTAAAGAAGTGGTGTACGAAAATGATTTATACGAAAAAACAACTTCTGAAATTATTAACAATAAAACATTTTAATAAAGATTACAAAATCGATTCGATAGCACAACAAAACGGACATGATAACTCGAGATTATCCGCGATCCCGATTGAGATGATTTGGTCTGAGTTGAAAGCGCATATAAGAAGAAATAACACTGTACATAACTTAGTGATAGTACCATAAACGTAATTCGGCAAGAGGCAGCTAAAATATCAATACAAAGTTGGTATAACTGCGAAAAACGAGTAATAAAACAAGAAAATATTTATCGAGAACGATTAGTGGCGGAGTTGGTCATTGAATAGGTGACGTCAATAGCTACAGTGACGATTTTTTAAGTGACTGATACTTTATAATTGTTTTTATTTATTTAATATCTTGTATATTAACAATAATACAATGTAGAAATGTATTGAAATATATCGTATTAGTGTTAATATAGGTAGATAAATTCCTAGGACGGTCCTGGAATGGTTACGGGTGAGGGTCTGCTCGGCAGGGTGTTCTATCAGGGACTAAGGTTTTGGAGTAATACACAGTAGGCAAAGTTAATCGCATGGTTGGTTCTAAAAGCACTATCTTTTTGGTCGAGGTATAACTAAAGGATATCTCTCAACTCTCGGTGCTATGCATCATCTTTATGGAGGTTGAAATAAGAAAGTTCTGCAGACTATTCAAGTTTATAAGCTAAAGTTGCAAAGTGAGGTTATAAAAATAACGTAACCAAGATTTGTAGATTTTTTGAAAACATCCTTAGTAGCTAACATTAACAAAATTAGATAAGAAGAAAGAGATAAAAGAAAAACATATATTTTGTTTGTACCAAATTGTTATTTGGTACGTAAGTATCTCTTACTATTCAGTTCAATATTTAGGCGCCTCTCTTTGCATGCAACAAAAAATATACAACAGCTCCCACGTAATCGCTTAACTTTCTTGTATCTGAGAGTACAGTAAAACTTCAAGATTTCTCCTGGGACCGATTTTCGAATAAAGTTTCAGAATTCCCCGGCATATTAATAGCGTGTTTGTACAGAAATTTGGCAGAATCTAAATTATCGACATCGACTGTAATTTGTTGCAGTAGCTGTGCCAAAACAATATAAAACATAAAATAACGTACAGGATATTCTTTAGAATCGCAAATCGCTTGAAGTGAATGGTATAAGCTAAGAGTTTTTAAAAAAATATATTTCAAATTTTTTGAAACCGAAAAAATTCCTTCTGCCTGGCATAAAGTAATACTCTCCATGTTGTATAAGAGCGGCCTTAAAGAAAACCCTGAAAATTATAGATAGATAGATAGATTCATTTATTGACTACGTTTCGTACAAAAGGGACGTACAATTGTAGCAAGTCAGAAGTGATATTCAAGTGCAATAAAATCAAATTAATAAATAACATAAAGACACACATCTAATACAAACAAAATTAGACAGTACTATACAGTTTTATAGCGCATCGATAGCAGTGACAGTGTCAATGTATGCTCGCAGGGAGTAAAAACAATGACGTTGTAGAAATTCTTTAATAGTATGTTCAAATTTTCTATTGCTCATCTTTTTCACGGTACTTGGCAAAACATTATGCAATTTCAGGTTCAATGAGTTGTTCTCAGACTTCCTCAGTCTAAACCTAGGCCGTCTAAGGAGATCCCCCGAACGAGTTGAATAGGCATGGCAATCGGAATTAGCGCTAAAGTTTCCTTTCGTTCTCTGTATCTCTAATAACTGGTAGTAGATATAGATACAAGCAAGGGGCATACAGATTGCTATGCCAAATTATTTACTTCTTTTTTGTTGTAAAGATTGACAATATTTTGCAATGCTAGAAATATATTTATTGCCGGAATGTTAAACAGGATTCAGGAAAAATTGAAACAAGCATACAATGTTAAAACGCCCTAAAGTTTATGTGGCATTCATTGACTTCAAGCGCGCAATGATACTTTATCTCACAATTGAGATGACACAGACCAAATAATGCTGCAGTAAGCTGCCAAAGTATTAAAAAAATGTATGAAACGGTTGTTAAGCGTATCAAATGAAATGATCAAATCACAAAGCCGTTCGACTTTATCGAAGGAATTCTACAAGGGGAATGTCTCCCACCCGTTCCTCATTTTGATATTTCTGACTAACTTAGAGAAATACGTTCTTACGTGCGATCTTGCTGAAATCAACCTTAACATAATGACTTAGTTATAATGAGTAACACACAGACAGATTTAAACCAAAAATTACAAGCTTTTGGAGGTTGCTGTGCCAATAATAAAGTTGCTGTTAATAGAAGCAAAACACACATTATGATTTGTGGCAGAGGCGGCTTCCCTATAATTTACTGCAATACAAATTTTATTACAATTCATGGCAATCTGGTTTAAAACCACATAACAGTGTAACTCTTTCTCTCTTTTTTAGATTTTGTTTTGTGGCCACATTTAAGAAGTCAAATAAAGATTTGCAAAAAAATGCTAATATTTAATAATTTTTATGTTAATTATCAATTTTAATAATTGTTTTGATAACTAGGTTCTCGTTTTGATTTTCCTTTTTTAATAGATCTATGTGGAATGTTCCAAATAAAACGTCAATATTAAACTAAGTTCGCTTCATGCAAATTATAAAAGCTATTGTCTAAGTATTGTCAGGAATAAATAAGAAAAATACTTTTTGTAAGGCATACCTTCATGAAAATTTAAAACAATAATTTTTGTGATTTTAATACAAATAACCTTTTCATTTTTTTAAAAGACGAAACTATTTAGAAAAAAATGACTACGCCACTGAATTCTACGTAAAAATCTAAATCTGATGCGCTTTTCACCTTTCCGACATTTTGATAAGATACCCGTGCTACGAGGGGTGCTCGCAAACTTAAAATTCCAAAATCGCCGTATTTTAAAAACTAAGCAAGTCATGAAAATTTCGTTTACGTCATGTTTCGTTTCACAAAAAAGTAGCAAAGATTTGCGAAACGCCTCTAACAACGGACAGTCGTGACCAAAATTGGACACAGTGTATATTTAATCTTGCTGTTGCTATTTTTTTTCCTTTTCTATCATTTTTTTAAAACCAGTATAATTCCTTTTTTGCGTTTTTTTAAGCCGCCTTACTTCTTGTAATGGAGGTTTCTCCTAGATGCAATAAATGATATTATTATTATTATTATTGCATTAAATTGATTTAAATTACCAACTACTTGCGTCGTCAACGAAAATTTAGCAATGACAAATATAATTTAATAAAAATAAAGATTTTTGAAAAATGGAGTCTACGTATTATTAATGAATTACCGTAAACGTGTAGCTGTGTGTATATACTGAAGGTGGGACTGTTGCAAACTTGACATTCGTATAAGCCAGCATCCGATGTTTTCGTATATCTTATGTGAAGCGTCCAAATCTAAAAACAAATATACGTATTTATGCCAAATTCAACCCGATTATATTGTTTGACTTTTTAATTAACTTCTTGACAATCCTATATTTCTTTTGTTGCTTTATAACTGGTTTGACGTTGTTTTTGCTACTAAACGCAGAATTTTTCGTCAAGGGTACGCAGGGGAGATTGAGATGAATTACATTTTCATTATCCTCAATTCTCAATTATTATTATTATTAATATTCATGTTCTCGCAATCAAATACAATTATTGATGTAGAAGAGAAGCTGCTTGAGGCGCTAAGGAAATTTGTTCAATGCGCTGTTAAGAAAAGTAGATTATCTGAGGGAAATGGAAAAGCCTTGTGTTTGGCTTTTCAGGCATGTCTTAAATTTCGGGTTTGAAAGTATCCGAGGACCAATTAGGAAAGCAAACACGAAACATCGTGGTAATCTTGTTTCATCCACAACTTTGCCAGCCTTTCCGTTTCGTTAAATGTTTCTGCGCCACGTCCTAAGACGAAATTTTGGATTAAAATTCTAATAATACCATTTGAAATGTACAGAGACACAAATTCGAATCGATGTGGTTACGAGTTCTCAGTGTTTCTTTTAATTTTTAACCAACCCCAGTTTTTATTTAAAACCCTTGATATTTTACCCCATCTTCGACAACATGGCCACTGGAATGAGAGTCTTCCTATGTCCTTTTCAATTAGGCACAAAGATAATGAAATATGAATCTCGCTCATTCCACGCGAAAATTAAGTAGGTTATATTTTCAACTTTATGTTGTTCGTGGGTCCATCTAGCATAGTGCTGTGGCGGAGAAGTGAAAATGTATATTAATAGTAATCAATTCATTAATATTAATGAATTAAATATTAATTAATATTTTTCTGTACAACACGACGTCGAAATTAAAAAAAAAGAGTGCGAAAAGTGTCACTTAATGACGTCAGCTTATTTATTAATTTTAATTGTAATTACGCCACTGCTAATTATTTTTCTTATATATTCTATAAATGCAAATATAATTAGGGTAAATACTAAATCTAATAGTTTTAGAGGTTTAAAAATTATTATGGAAAAACTAATTTAAAAAAGTTAATTTTTCAAAGAAATTTCCAAAGGCTGTAATACTTTTCACAAACCTCCTGCGTAATTGAAACAGAAGTATTAAAAACTTTTATGAAATAAAAAGAAACTTAAAAAAATATTAGGAAAAAATGTTGCGGAGCTTAATTGCCATCTTGACAATTAAAACCTGGTATAAATTTTCATGTATTACCCATAGTTAGACTGAATAATGTTTGTTTAATATTCTTTGCTCTACCTCTGAAAGGAAAATAGTGGGACTGGAACATGTTTTGAAAAAAATACCGACAACTACAAAAATGCTTAACGAATTTTAATATACTTGGAATCATTAAACAGAGCTGTGCCAGGCGATTCCGATTGCTTACTCTGGCATACTATGTATTTCAATATTCAAAAAAATTCAAAAATTGTTGAACTTTGGATAACATCTTCATTATACGGGTTGTTATTAATGCGTAATTCCCCCTATGCTCGACTTGGCTACTGCCCCTGAATTCTCAGAAGTGCTCTGAATTGCATGTTGGCAAGAACAATTCCAGTTTGGACTATAATATTAATGAAGACCTTGTATCCACTGTAAGTTCTCAGATGGACCGATGGTGCTCTGTACAGGTAAAAAACATTTATTTTGTCCTGGAATTTGGTCCCCCCGTCTGGAACCCAAGGATATCGCGCGATTACCCACTTTAACTCAGAATTATAACAGACCACGACCGTGTCCAAATAATACGCAAACGTTAACATTGACTGCGGGAGGATCTCATCCAAATGTATGTGTTTGCGCACAACCAATTTCCATTCCACGTGCGTGTTTTGTTCCTAAGCAATGGCGAACGTCTCGATGATCATTTATTTAATATAATAAAACATAACAGGACATTCGACAATTGCAACAGTTTACCAGAGGATATTGTGTGTGTGAAGAACCTGTTTGTATTCATATACAATAATTGGACAACAATTTGCTGAACAGTAACAACTAATCCATATTTATTTATTTAGCACTTGGCTATTTACATAAGCAAGTAAAATTTGCATAAACAAAACTCTAAACTTCGCAAATACCCCGTAAGTCTCTTCTTGAACACTCTTGGGCAAGGCGCGCCCTTAATATTATCCGGCAGTTCATTAAAATTACAAACACCATCGTAGAATAGAGTTTTCTGTAAATTTGTTGTTTTTACCATAGAAACATTGAAGTGCTGATTGGAACGTATATTATATTGATAAAAGTTTGACCTTTTTTCCATCCATAATTTAAGATAGCCTGGCTGGTGATCGTGCGCAATTCCATAAACCAACATTAAACTTGCGCTTCTAATAAACTGCCCGACATTTAGCCAATTTAGCTGGTCTAACATACTCTTTATAGGAGTATATCTATCACAGTTCAGGATGATTCTCATAACCCTATTTTGTTGTAACTGTAGCAAGCAATGAAAAAACATATGAAAAATGAGGCAAAATTATACTATTATACACTAATATCCTAGTCCACTGCGATAAAAACCGCGATACCCGGTTAAAAAACCCTGTTTTCTTACTAATTTTTTTGCATAGATATTCAACATGATTACTAAAGCATAATTGTGGATCCAAGATCACCCCTAAATATTTAATTTCGGAAACAAACTCAATTTTATTACCCTGTATATCCACAGAATACCCCGACTTATAAAATTTTTCACAGTTAACCTTAGAACCGATAACCATGCACTTGGTTTTGGAGCTATTTAATTTTAGTTCATTTTTACACAGCCATTCGTAGAAATACTGCATTTCGGTGTTCAGTTTGGTTTCCAGTGACTGAAATAAGCATGTCATCAGCAAATAAGTTACCAAAGGAGTTTTTTAAAACCTGATACATATCATTTATATAAATAATAAATAAAAGCGGGCCCAACACGCTTCCCTGGGGTACCCCCCATCTGCTATCCCTTTGACTAGAAACATTATTATTAATTTTAGTCTTTTCCATTCTTTATCCATTCTAGTGCAGAGTCTTTAATGCCATATAAACCTAATTTTGTAATAAGAATGTCCCTGTCAATAGTCTCAAATGCACGTTTAAAATCTACAAAAACACTCAGAATTAGTTTTGATTCATTCATGTCTTTCCGCCACACTGCACGCATATATTGCAACGCAGATTCGCACGAGTGTTTGCTCCGGAAACGAGACTGTCCACTGTAGAGTAGGCAGTTCCGTTCCAAGTAGTCTCTCAACTACCCACACACTATCGTTTCCAGGATTTTATCCACTACTGGCAGCAAGTTAATTGGTCGAAAATCACCAGGTGTTTTCGGTTTTGACACTTTAGGTATGGGCACTATGATGCTTGTTTTTAATTTATCAGGGATAACTTCCCATTCCTCGGTCAATGTGCATAATATTTTTTGTAATAAAAATATAATAATCACAATAAAAATTAAATGGTATTTAATTAATTATTCAAAGAAACTTCCACAGGCTTACTGTAATATGATTTAAAAATCTTCTAGATTCGTCCTACCTCGGAGGTTTATAAATGAAACTTGCTAATAGTTCGCTAATCATCCTGTTGGCTTCTTCAGAGCTTGACTGAAACTGACTCGCATTCTAGGAGGGGCATGAATATTGTCTCGGATGACTGATTCCCATATTGGTAAAAGGTAAAGACCTGAGTAGAGGTTAAAATTGTTGGGTTGCTTATAGATTTCCATGGATTCTCGGATTTTTTTTTTTTTTAGAAGAAACTGCAAGAATTTTAGAATTTTAGTTTTATCGAGTAAGATTTGAGGATTTTGATGTTTAATAATTGTGTTCGGTAACTGCTGATGAGCTTATTTGTCGTAGTCTTAAGGCTCTTTCATATTCTTGAAATTTTTCGTCTGGTCTTTCTAATCTATTCTTTACTTATGCTGGAATGCTGTAACACAAATAATACATATGGTTTATATAGTTATATTTCTTAAGAACTTCTGATATGTGGTTAGCGAAGTGCTGAATGTAACGAAGGACAACATTAGTAAGTGTGAAGTAACTTTGGAACATTGTGGTGAAGTGTATTTTTTGATGGAAGGCTTAAGAGAGAAAAGCAGAAGTAAGGTGTTGTAAGTGTGGAATGACCTAATGTTAGGTCTGATTTTCTATTTGCTAGGAACATCTAAAAAATAGTAGACGATTATTAGTTTCTAGTTCAATGGTAAAACGTATGTTACGGTGCATAGAATTTCAATGTTTAAGAAAACTCGGAGCAAACATTGACCATGAAGTCAAATAACAAAAGTATCATCCACTTAGCGTTTCTATAATGGATCGAAGGTGTCGAGGGCTTTCTTCTATAATAAAATCCGACAAAAGCTCGGTCACCCCTTATGATTCTAAAGTTCCTCCTCTCTAGATTCACAAACCAGGACTATCCCTTCAACCTATTGTCAGTTCCATTGTTTCTCCAACATATTCTCTATTTTAAAACCCATTTCGAAGAAAACTGATAGTTCCGTACTTAATTCCTTTCATTTCATTGAACAATCAAAAACCATTACATTAGTTTGAACCTTCTTTTTGATGCCTTCTTTTTAGCCATTTAAATTCTATACACAGTAACATGCGTTGAATTAGAATCTAACAATAAACTCCCATTATTAGATATTGCATTGGGTCATTCACCTTAATGCATTGTCACATCACCATCCGGCTCAAAAACTATCGGTTGTTATTTCTCTAGTTTACAGAGCAGTAAACCCGAGTCAATGAACCCAGAATTAAAACATCTTACATATGCTCTTCTCTCTAATACACTTCACCACAACCTTCCAAAGACAATGAGTCCGAAAGCAACCCCACACTTACCACTGTTGTCCTTCCTTACATTAAAAACATCACTGACCACATATCAAAAGTTCTTAAAATCAGATTTACCACTTAACCAAAAATCTATCAACATTTTCTATCAAAGACAAAATTCAGTTTGAGATACCAGGAATTTACAGCATTCCTTGCATATGCGGCAAAGAATACATTGGAGAGACCGGACGAAAAATATTAACTCGTTTCCGTTGCCGAACATGATCATAAAACAGAACATCAAATCTTATTCGATAAAACTAAAATTCTTCCATGTATCATTCATAATAATAATCATCAAAAATCTTAACCACTTCCTAGGTCTTTCACCAATATGGGAATCAGTCAACGGAGACAAACTCATGCCCCTCCTTTAGCTCCGCCTCCCTCAAACAATATAAGGGGTGTAGTGTGTAGTGTGGTATAGAACTTTAAGTTGCAATAAAACAACAATGGATTATTCGATTGATATGAATTTTATTTATCCGTGTGGCATTACATTTTAAATTTGATTTCTGGCATATGACCGCCACGGCTGGCGCGGATGTAGTCCAATCTGGACGTCCAATTTTCGATTAATTTTTCCAACATTTGTGGCCGTATATCAGCAATAACACGGCAAATGTTGTCTTCCAAATGGTCATGCATTTGTGGTTTATCCGCATAGACCAATGACTTTACAAAGCCCTACAGAAAGTAGCATAGCGGTGTTAAGTCACAAGATCTTGGAGGCCAATTCACAGGTCCAAAACGTGAAATTAGGCGGTCACAAAACGTGTCTTTCATCATGGTTATTCAATTCAGGACTGAAAGAGAGTTTTTGAAAAAGTACGGACCAATGATTCCCCAGCCCATAAAGCGCAGCAAACAGTCAGTTTTTCTGGATGTGACGGTGTTTCGACATACACTTGAGGATTAGCTTCGCTCCAAATGCGGCAGTTTTGGTTGTTGACGTAGCCATTCAACCAGAAGTGCGCTTCATCGCTAAACAAAATTCGCTTATGAAAATCGGGAACAACGGCAATCTCGTTTTGGGCCCATTCGACGAATCTACGCCTTACTTTATGATCGTTTGGCTTCAATTCTTGCACGAGGTGGATTTTGTAAGCACGTAAACCAAGATCCTTCTGCAAAATATTCCATAAAGTGGATGGACACAGATCCAATTCCTGTGCTCGATGGCGGATGGACTCATTCGGGTCTTCCTCAATGCTACGCTCTACAGCAGCAATAGCTTCTTCTGTACGCACCGTACGGCGTCTCTGGGGATGCGAGTTATCAATAATAGTAAACGTGGTGCGAAAACGTTCCATGGTCAATCGAATTAACTGCTCTGATGGACGATTTTGTCGACGATAAAATGGACATAGTGCCCGATACGTATTCCGCACAGAAACATTATTTTCGAAATAAAATTGCACTATTTGCAAGCGTTGTTCAGGCGTGAGTCTATTCATGATGAATTGCCAAACCAAACTGAGAATAAATCACTTGATAGCTGTTAAATCGGTCGCCATCTTGAACAGTAATGCCAACTTAAAGTTCTATACATCGAAAAAAAACACCCTTTACAAGCAGGTATAGAATAGAATACAAGCCAGTTTCATTAGCTCTGAAGAAACCAACAGAATGATTCGAGAAACGTAAGCCAATTCGATATGTAGAATATTTGTAAATAGCATTTAGTTATTTATAATACCAAGTAACGTTTATAAGAGCAGAAAATCACCCCGAAACTGACATTACTACTTTATGGCTCGAAGGTATTTTAAAAAGCAGACCCACTTTTTTGTTAGCCATTAGAGAATCTCGGAGACTTTTTGAATACGCTACTTAAAATTAGGCTGTCGATGTTGTTTATATTCGCTAACTAACTATTTTATAACACAAAACTTAGTCCGTAATCTGTGAATTAGTTCTAACCACTGACGAGGACTCTGATTACGTAATATCAATCGATGCTCGTGAATATTAGGGCATGTAACAGGCGGTTGGTTGGAGGTGAAATGCTAATCGCACCTAATTTCGCTTTGGTCAAACAGGGCGCATGTCTAAGGTATATTCAACCCCCTTGTGTCGGCGTGACGAAGCAATCGGCGTTTATTAACCCTTATGTAGTGGTTTCCGAATACGTTTTTATATTAGCTATTTTCGTGGAGTGGATCCCGAACGCATTCGGAACACTGACGCATGCGCATTAGTAAATCGGCTGTTTGCAGTGTAGAAAATGACCGCTCTGGATTAAAAATTCTATGTTCGCGACGAAAGCGTAATAAATTTCGAACTCGTTCGGAACGCGTTCAACAGAACGCGAATTTTGCGTTCGGAACGAATTGTAACGTTCAAATTTATTACACTACACGCAATAGAAAAAATTTTGGTTATTTGTATGGCATTGGTTACTATATACTTTGGAATACATTTACCACCACATAATTTTAGTGCCCCAACTCACCACAAAACCTTGCCTTAAAAGATGCTAGCTACAGTAAAGTGTTACTTACCTTTTCGTTTCGAGTGTTAGAAGCGAGATATCTTTTATCTTCGACAAATGTGCTGGAATTTATCGTTAAAATTTTAACGTCGGAAGAATTTACGAAATGCTTCACCCAAATCACCTAAAACAAATCAAATTAGGAAATGCGATAAAAGTTTAGATGTCAAAATAACAATTCATTTGAAAATTTTATTATATTTTTAAATTATTATTATGGTCTAAAAATGGAAACAGTTTCATTTAACTAAAATTATTTTTAAAGACATATAAGATGTAATTCGTATTAATTGTTTACGCTTCAGTGTTAAAAATAGAAGAAAAACTTTTTGACAAAAAATATATCTTTCCTACCGTGTAATTACTAATTTAAAAGATACGCTTACCGAAACATTGCTTAATTCAACATTACACTTCAAAATAGCATTTGTTCCAGCGAATGCGGTTACGATGGTGTTATTTTCCTTTGGCAGAACTTGTTTATTGATCTGCGGCTTCTTCCTGTGCTTTGTGGGATGCTGGACGAATATCCTAGTCTTGTTTGGCGTCGGTTCGTCTAGATAAATTTGAAAACTGTTCGTGATTATAACGTTTATTCGTCTTAATTAAAAAATGCAAATTACGTTAATATTAATGTTAACGTTAATTGCTCAGAAGTGTCCCAAAAGAATTAAAAGTATTATTATATGGGTAGCGAAAAATATACATAAACTAATACATAAACTAAATTGGAAAAATGATCAGCAAACAGAAAAAAAAAGTCGTAGCATTCCCAATATAATACTCATTTTTTCAATTTATATTAAAGGGGAGGCATTATAAGGAATCACCATATACATCTCATTTCCGATTTTAGTCGCAACAGTGTCGTCAATTCATCGATTTTGCCCTCATTGGCATACATAACAAATGGTTTACTCTCGATAAGCTGATATTTAATGCAGCACCTACCCCTTGAAAATATATATCATATCAAAAAATATCAAATCATAAAACCTCAAAGTTGATTCAGTTTTAAATCAAAAGACTCAAAATGTTTTTTGTTTTAATTTGTTTTATATGTGTGAGTTATACATTGCATAATAAAGACTATTTTAATAAGCAATGTCCTAAATTACCTAGTGATCAGATTGTATATTAATTATATTTCATTATTTTTATATCATTGCATAGTGGAATGTGTTACAGCATGGCATACTTTTTATTTTAGACTTGTTTTTTGCAAAAACAGTTTGAAACAACAGACTTACATTCGTTGCAACAAACCGTACTGATATAATTATTAAATAATAATTAAACAATATTTAATAAATGATAAATTAATTAATTATGTCTGTAAAAATAACTTAGATGTTGCTTAAAATTTGATGTTGCTATTGCTTACTTGTACATGAAAGCTCTATAGCAAAAAAAAATGTTTTTCTATGATTTTTGGGGCCAAAACGGATGTTTTCGGTAGATTTTAGCCATGGTAATTTGAGATGATACTATAATAGAAACAAAGTTTGAATAAATATTTGATAACACTAGGGAGCGTTAAGATTTTATTATTTTTATTTTATGACAATTTTTGTTTCAAATTTATGTTGTACTTTTTTTCTATATAGGTTTTTATTATAAAAATTTAATATTTTACTAAACCAAATGATTCCTACAAAAATATGTACACTCTGAGCCATCTATAAATTTGCAAATTATGTTTTACTCAACAATGCCTTGTCGTTAATGAAAATAAATTGGTAAATTTATTTAAATGAACCGATTTTAATTTTTAATGTTGCATGCCATAGAGATATTAGGTACTAAAAATCTGCTGCACCCTGGGGCGTTATATCCGATCACGTAAAGCTCAAACTTCTACGTATAAATTTTCAATTTTAGTCAGCTATTCGCCAGGTTCACTTTTCATTTCCGAGGTAATAAGATTTTATACCTAAACGCGCAAACATATTAGGGGCGTGGCTTGGAAATTTTGTCAAACTGTCAGCATACTCAGTTTAAGATCATTCATTATCATATTTTCTTTCTGGTTGAGTTTCCATTTCCGTGTCAGTCTACAGTGTTGCCGTTATTTTCAAGCGATCTCGTGTTTGAAAACAATGTTGCCTTGTAAAAAGATCGGGTGTTGGGATTTTTGGGAAACGTAGGTTAGTTGATTTCTGTAACAGGCTTTGTTTTACAAGTTTTTATCTTTACATAATTAGGAAGTGTGGTCCATGAGTGAGCTTTTACATCACAAAATTAATACAAGAAAATTCATCGCTTTTCATGCTTTTTTCACAAAATTCTAATTAGCTACAGTCGAACGAGACGTCAGAATGACCAGCTAGAACAGTTGAATATAAGAAAACAAAAAAGGTTCACTTTTTCATGCTTCATGCAAGAAGAATTGTTTTTTTTAAATATTATAGTCTGTCTCAATCTCATCGTGTTGGATTTCGACAGACTCTCCAAAATAAAACTTTAACGATGTTTCACTTCTTTTTATTGGTTATTTTTACTGTAAATTTCTTTCTTTCTTGAATGTTGAACATTTGTGGCAGTGATGAATATTTTTTTTACTGTGCGTTTCGAAAAACTTATTTTACGAGAATATAACAATGTCGCTTCATGCAAAACAGGTTGTGAAAAATGCGTATGAAACTTAGTAGAGGACTTATTAAACAGAAATGCCAATATCGTCGATAAGTAATAGTGGAGAATTGGAAAACATATTGTCTTTATCAAAGCGAAGTTGTTTCTACCTTGAATAAACTGAAAAAGAAGTTAGAAGATGAAATAAATATAAATATAAATATAAATATAAACCCTCCATCCTACCGGACCCGAATTTTATTGCCGCCTGTGGGTAACTTGCATAATTGCGGGCAAAAGTCAGAACGATGAAGATTGAGACGGACTATACATGTATAATAGTCCAAAATGAAATGGACCAAAAAAAACTGAATAACATAAGAAAAATTAAAAATGTACACATATGCTTGTGTAAGTATGGCGTTTCTCAAATATTTTAAAATGAATTGCCATTAATTTTGAAAGATTCTTAAAGACAAAAAATTTCTATCTTGAAAACTTATTTCCTTTTTGTTAAAACGAAAAAAATTCGAAAATATGAATTCACCTTTATTGAATACTAGTTTTTACTAATAATCACTTACATACCAACTAATAATCACTTACATATCAACTAATACGAGGGCGACGCCAAAATTTCCGGCCTGAATATGAAAGAAATAAAGTAGAGTAACAATTTTGTATTATTTTTCAATATAATCCCCCTTAACTTCAATACACTCATTACATCTCTTTTTTAACAACTCAATCCCTTTAAAAAAATATTCTTTTAACTCAACTTCGTCGTTAAACCGCCGTCCACGTAAGTCATTTTTCAAATATCCAAACAAATAATAGTCGCTGGGGGCCATATCTGGACTATAGAGAGGATGATCGATAGATTGGAGCCCACACTCTAAAATGGCAGCTTGTGCAACACCAGCAGTATGGACAGGTGCATTATCGTGCAAAAGACGCACGCACCTCGTCAGTTTTCCTCAGGAAGACCCAGAGAAACGTGGGACAGCACTTTGGGAAAGATTGTGAAAAAGAGGGGAAGAACATGGTTAGAAGTTAAAAATTTGCCACTAAATAGATTTTATGTAAAAATAACACCCTTAGGCCTACGAACATTTGCGATATTTTGGTCACGGGTTTCGGGGCAATCAGTTTCCGCTAGATTTTACCCAGGGATGATTTTTTGACGTGTTATCAATTTTGATGGTCACACACGTCAGTCACACTTCAGTAAATGCACTCGTTTTATTTTTCTACGCAAAAACTCCCCGGTCACTAGATCCGCTGGTGCAAAATAAAAGTCGTGACTAAATTAATGTTTATCAAATTTTGTGAATAATATATTATTTCGCACGCTTCGGAACCAGTACCCACTGCAGAATACTATTGCAATGCAACGAGAGCAATTCCGAGAACAAGAAAAATACTCCTATCGATTTTAAAAGCAGACGACTAAGTTTATTAGCGCATGTAACACGTTGAGCAGTCGATTTAATAGGATTTTCCGCTATGCATCCCCGTCTTCACTTTTAATTGGAACAGTTTTTGCCAGAACTGGAAATTCAATCGAATAAATACGGTGGTTTTTTGCCGTACCATAACAGTGCTGAAAATTACGGATCCGGCGAAAAAAAAAAACGTCACATCGCACTTTAAAGAACTTTGTTTGAGCGCGGCAACGGTGCACACATATACTTCATTTGAACTTTAAACGCGGCAAACGTGGTCTCATCCATCTCGTGTTTATACATTAAGTCACGGCTGGTGGATGGAAAATTTTAAAAGCTACTTTTTCGTCTGGTCCTGCGACGTATTTTAAAATTTTTGTATGCTCCATTGCTCAACCGTGTTTTATTTATGGTTCAACACGTATACGCTTGCATGCTTCCGTTTTTAGAATATTTTCTTTCGGTTAATATTTAGTAAACTATAGTTCTAGCTCTATCCAGGTTGAAAGAAGTGTCGAAAAATATAAATATCTTTATCACACCGGATGTCCCAGTAGAAGCAACAAGGGGGGTATCAGAGAAACAAATGATCCTATGAAAAAAAAAATATTCCGTAAATCGTTCAAGGGAAAATGAATATGTATTTTGTATTTCTAGAAAAATTTCTAATATTAATCATAGTTAAATGCGTACTAGTTTACATCTGAGACAAATTCAAATCTTTGTTTAATGCTGTTTGCTCCATCTATGCAATGGTGAAGGGTGTTATCTACATTATTGACAAAAAATAAATTTGAGTTCTAAAATCATCTAAAGTTTTTGCATTATTTCATCAACTCCATGTTTTTACACAGTACTCAGATGACGTACTTTCAACATGATTCACTAGACGTTTCATAAATCTCAAGGTCGATGGCGCTCGAGTTGTATAAATTCAAATGAAAAAAATATTGAATTTTTTTTTGTTTCCTCTGTGCAATGGTGAGGGTTGTTGTTATTCACGGTACTGACACAAAATAAATTTGAGTTCTAAAATCATCTAAACTCTTTGCACTATTACATCACCTCCATGTTTGTAAACAGTACTCAAATGACGTACTTTCAACATGATTCACTAGACCTTTCATAAATCTCAAGCTGGATGACGCTCGAGTCATATAAATTAAAATTAAGTTATTCGTAAAATCTTTTTGCTCACTCTGTGCAATGGTGAAGGGTGTTATTCACGGTACTGACATAAAATAAATTTGGGTTCTAAAATCAGTAAACCGTACTCAGACGACGTACTTTCAACATGATTCACTAGATGTTTCATAAATCTCAAGGTCGATGGCGCTCGAGTCATATAAATTCAAATGAAAAAAATATTGAATTTTTTTTGTTTCCTTTGTGCAATGGTGAAGGTTGTTATTCACGGTACTGACACAAAATAAATTTGAGTTCCAAAATCATCTAAACTCTTTGCACTATTGCATCAACTCCATGTTGGTAAACAGTACTCAAATGACGTACTTTCAACATGATTCACTAGACCTTTCATAAATCTCAAGGTGGATGGGGCTCGAGTCATATAAATTAAAATTAAATTATTCGTAAAATCTTTTTGATCACTCTGTGCACTGGTGAAGGGTGTTATTCACGGTACTGACATAAAATAAATTTTGAGTTCTAAAATCAGTAAACCGTACTCAGATGACCTACTTTCAACATGATTGACTAGACGTTTCATAAATCTCAAGGTAGATGGCGCTCGAGTCATATAAATTCAAATTAAATTTTTAAGATAAAAGTTATTGAACCAGAATTCACTGTTAACTTAAAGCACTAACCAACAAAGTCACAATTTATTTTTGTTTGACCATAGGAAAAAGAATTTATGAGGTAATTAGTTTAAATCATTAATTGAGACAAAAAAATAAGAATTTATAGATAAATTTTAGAAATGGACACGGTACAGATTTCTCCAAAATCCACTTTTTTTTGGCCGTTTAAGTTCTTTTATTTATATTTTAGGTTAGGAAAAGATATCACGATCCACTGGGTCATAGGGCTCTCTAATGACATAAATAAACTCACATAGTTTTATTTATTATTTTATGGTTGTGAGTAAGCAATCACAATCGCGATTTATAACCTAGGAAAAGCCCTTTTCCTCTCCTCTGAGTTTATTAAAATGCGTTAAATATGTTTAGAGACATGGATGTTTATTTAGGAAAATGTTCGAATACTCTCACCACTCTCCTTGCAAAGATAGAGCAAAACTCTGGTTAACATTACAATTGTTTTTCTTTTGAAATAGACCTAAAGAATTTAAGATAACAATACGCCCGCTGACTCTCGAAAATAATTTCCAACATTTTGTCTTGAACGATTTACTTAACATGTTTTTTTCAGATTTCTAGGACCGTTCATATTTACCGTTACATATTTATCATAATTAGCTTGCCCCTTGTGTGAAATCGCTTTGCTACAGCCCAAAGTTTTAGCGAAACTGGAAAACAAAAAACGACTTGTAAAAATTAACCAGAAAATCCCTTAAAACGGCGCTTTTAATTTACACGGTGGCCAGATAAGAAATAGTGTGTTTCAGGAACCATTCACCGACACTTTTTGACGTATAGGTCGTTCAGTGGTGATGGGTAATTCAATTTTTTTTTTATTAATATCGGTAACTCCTAAACGACTACCTTTTATTGCCTTTTTATTTGCCTTTATAATTTAAAATCATAAAAGTATTCTTTGTTCAAAATTGTTCAAGTTCTAACGATTTTGATTTGGCACAAACGGAGGTAGTGTTTAATACACGAATAAATGATCTTTTCTAGTAAGATAAGATTTTGGATACATTTTTGCAAAACAGTACGAACACATGCACAAAGTGACCTGTGACTTGACAAATGTCAGAATAATGGCTATAATCTACCAAAAACATCGATAACTCTCAAACCTGTGACCAAAATGTCGGAAATGTGATTCGGTGATGGTGATAATGACTTTGCGCATGCTTGATAAGTGCACAGTTTGGTGTTTTAGTGTAGGGCCGAGAATAAGTTATTAAATGCTCTCGATATGATTACTGTGTATTTGGAATGTCTTCAAAGTGCGGGCGTTGGCTCAAAAAGAGCTCGATAGTTAAATCAACTCCATCGACAATTATCAAACCCAAAAATTTGAAATTTTAAAATATACAAAGCAGCATGCCCTTATAATTAATGGAACTTGTAAGAGGATATAGATACTGCAATGTTATAATGATTCAGCGTTATACCTATTATAATGTTTAACGTTGTTCATACAGAAAAATCTTCAGCCCAAGCACTTGCAAAAACTTTTAGACAGAGATAACCGGAAATAAGTTGGAAAATCTCGAACTAAATTCGTGAGAACTGTTTTGGATTCGGTCTGATAAATGTTGTGAATTTATATTAATTAGAGCAATTATATCGTGATATTATTATATATTATATTGGTCCTGATATAAATTTGATTACTACTAGGCACGAATAGGAATGGGCCTAAAAAACTAGGAAACTAGGTTTTGTCCCGGAGGGAGGAATATAATTAAAACTTAAAATTAACAGGTTTGCTAATGCCTTGACATCAGGTAGTTTGAAGTTTCGATAACTAGGTTAACATATAATAAATATGATACGGTGAACAACGTACTTTTTGTTAATGTACTTATTTTTTTGATCAAACATTTGGGCCATAAATTATTCCACAGGCTTGTTGTTTTGTTATTTATTGATTCACTTCATAAAAACCTTAGTGAATGAACAATAACAGTTGTGGAGATCCTAGAAAAAAAAAGAAATGTCAATATAACTATTGATACTGAGCAGCCTATTCAAGATATATTAAAGCACAAGATGTTGCATGAACATCAACAAAAAAATATAGGCATGCTATGGACTGTGAGTCTGTGTGTGTAGATTTGGCATACCATGCAATCAAATTAAAATTAGTAACGTAAAAAATGTCGAAATACTACTGAAAGAATTTCTAGAAATATAAAAAAAGTAACAAAAAAAATTGTAATAATGTATACATACACACATGTATACGTAAACTAAAGCCTTTTTGAATACATTTTTTTCATTTTTAAATTCATCGAGGTAAAAGTTTTTAAAACCTTTTAAAGCAAGAACAACACCCGTGAATTAAAGTGGATGGTACGAAATATCAAGGTACAATTCATATAATCACGAAATACAATATTATGGAAAATCTCGGCAAAGCTTAGCGTGTAATTAACCAAAACCCCTAAAACTTTAGATACCAATCCCTGTTAAACACAGATAAAAGCTTCTCGTCGAGAACCCGCCAGAACTTAGTTGCAAGATATACTATTCTAGTTTTTTGAACTAATGGACAATTACAACAAATCGTAAATTATATCTTAACCAGAGCATGCAATGTTGGTTACAGTCAGTACAGTTACAGTTTCATTCACAGAATGCAGTAACTTGGTTACGTCAGAGGGCTAAAGAACGAGATATCATTATAAATGTGAGATTGTAAATATTTTCAAATTTGACTAACATAACGTATATAGATAGGAGAATTAATATAGGGAATATGAATCGCGCAAAACTCTGTGTATAATAATATTTAATATTATTTATTTGTACAGTGGGGTTTGTTTTCGTGAATATTATAGGGTGTTCCGTTCCACATTCTGGAGTATCAAAAATTGTTTATTCTGTTAAACTCAAATTCGCAGCGTTCGACATATGCATAACTGAACTAGAAAAATTCGGGACAGTTGGGATCTAAACCACAACCCACCAGCTAGTCCCATTCGCCGCGTCTTGTCTAAACTATCATGACACTCGTTCTATTTTTTCTAGTGTTTCGTTTAATGGTACAATAAAATGAACGCTAACTAGATTGGATTGGATGACACAGGGTACGTCTCAGAACTTGTGGATTCTATTAGCTGGTTATATACACAAGTTTTATAATTTTTGTTTTTTAATTTTTTGCTTTCAAGAATCAAAACTAATATTTTCTTTCTATAACCATAATTTTTATATAGCAGTTAACACGAATATTTAAAACGAGCACAATGAAACCAGAAATACGCAATGCATCGAAAACATAGACTATATTAACGGCAGCGCCACTGAAAATATCGTAAAAAATCAACCCCATGCTTACACACTTAATAAAAATAAGCAAACCCATGGAGGAGAGCGAAATATTCTAACAACACCAACAAAACACTATAGACAAACTAAGCAGCATGGATAGCATCATTTTACTCGGTGATTTGAACGCCGGAATAGGCAGTGAAGTGATACCAGACATAAAACAAAAATATAATGAAGAGAGAACCAAAGAAAATGAAGAACTCATGTTAGACTTCTGTGCGAGAAACGAGCTATGAATAACCAACACGTATTTCCCTCGCAAAGAGCAATATAAATATACATTTAGTAATACCGGACATCAAAAGTCGATGATTGATTATGTGATAAGTAACAGGACAATCACACGATCACAAGTGATAGATGTAAGAGCACTCACCTCAGCGAACACAGGCACACCTACTTCTGTGCCAAATGATCATGGAAAAACCTAACAGAGTCAAAAAACCTCCAGTAATCAACGAAAAACTTAATATTGAATCACTGACAGATGATAACAAATAAACTGAAAGGACTTGGAGTGTGATGTTTAGAGATGTTGGAACAGAATCAAATCATGTATCGTAGAAGCAGCCGAAGAATTCATTGGTAAATGGGACCAATAATAGCAAAACACCCTGGTTCTGTCACGAAGCTAAAGCAGTTTCGTAAGAAAAAAACAAATCCTACCTTATATACAGGGGGTCACCAACGCCAGAAAGACACTCCGTGAAACTCTGTGAAACAGAATCAAAGCCATAAAACAAAATTACCTCTATGTTGCTTAAGAAGTAAAAAGCCAATAAATGAGTCTGTGAAAATAAAAAGAGTCACCAAAGATGTATGGGAAAAATACTTCAGGGAAATTTATAACACCGAAGAAGCTTTAAGCATCGAAAACTACGAGCCAAACCATCAAAATCACTCAACGAGTGTAATGGCAAAAATGCAAAAATTGAAAAACAGAAAAGCTCCCGGAACAGAACGCATCCCAAACGAACTTCTAAAATACGCCGGACCTGAGGAAAACATCTATAAATGCTCTACAACAAAATTTTAGAAACATCGGAAATACATACAAAAAAGTATAACTATCCATATATTCAAAAAAGGACAGAAGACGCACCCAGACTACAGGAGCGTAACGCTGTTGAACACAAGCATGAAACTCTGTACTAGCATTTTGAAGGAAAGACTTGAAAGACAAATAACAAACAGGGAAGAACAACAGGGCCTCAGACGAAACAGATCTACGCCATATTCATTATCAAACAACAAAAGGGTTTGCCTCTCCGACGTCATTAAGATGAGAGAAAGAAACGCCAAACACCATCGTAGGAGCAGTCCCCAGTCTCAATATGAATAACATGACTAAAGTAAAGGTAGGAGTCCCTTATACACAAGAGATACCGACACCAGCCAATTTCTTTTCAATCGTTTAATGCACAGAATTATAGAGGAAGTGTCATCGCTAAATATAGGATACCGAATGGGACAGAATAAAAAAAATCAGCATTCAATATGGATCTGTCGAGCAAAGGACCTAAGAAGCCAGATCAACAAAGCGACTGTCATGTAGAGCTACTTAAGGCAGATAATATGGGCGAACAAATACATGTGAAATGATAGCAAGGTTAGGATCTGTCAGACCTGTACCAGGCCAATCATGACATACGAAATAGAAACCAGTGAAGAAATTAACAAAACGAAAAGCATGTTCCTAGTAGCCGAAATGAAAACGCTCAGGACTATAGTCGGAAAAACAAGAACAGACCGAATTAGATTGCTTTCGAAAAATCATTGCTGGGCAGGGCAAGTTCGCCGCAAGTAGCGCCAATCAGCTTTTTATTTTAAAAAGAAGGCGCTTGTCTTATTCTTGTCCTAGAGGGACGCATTGCTTTTCTATCGTGCTCCTGCGGACCACTATGGAACTGTCGCAAAATCGATGTTATTTTATTTTGAATACACCCTGTATAAAGTATCCTTCATATCTCGTCGAACTTCAAAGTTTTAAAATTATATTTTTTCAAACATTTCGCACCCCCTGTATTATAGACGAAACCTTAAACTCTCTCACGACACAGTCTACGATACTGTTCATATCAAATTATATCTTTAAAAGTTTTTCATTTATCGCCAATAATTCACCTACAAATTTCTAGGATCTATTAGAATTTTTTGCCCACAAACGAGGTACCCTGTATATAATTGTAATATTCGAAATAGAAGCTATAGCCCTGCCCACAAACGAGGTACCCTGTATATAATTGTAATGTTCGAAATAGAGGCTATAGCCCTGGATCTCCTTGCGGCGGCGTTTCCGTATGCAACACGTTCGGTAAATTTTTTAACTCACTCGTTTATTAAACAAGCATTATTATGTTTGCATAATTACTATTATTTATGGAAAACCAAGTTTAATATTAGAGGCACCATAATGGCCAAATTGGTCATGGGTTTCATGCTGCATTTTCTTCGAAATACTTTCAGAAACTGCTGCTTGGTATTGATTCACATTTGTGGATCGAGTTTATACCGTTTGTATCAATTAACACAGTGATAAAATGCAATGCAAACCTAAGAATAAAATTTTTCTTCTAATTGCTTTTTTCTACTCCCGTCTGTAAAATGCTCAACTACACACCGATCTAGAGTGCGGGAAGCATCACTTTACCACGTCAGTTTCGTTTCCCACGCATCCGAGCCACTTCGCACATTTCCGGGATATTATCGCACGGGTTTTCGGTGTTATTTCCCACGTCTTGAATGTATTTGTGTTGTTTTACGAAAATGCACCCAAAAACTAACGGTCGTAGTATAGTATGCAACATGTTCGGTAAACTTTTTAAATCACTCGTTTATTAAACACTCGCCCCGCTCGTGTCAAATAAACTCGTGAGTCAAATGCCGTTTACCGCACTTGTTGCATAATATACTATTCCATTCTATTTTCTTGTACCTTAACGAGTGATATTATAGATCTAAATAATTGGTACTCTCTTAATGTAATAAATAATATTGTCTACATTATTGCATCGGGTATTATATAATTCATTTTTGATGCATCCCTTAAAATAAAATCCGATGGGCGTAAGATCTTCAGAACCTGGGAGCCATACGTTTGATCCATATGTACCACGATAATTTTGGTTAAAATTGAGTTATCAAGTCTTATGATCGCTATTATGTGCTGGAGCACGAAAAAAACCATTACTTCTTGCGACTGATATGTTATCCAACTCGGTTGTTGCACATTCTAGCAAACTGTGTATGTTGTATGTCAGAGCATTGCAGCATTCACCCATACCATCCTTGGTGACCATGTCATACCCAATTGCGATTATTGTGTCAATTAAAATATTCCTTAATAGTATTAACGCTTCTTCAATTCATATTAATGGCCAATAAATCTATTCCATTCCTTTCTTTATTTTCGTTGTTATTAATTTTGCCTATTGGTTTTCCCAATGATCCATAATGACTTAAATCATGATATAATCTTTGAAATATTTGCTTTTCTGGTTGTCGTCGTTCCGGATAACGCGGAAAATATGAGGGTAAAGCTGCATGCATCTTTATTTTTATTACTCTCGATATAGCAGTTTACGATGTTTAACGGTTCATAGTTTAGATAATTGATATTCATTTTAGCCTTTTTAAAAACATATAATCGAAAAGAGAAAATGAAATCTAATATATAATTGAATGACAAAATATTTTATAACGTAAATATTTGGCAATAAAAAAAATGCTATTCGATATTTTAACTACATAGGACTGTTAGTTTTGATAATATCTCGAATTTTTTTTTAAGTATCGCACTGGATTCTACGTAAAAGAACATAAAACTTTTGAATTTAAACCGAGTGATAATTAATATTTATTTTAAACATTTTAGAAAAATATAATCGAAAGGAAATATGAAAACTAATAATCAATTTAATGACAAACAATCTTATAATATGGATTTCACAACAAAATGGTTTTTCAATACTTAACCTACTGAGAACAAAATGTTATATATTGCTCGATATATTACGGCAAACCCAAAATTCATTTTTTTGAGGTACGTATAGACACGATATCCTATGATGTGAATAAAATGTTAGTTTTGGTCTCTGGATAATTAAAACAAAACCGAGTGATGTGAGATAATGAGATAATGATAATGAGATAGATTTGTTTTGCACCATTAAACAAAGGAGAACGGGATCTACATCTTAATTTTTTGTATCGTTCACATTTTTAGCCTATACCCCATAACATCAACGAATAAAGCCCCCCATACATATTTCGTCAACGCTGGTAAATAATAAAATAACGCTTTTTTTTTCACAGCTTCAGCTGGTTATTTCTGATTTTTCCAAAATAGCAAAGTCAAAGAGGCTCTAATTTTATTCTAAGATGTGAAGACCTTTACCCATTTAATAACCGAAACATTATTTGTTCCGATTACTCTGCGTATGCCCAAAACAACTTTAAGCTATGGTGTTCTAAGCTGGGATAATTCCACAAAAATTAGACACTGCTGTCGGCAACTTTACAAGAATATTGGTACCCTGGCAGTTGTTTCGATATATTTAGCTTGAGCTTGTGTTTTTGTTAAGAATAACAGGCTTCAGGCAGAGAATGACCTGTTCGGCTAACAGCTAACAGTGTTTAACCCCCTTCCTTGCCACGTTAAAGGGGTTAATTAAGGCCGGGATTCTTGATTCGTAATCGTATTCGTACTTTTGTTGCGTATCATGGACATAGGGCAGTTGAAAACAAATAATATTGATTATACAATTTCTTAATTTGTAAAAATAATTTCATTCCTGACAACTTGACCTATTGCTTGGATTATTGAATTTCCGCAATCGATAAATTGCGTAAAGGTGTTGTAGATTAAATAAATAAATTTATTTATTTATTATTTATTTATTTATTTATTTAGCACTTGGCTATTTACATAAGCAAGTAAAATTTGCATAAACAAAACTATAAACTTCGCAAATACCCCTTGAGTCTCTTCTTGAACATTCTTCGGCAAGGCGCGCCCTTAATATTATCCGGCAGTTCATTAAAATTACAAACACCATCGTAGACCTTTTTTCCAACCATAATTTAAGATAGCCTTGCTGGTGATCGTGCGCAATTCCATAAACCAACATTAAACTTGCTCTTCTAATAAACTGCCCGACATTTAGCCAATTTAGCTGGTCTAACATACTCTTTATAGGAGTATATCTATCACAGTTCAGGATGATTCTCATAACCCTATTTTGTTGTAACTGTAACCTATTTAAATCTTCTTTTGTACAATATATAAGCAATGAACAAACATATGAGAAATGAGGCAAAATTATACTATTATACACTAATATCCTAGTCCACTGCGATAAAAACCGCGATACACGGTTAAAAAACCCTATTTTCTTACCAATTTTTTTGCATAGATATTCAATATGATTACTAAAGCATAATTGTGGATCCAAGATCACCCCTAAATATTTAATTTCCGAAACAAACTCAATTTTATTACCCTGTATATCCACAGAATACCCCGACTTATAAGATTTTTGACAGTTAACCTTAGAACCGATAACCATGCACCTGGTTTGGAGCTATTTAATTTCAGTTCATTTTTACACAGTCATTCGTAGAAATACTGCATTTCGGTGTTCAGTTTGGTTTCCAGAGACTGAAATAAGCATGTCATCAGCAAATAAGTTACCAAGGGAGTTTTTTAAAATCTGATGCATATCATTTATATAAATAATAAATAAAAGCGGGCCCAACACGCTTCCCTGCGGTACCCCCCATCTGCTATCCCTATGACTAGAAACATTATTATTAATTTTAGTCTGCTGAGATCTGCTGAGTTATTTATCCATTCTAGTGCAGAGTCTTTAATGCCATATAAACCTAATTTTGTAATAAGAATGTCCCTGTCAATAGTCTCAAATACACGTTTAAAATCTACACTCAAAATTAGTTTTGATTCATTCATATCTTTCCGCCACACTGCACACATATATTGCAACGCAGATTCGCACGAGTGTTTGCTCCTGAAACCAGACTGTCCGCTGTAGAGTAGGCAGTTCCGCTCCAGGTAGTCTATCGTTTCCAGGATTTTATCCACTACTGGCAGCAAGTTAATTGGTCGAAAATCACCAGGTGTTTTCGGTTTTGACACTTTAGGTATGGGCACTATGATGCTTGTTTTTAGTTTATCAGGGATTTTTCCGGCACTTAAAGACGCATTCACCGAATATAACAACGGATAACTTATTACACGAAATAAATCCTTGACGAGCTTAATATTTAGAACAGAGTCACCTGTACTTTTATTTTTTAGGTTATTTACAGTTTTTTGAATCTCCGATATAGTTATTTTTTTAAAGCAAGACAACCTACAGCTGACCATGTCACACGCAGAGTGCCATTGCATTATAAATAATAAATTCCGCTTAAGGATTTTGTTTCATGATTTTTTTATAATTTGGAGACTGTCCTTTTCGATGTGTTTTTGCATTTTGAAGTTCAAATATTAATACATTTCCCTTCCAGCAAAATATATACGAGGAGTAAAAATTACACCCCGATTAGCAACAAAATGAGGGGCAATATTCTTACTCACGACACACACGATTTTTTACGCTTACCATATTGACCATATACGTATGACACAAGCCAATTATCATGAATAATAACGAGCAAAACCGCTCCCGTCTCCCGTGCTGCAGACCGTATAAAATTGAAAGCGAACATGTTTCAAAAGCACGAGACGGGAATGAGAAACTTAATAAGGTATATTGTTAAACCCACCCAAAAATCGATAGATGTTCCTCGATAATCCTGTGTTCGGGGTTGATAACATTTTGGAAACGATGTTAAGAAAATATCCAAGACATTTGTTGCCGGCGAGTATGATTTTTAAGATAATAGTGGCAGATAAATGTAATGTGTACCTTCCAAAATACGGAAACAAAAAAATTATATTTCAGTGAACATTTTGAGGATTTTATCTTAAATTTCAAAGGGTTATTAAATATAAATATAATAAAAAGTCAAATATTCACCAACATGATAATTATAAATTCCAATTAGAACAAGAAAACATAAAATTTTGTGTAAAAAATAATGGTTAAACATAGTAACTTATTCAGCGAAAAACTATGGCAAATAGTTACTTACTAATCAATCTATAAGCGATGAGTATGCAAATAAGCATCTAAACAAAGCAAGCAAAAAATGCGCTTAAATAAGGAGCTCAAATTAGCTTCTCCAAAGAATTAATGCAATTTTTTTTATAAAAATACAGTTACCTATAAACCTATATAAATTATTGAATTTGTATCCAGATTTATAGGAAAACTACAATTACAGAATTAATCCGGTAGCTTAATGAAATAAATTAGAAAAAAAAATAAATTTCCTCTGACACCAGTGTCCTCGCCTGCAATTTTTTTTTGTCAAAGATTATACATACATACAAATTTTTACAGTGGTCTATAAATTGTTGAACCGCGGGCGGTTGTCTCTGATGCCATCCCTGTTACATAGAATTTAAGGCCATGTTATCCTTCCTCGTAATTTTACTTCCCGCGCCACCTGTGGGCCAATAGGAAAACTACCCTAACAGACGATTTGGTATGCTTAGAGACTTCTAAGGAACAGTATAACATTTGACTTTATTCCTTACTAGATGGAGGCGTAGCACAAATACAAGAAATAAAAGGTTTTCAGGTTTTTTTGGGGCATCCTTAATTTGACATTGCTTGCTTAGTAGATACTACCGAAAAAGGATTATCAGAGACAGCAAAAAGATGCTGATATTTAATAAATTATTAATTATAATAATTAATGGCAAAAAAATTTTCTTCTGTGTTTGATTTAAATGTCGCGAAAAACACATTTTCTAGCATGTCATACAAATTTAATAAAACTAAACTGCATTTATTAAATAACATATATGCAACAAACAACAAACAAAAACTCAATTACCAAATAAACAATTTAAAACAATTATACATTCCAACATCTAGCCAAAACAAATAATACAAAAGTTGAGTTTACAAAAAGAAGAGAATTCACAAAAAAGGGAAAATAAATAACATATATAATCGGGCAGTGCAAAAAACTATTCGTGTTTCGAGGTGTAAAAATAAAAACACTATAAATTACCCATTCCAAGCGTTATCTGCTAAAAGGTTATTATACTGCCCAATTATCGGATTCCTATCGTAAGTGTTACTTCAGGCGATACGCCACTGTGCCGAGAGAGACGTATAATGGCGCCAAGCGTAAAACGCTGCTCGCCGAACGCTATTTGACAGTTGGGAGTCGCATTATTCACCGTTTTAACGTTTAGGCACACTCTGCCTGTTCTCAGTCGGTTCGAAGGCGTGCTAATTTTAGCACGCTGGTGTAATGTGTCGTGATACTAACATGCGGTCTCGTTGTGTTTGCGTGCTGTGGCAGTGAAGAAAAAAACAAAAATGTCAAATGTGAGCCAAAACATTCCCTCCTCCGCCGACGCGTGTCAAAATATCGTTCACACGTTGATGTGTCATCGACAAGGTGGTGAAAGTGAAAGTTTTGCGCGTAGGGCCATCGAATCTCTTGTTAAAAAGTTAAAAGAGAAACGGGACGAGCTAGATTCGCTGATCGTTGCCATAACAACCGGTGGCGCCCAGCCTAGTAAGTGCGTCACAATACAACGAACTTTGGACGGTCGACTACAGGTGGCAGCTCGAAAAGGTGGTGGATATTTTCCTACACTTAAAATTTGATCATTAATCCTTCAGTTGTTAAAACCGGAGGCTAAGTGTTATGCGTAATACAAATTCGATTTCCACAGTTTTCATAGGTTTTTTAATTGCTGAAAACGATTTATGTTTGTCGCGAATATAAAGCCGTGATTGACCTAGGTTCGGGTCGAGGACGCGACAGGATCGGATCCATATATAAATACTCCATTGTATCCGTACTATAAATGGAAATTGCTTTTTCATATTGAACCGAATTTGGATCCGATAAATATGTTTTGCTTGATTGCTGCGGTAAAAAGGCAGCTTATAGGTATTAAGTAGGTATCTATTTTATTAATCAGTAAACTTTTGTTAAGTGTGTGTGTGGTATCAACAGTCACAAATTTCAATAAAATACGCATGCTTTAAATTCCGATTCAGACACGATTAATTCAGCCGTCTCGTTTTAACTCAGTTGCCAAAGGCGCGTTTACACGGTTTAGTTTGGATGATCATCTCGAATAAACCATCCATATTGATAGCCAAATCAAATTGTAGGCATTGGTGGACAAGGCCGTGGGTGGGAAACATCAAACTTCGTTATAAGAGTGTTTTCAACAAGATTAAACTGCAGGAGAGTGCTTTGCCTCCTTAGAAGCATTGTATGGAACATTGTACCCTATAGCGTATAGCACTCTATCCATAGTAGAAAGGATGTAATCTTTCCGCCCTTATCTATTTACTGTATTAAGAATATTTTCATGTTTCATTTCTGATGATTCAACCTCGGTGAAGTGCAAAAAGTGAAAAGTAGCATCCGGGTTACCTTCGGCTTACCTTCTGGAGGATCACTTTCAAGAATAATACTATACTAAGTTTATTATTTTTTTTGCTTTAGATGTTTGATACAAGAAAATCATCCAAATTGAACCGTGTAAAAGCGCCTTACCCTATTAAATGAAATATCTCCAGATTCTTTGTATTTCCCATGTACCTAGTTTTATTATTTAGACCGTAAACTTTACCAAAATGCAGGATACTGTTAAAAAGAAAAATCCAAGACTACTTTTAAAAAATTACAAAAATTATCTGTCAATGTTTACATTTACAGGTTCAAGAAAATGCATTTTCTTGAGGGGTATATGTGAACATTAACCTTATAAGCTAGTAGATAATTTTTTGTTAATGTATGCTGAAAAAAAACTCCAATTTGAACAGTTTATTTCATGTTTCTTTTTGAAAACTTGGGTCTAATTTATAACAAAATTTATAGTAACACAATTATGTAATGAAAACAAATTGTTGAACAACAAATGAGAAAATCGGTATTAAAATAAGAGTAACATTTCACTTTATTTTCAAAATGATAAAATATTCTCGCACATTTAATTTTAATTATGGGAACAGGTAGAAGTCCCAATATTTTGCTCTTGAAAGACAAAACTGACATCACTTTGGTTAATGGCGAAATTTTGGTATGTTTCGTCAATAGATTTGAGAGCTACAACTACTTCTACAGATCGCAAGTATCTATGTATAGTCATATTTCTTTTACCATCTGTAAATTTGACAAGAACAAAATCACCATTTTTCGAATCGGCTAAGGGAGTACTTTTCAGAGTGATAATTTTTTCATTTTAGTTGAAATCTTCTTCCCAGGGGCTCTCTTAAATACTTTTAAAGGATTCAATTGAATCATGTTTTTTTCTGCCTCTTCTTTTTCATATCTTCATTTCTCTCAGGCTTCTTCAGTCTCTTTAGCCTTTTTACTGTCTTCGATGGTATAGTGATTGATTTTTGTTTTTTGGTTTTTCGCTCTGGGCAGAGTGCTGTTTTGCGGCCTGGGCCAGTGGTGTCTATGGAAGTTTTGTGTCCATTAGTCCTTTGCGAAATTACTGCAATAGGGAGATTATAATATTTTTGAGCTTGCCGTTAAGTTTTGTTGTGGTTCTGAACATCTGTCACAACATTATTGAGGTTTTTTTCGTATATGCTGGCCCATTTGTCTTGCGCACATATTTTCGAGGCATCTGAAATATTAAAAAATAAAAATAAAATGCGTGTTTACATTTACCCCAAAATGATGTTTACTTTTGCCCCATATTGCAAAATATCTGGGGCAAATGTAAACACTCTTGAATTATTTTAGTAATAAAAATGAAACATTTGAAACCAGTAAATAAGGAGAAAACAAAGCCTTAATAATCCTCGAAAATTGTCCCTTACCTTGATAGTAATTCATTTACATACACTTTTTAGCACTTGTTCTAAACGGAAAAACGAAATTTTTGCAGAGGTTTGAGAAGCACATGCATCTATCCAAACAAATTCGTGAAAACAACGTGATCCCTTAAATACCACTAGTAGGGTAAATCTCGAAGAGTCGCGGCATTGCAGTTTGGTGGTAAATTTAAACTCGTTTTAGGTGGCATTTACAATTGCTCCTATTTACAATTAACCCGGTTAACCCTACCTCTTTTTCAAAGAAACTTCCAACAGACTACTGTAATACTTTTTATTTTCAAAGAAACTTCCACCGTAATACTTTTTAGAAAACTTCTGGATTCTTCCTGCATCGGTTTTTGCTGAGTTGAAATTGCTGACGTTTCGCCAATCATGACTGACTGACTGAAACTGTCAGTCAGTCAAGAGGAATTCAGAAGATTTGTCTGAGTAAAGTGTCGCCCATTTCTTCTCTAAATAGGAAAATGATATTTATAAAGCTTGGAAAAATGATCAACAAAGATAATTTAGATGTTATGAGGTTACAATAAATACCGACAAGGCGAACCCACTTTGATTAGTTCCCATCTTTCCATACCACTAACTGTACTAGATTTTTTTTTTGGGTAATTCTTGCCTATCTGATATGATATGTGGATTTTAAAATTAGCCCGAACTCTGATGGAGCAATGTGAATTTCGAAATTTGTGGGTAATTCTCTTTCTATTTAACCAACTACGCTTTCTTATATTTCATCCTTATTTCCCTGCATCGGGTGATTTCCCACAGAGTTTCCATTTTGGATGTGACAATGCCGAGTCTAGTGTTGATGTTCGTTTTTGAAAGTTGGTATTCCATTTGAACCATGTACTTCGTAGTTCGTTTTGTTGTTTTTTAAGAGATATATTTGTATTCCATAAAGTCACATCAAATTGCCATTTTTGTTTTCGCCAAAAATATTACAGGAGAAAATAAGTGGCCTATAAAATACCAAAGCTTTATATGGTAAAGTATGTTCATAGATATATATATATATATATATATATATATATATATATATATATATATATATATATATATATATATATATATATATATATATATATATATATATATATATATATATATATATATATATATATATATTAAAGTGACTAACTGATACGAATTAAGGAAAGACCCGGGCAAGCTGTAAGAATGAAATATGGCCGAACAGGTCCGTACTTTGCTTAGAATTTAATTATTTGGAGTTTTGTTAGGAAAGATACTAAACAATATTAATTTACTTATATATGTGTTTATGTTTAAATCTAAAATAAAATTACAAATTATTTTTATTACCTATTTAAATTACTTAAAATTATTCACATAATATATCAGTATCACTATCGCTATCATCGCCTGTTCTAATTATTATTTGTACTATATTATTTGCAATATGGATATACGATTGTTCTGCTTTTTCTATATGTTTAACAGAATTTGCCCAACTTTGTGGAGGGATGTTAATAACTTCTATACGTTTGAGGACATTGGAGTTAACATGGGGAAAAACATTGTTACGACGAATGGCAGATTTCAGTTGGTACCAAACATGTTCGATGGGATTAAATATACAGTGGTAAGGTGAAAGCCTTAAAACTGTATGCCCAAGATTTTTTGCATAATTATCATAGACGTATTCCTTTTGTAGGTTCCAGCTTTGTAGAACCTGAATTAATTGCTTTTTGGTATAATCTTCGTTAAAATAAATGTCGTTATTATACATGTAGTTTTGGATTGTTGCTTTTGTGTCACATAAGGAAGTGGCTTTAGTCAACTGTCTACTGTGATAATTTGCATTGTCCATTACAATAACGCTATTAGGAGGAACGTTTGGAACTAGTTTGTTTTTAAACCAACTTTCAAATAAATCAGCGTTGGTGTCTTCATGGTAATCCAGAGAAGAATCTTTAATATTTTTCGCAGACAGAGAAAGTCCATTTGAGTCCATCTTTAGAGCCAGCATGCAAAATAGTTATTCTTTTACCTTTTATTTTTCAATCCTTCTAATTAAGATATCTAATGTAGACACGCTTTGTTCCTCGTATAACTGGTAAATTTTACGCCGTATTATATCTTGATCACTTTCATCTACACTCGAGAAAATGTCAGCATTGCTTCCTTTTTCCTCGCTGAAATGCGATTATTCACAATTTTCCAATTTTCTTCAATGTGGCCGTTTCTTCTAAAGATGCTTGCTTGCTGGCACCACGTTCAATGAGAGTCAAATAAACATTGTTTACAACTTCGTTAGTCTCAATAGAATAGTGTTTTCTACATTTGGGCGGGAGAATCTCTTGAGACTCGCACATATTTTGCATAATTGGTACACTATATTACACACGAAATAATAATGATTACTAATAAACTTAAACTAAGTAGTATACCAAACCAAAGAATATTATTATATCAATAGAATAAATAGTGTTTTCTACATTTGGGCGGGAGCATCTCCTGAGATACACTAGACTCGCACATATTTTGCAGAATTCGCACACGATTCAACACACGTTGTATTAAACACGAAATAAGAATGATTACTAATAAACTTAAACTAAGTAGTATAGCAAACCAAAGAATATTAAACACAGGTAGGTATAAAATTATTTTCTATTACGGACCACAATTTTACCTGAATTTAAATTCCGAAACTCTAGGTAATAATCTTGTTGCATTGTATGTTAATGACCACCCTTGGATAATCCCATTCAAAAGCTATTGGTCACTTTCTTATATCTATGAACAGACCATAGGAGGTGTGTTCAAAAAGTATCGCGAATTTTGTGTTTTTTCAAAAATTATTTATTTATTCATGAATATCTATTTTGTCCCCTTCAAAGTAATCGCCATGAGATATTATACACTTGTGCCAACGGTTTTTCCAATCTTCGAAACACAAACAAAAAATCTTTTTTTTTTTATCTTCTTTAGCTCCTCCTTCGATGCCGTCTTTATCTCGTCAAGAGAAGCGTAACGTCGTCCTTTCATGGGCCTCTTCAGTTTAGGGAACAAGAAAAAGTCACAGGGGGCCAGATCTGGGGAATACGGTGGCTGCGGCATCATTAGTGTGTTGTTTTTGGCCAAAAAGTCGCGCACAAGCAACGATGTGTGAGCAGGGGCGTTATTGTGGTGCAAAAGCCAATTTTTGTTCTTCCATAAATCCGGGCGTTTCTGGCGGATTGCTTCGCGCAAATTGCGCATAACTTGCAGGTAATATTCCTTATTGACCGTTCTTCCCTGTGGCAAGAACTCATGATACACCACGCCCCTGCAATCGAAGAAAACTGTCAGCAAAACTTTCACATTCGACCGAACTTGGCGCGCTTTTTTCGGTCTTGGTTCGTGCGGCAGCTTCCATTGAGATGATTGAGCTTTGGTTTCCACGTCATAACCATAAACCCACGATTCGTCACCAGTTATGACCCTCTGGAGCAAATTTGGGTCGTCGCAGACAGAGTTTAACATCTCATTAGCAATGTTCATGCGATGCTGTTTGTGGTCACAATGGAGCAATTTTGGTACGAATTTCGCGGCGACCCGTCTCATGCCCAAATCATTGATAAAAATCGAACTTCTCTAACGGTGATTCGACGATTCGCCAATACCATTTTCTCTACTTCATTAATTTTTTCGTCTGTTGTTGAAGTACTCGGGCGTCCGGCACGCTCTTTGTCGTTCACATCTTCTCGGCCTTCTGAGAACATTTTGTACCACCGATAAACGTTGCTTCGGTCCAAGGTAGCTTCTCCGTATGCCACAGTCAACATTCGGAATGCATCCGCGCACTTAATTTCGGTTTTCACACAAAATTTGATACAGGTTCTTTGATCCATTTTTTTGAATAGGTAGAAATCGAAGACGATCCAAAACACGTGCAAGCAAAGCAGCTGTCAACAATTAAATGAACATTCAAAATGGCCGAGCTTGTCGGCATAAATGAGAGACATGAGTACCAACATAACGCCACAAAAAATTCGAAATTCGAATATACGTAACCCGCGAAAATTCAAAATTCGCGATACTTTTTGAACACACCTCCTACTATCCTGCACCGCGACTCGACCGGACCCTGGCCATTCTCAATCGTGTTTCGATCATTATTATATTGATTAACTCAAAACATGGTGTGAAAGTTATACCTATTAATGGGATAAAGGAAGAAAAATAATCGAATAAATCTTTTTATATCGCTAGGATTTCCTCATGTGATTTACGCCCGGATATGGAGGTGGCCCGATCTTCACAAGAACGAACTAAAACACATGAAATTTTGTACGTACGCGTTTGATTTGAAATGTGACCTTGTGTGTGTGAATCCATATCACTATGAAAGGGTCGTCTCGCCCGGATTGGATTTATCCGCCTTAACACTACAAAGCGGACCGGCAAGAAACAATGGCACGATGATGGAAGTCGAAGGCGAAATGGGTACTTTATTGATTCCAGTATTATATTTTCTAATCACAGTAAAGCATCACTCGTTTGATTCGATTGTGTAAAACGACTATAAGAGCAGAAACGTTTGGTACTTTATAAACTTAGGAATTTCAGTATTGAAATGTTTACACCACGTTTTTGATAAGCAATCATCATTTCGTGGCAACCTCATACAAATATGTCAAAATAATATTTTGCAGAGAACTGCCTTTATTTGGAAATACTGCAATAGAGAAGAGTCAATAATTGCACGTCACCCAATTTTCAACAACGTTTTCCTAAAGCATCTATATTCAATCGACCGTGAAACACCAAGTATATGAATTAATTTATTGTTATATTATTACTTTTTTTTTAAGGTTGGATTTCGCTTTATAACAAGGCAAATCGCCTAGTAAGTCTCTGTAGTTAAAACTTAAGCCACATGTTCAGTCCAATTTTGAGATATGGACAATTTGCATCTTTCTGCATGTAAAATTATAAAAAAAATAAAATGACAGTTTGGGATGTTTTTTTTTTATTTTTCTTTGTTAATTGGCCAATTTATTGCAAGATATATGTATAGTAGTGTTTATTATAATTGCGAATAATTTGATATTATATTATCTTCAAATATAACTGCCACTGGCAACTGTTCGTAATTCGTGATTATTTGATACCTTTCAAACTACTTCTGTTTCTGCAATCACTTTCTGAGTGGTAGCTTTACTGTGCTTAGAGGATGCTTATTAACCATGAAAATTAGTAAATCCTATAAATTGGAGATTTAATGGACAGAGATATATTTTTAGTTATGGTGAAAACCTTCATTTCTATTGGATGTAGTCTTGGGAAATCATGGAACAAATTTTGATTAATTATTTTTAATTAAGTTGGAAACAATTTTAATCGAATTTTCTTTCGTTTTGGGAAAAATATACTTTAGCTGTAATCCCAAAATTCTTCGAAACAGGCAAACGTTAGATATCATTCAAGCTACTCTTCTAACTCTCCAATTATCAGATGTACCTGTCTTATGACAGTGTAGAAAACGCGTTCCCGGCTCTGGACTTATTTGCTCTGAGCTGTGAAGCCTTTAAACTACACTGAAGACGGTATATCAATTAACATTCTGTAATAAACAGCTGTAATTAGTTCTTAATTAGATTTAGCTTGTAAAAAATAATTGAAACTAGCTACGTCTGTCTGAAGGAAAGGCTTGTTAATAAATAAATAAAGTGGCTATTTTTAATTAATTTTAATATATTTTTTTAAAAAGTGAAAAATCAATATGTAATTATAAAGGCATATATTTATAAATTTTGTTAGAAGTAGGAGAGTTGATATGAGTTATCTCAATATTTAATTTTTTCTTTTCCTATAGGCATGACTCAGGCTGTGCAACATCATCATCCTCAACACCAAATCATTAATCAACCTCAACCAGCACCTGGGATGTTTGGTATGCACATGCAAAACATGCCCATCACTAAACAAGAAAAACTACCTCCAGAACAACGTGATCTCTCTAGTTGGAGCCAGCATAGTGTTGGTATGCACCACATGTCCCCAACACAACCTCTCAGTATTCCACCTCCGATGCCACAGGTGATTAATTTATGTGATTATTAAAATTAATTTGGAGCAATGGGGTGGTTAAAAAAAAATTGTTCTTATTTATTAATTTAGCCCTAAAATAAGCTATTTTTCAGCCCCTTCCTAACATGTCTCCTACTGATCAACAAAATATTCAGTTTTACAATGGGAAATCCGAACAAAATTCTCAGAATATGCTCGAGACATCACCTAATGCCGTAGCGCAGTCATCACAGAATAACGTAACCGTTGGTAGTTCACCGGCAATTAAAAAAGGTCTATACACGGCCAATTGGAAACAGAATAATTTGGCCATGACCGTTGCCGAACCGGCTAGTACCGGTTTCTTGTCGAATCAACCACCACCCGAATACTGGTGCTCCATTGCGTATTTTGAATTGGATACTCAAGTTGGCGAAACGTTTAAGGTGTTATCAAAAATCCCTACGGTGTCGATAGATGGTTACGTCGATCCGTCAAGGGGAAACAGATTTTGTTTAGGTACATACAAAGACATATTATTATATCAAACTAACTGGTCATAGTCAATTAGTTGTGGACAATGTGTACTGTTTTTTAGGTGCTTTAAGCAACGTCCATAGGACGGAACAAAGTGAAAAGTCGCGACTACATATCGGAAGAGGTGTAGAGTTAAACTTGAAGGGTGAAGGGGATGTCTGGTTAAGGTGTTTGAGTGATCACTCTGTATTCGTACAGAGTTACTATTTAGACCGAGAAGCTGGACGACAACCTGGCGACGCTGTTCATAAAATCTATCCAGAAGCATATATCAAGGTACGCTTGGGATTTATTTTTAGTGTATCTCAAAAGGGTCGGAAAAAACAACAATTTTGACAACCTTAATTCCCACTTAATTCTGATATAAAGTTTCTTCCCTTTAGACAGAATGTAATTAATTAACAAATATCCTATATTTCTCACTGGGTGCAATAATGGCAACTCTAAAAAAATAGCTGTTTATCACACATTTGTATTTTAATTGTCTTACTTCAGTTCCGCTAGAGAGAGTTAGTGCCACTATTAAATTTCCCTCGTTTTTTAACGATCTTACGAGCGAAACGGGCGCATAACTCATTTGTCTGTGATCACTGCAGAGTACGTAATGTTATTAAAAAGTGCGAAGAAGACAGGATGAGTTACGATGATTTTTTTTATTTTAAAAAACTAATAACTGAAACTTCTTTTAATTTTCGTTGCAACACTTCAGGCGATATTGTCCAACTAAATGACGCGTGTGTTTTCAAAGTAGAAAAAGAAGTGAAACTACAGAAGCATAAGCATTTCGCAAAGAAAAATGCGGGCTGAATCTAGACCGTACTTATCGAGATGTTATACCAATTCCAAATTAAAATGACTTAATGGATTTGCTAAAAAGTAGCCTGAGATGTGCTTTGGAAATAGTACTTTTTGTTTATTTTCCAAAAATCAGGTCAGTTGGTTGTTGTTTTTACTTGAGAATAGCTGAGCTTTTGTTTACGTGCCATGATAATCCTGGTTTCTTATAATTTTGACAACAATAGCTCTCTACCAAAAACCATTGGTTGTTTTTTATTATTTCCTCTTAAAAGACTACTTATCTGATAGTTGTTTCTTTTATTTTAGAAATAATACCTACTTCGACATGTATCAAAAACTATAGGTTGGTTGTTTTTTACTTATAGCTTTTCGATGTTTTTTTGTAGTTATTGTTCAATTTCCCGTTTGGGATTTTTTAAAGTTACTCTTATTTACCTATCTCAAATTTTTTTTGGCATATTATATTTTTATCCGTATTTTTATAATAAAATGATGTTATAACTTTGGTCTACTCTTTTATTGAGAATTTTTTTTATCAAAATATTGCATTGTATTTGTGAAATTGATATGTTATCTCAAATTTCAGTTTTTATTTTCTTAAATCACTGATTTTCTCTGAACTGGTATTTTGTGGATGTGTCACTATTGCACTCAGTGAGCGATATGATGACACAAAATATTGAATCTGATTATTACTTCGTTCTAAAGCTTTTAAAGTACGCAGAACTTTCTGTAAATTTGTTTCTCTTTGATGAAACCATTAAAAAAAAATCTCCATAACATGCACCACACTTCTGCATATATTAATTTTGTCGTTAGAATCTTACAAACGTTATGCAATAGAGGTGTCTCAAATTTAGGCAAGGTTTTGTGCTGTTTTGGTTAGTTTAGTTAGATGACATATAATTTAAAAATTGTTGCTGCATTATTGCCAAAGAACTGAAACTTTTTCATTTTGATAGCAGTTAATCTAGAGTTTACTTCAAGAATTTTTGACGGGACAGTCCCTATTTTTCACAATTTGCACTGCGTCCCGGGACGTTCAAAAGTCTCTACTTTTAGAATTAATTTAAATTTTATATTTATGAAAATCATTGTTTTGGGTTCTAAGAATCCTACGGACTACGGCGGCTAATATATTGCTTTTGCTACCCACTTATATTGTATTTCTCTCTCACTTCATGTTCGTACTGCACGCTAGCAAGATAACTAAACAAATACATATACGGAACTAAAACAAAATGTACTACTCAGACCAGAACTATTCAAAAAGAAAAAAGGAAATAACTACTACATAGAGGAATGCACGTCATTGGAAAAACCACATACGAAAGCGTAGGATACACAGCAAGATATACATTAAGAAAATTAGACAAAAGTGACTATAAAAAAATGACATTGAGCCTGAAAAACTAACAATGTCAAAAGATATCGGTTTGAAATTTTTTGAAGAAAATTGAGAAACAATTTATAAATATGATTACATACCTACCGAAGACAGAAACTTCTGCTATTTACCATAGAAACATAAGGTAGATAATTCATGTATATATTTCATAAATACATAACTTTTCTTAAACCTAGCTTAAAATACCCGTAGTCTTCATGTTTTATATTGATGACAAAATTTATATCATCGACTTTAACCTTGAAAGAAATTTTAGAAAGAATTATACGAATAAAATTTTGCAAATATTTTAAGTCAATCGTATTAAACTAAAACATTTTTTTATATTTATAAATTATGATATTATTCTTATTCTCGATACCGCCACCGCCCCCCCACCCACCATCAGAATTTGCCCGCTTTGTCCATCGTGTAATCTGGTGACCTTACCTATACGCCTATTCACCAATAATGTTTTTTTAATTTATCCATGCTTAACGGCACTGATTCATAACGTATCGAAATTTAATTATGAAGTGGAGTCGGATACACATAACTTGGGCAAAAATCAAAACAAAACTTTTTTCTATGCGTATTTGTACGTCTTTCCAACTTGCGCTCGTAAAATAGTGTTTAACTCGAAACTAAATTTATGTTTGAGTTTTTTATCGTGTGCCTGTTTGTTAGGTTTTCGACTTACGCCAATGCCATCAGCAAATGACAGCACAAGCGGCCACAGCACAAGCAGCTGCGGCTGCGCAGGCCGCAGCTGTTGCTGGCCATATTCCAGGGCCGCACTCGGTCGGCGGAATTGCACCGGCTATGAGTTTGTCGGCCGCCGCCGGGATCGGAGTAGATGATTTGCGACGATTATGCATTTTGAGACTGAGTTTCGTGAAAGGATGGGGTCCGGATTATCCCAGGCAATCAATCAAGGAGACACCCTGTTGGATCGAGGTGCACTTACACCGAGCCTTACAGCTTTTGGATGAGGTTTTGCACAAGATGCCGGTTGAAGGGGGATGTGTTGCGAAGTGAATCATTGATTTTGTTTGGAGGTTGACTTGTTTGCAAAAAACAGCAAATAAAATTGGAACATTTGCACCTGGATGAAACTGAATCGTTTTTTATACACCTTCGTGCTCCATTAATGTAACGTTTATTGGGCACGCCACCACCGCACCCCGAAACTGTTAATGTTACTGAATTTTTCCGGATTTTTCAAAAGAAAGTAAATAAACATCAAGGAAAAACTCGACACCACACTTTGAAAAAGGGTTCCTTAATGTTCCAATTCCAAATTGACATTTTCATAGGGCAAAATTTATGCATCAAGTTGTCATTTGAAGTACATCAAAGTGTAAAGTTATATTTGGATGTTTATTTACTTTTAAAAAGCAAATCTGCTTTCAACATTTACCACACCCTGCTTAAGCCAAATTTAGAAGCTTAGGAGTTAGTTCCAGTATTTACTGCAAATATGGCAATACAAAACAAATTTATCCAATGTTTTAGTACTCCCTACATATAAATTCAGGCTCCTTTAATTTTTTTTTGAAAATTCTTTACAAAAATGTGTGGCGAAATTCATATGCCAAGTAAACGTTACCGCACCAAAAATTCTATTTGGTTCTTGTATAATTTGTCCAAGTGCAAAGACAGAAAAACGCGTGTCAGGAAAAATATTTTCCATCAAATTAAAAAAATAGAAAAGAAAAAAATTATTGTATTTAATTAGCTTACCTGCAAGCAATCATTTAAGCGTTTTGTTGGTAGAACTATTGTTTCAAAATTGAAAACATGTATAAGCTACATTGTGTAGATTATCTTATATTGTTTTATTTATGAGAAGATTTTTATTAAAACATGTGATTTTGTTATCTATTTTTGACGAAAATAATTAAGGAGATATTATGATCAGTTGTTTCTATTGATGAGTATTGATTGGCTATTTGTAGTTTTTATAATATTGAGATATAAAAGAATTTTTTTCATCTGATGGTATCCTTCGTTTGTATTTAAAGATAGTTTGAAATATTTGTTTAGTGACTTTGAGAACTTTGGGAAAGCTTCAAGTTCACGTTCACAGTCATTCTTTTCACAAAAGTATACCCAAATATATTATTTTTCTTGTTAAGCCATAGTCAGCTTAGTTGATTAAAATATTTTTAGTTTTGAAAAAGAAAAAGTGACATTTAGTACCACAAATTAAAAGAAATAATTTAGATATATATATATATACCCATATTTATTTTTGCCCTGTATATTTTTTGTAATAAAATATTTGAGTATAACTTTTTATGTTATTTTTTCTAATTGTGGCGTTTTTGAAATTCTACCATGTTTCACGCGTGTTCACGATATATCGCACCCTTAGAGAAGCTGAACTTTTAATAGCTGGTGATGGCGATGGTAACGGTTACAAAAATTCAAAAATATCTTTGCATTGTACTTGTCTCGTGTCCCCTGCTTGCAGATGTCCACACATTAAAAAACTCAAAACAGCTGCACATTTTGAAAATTGTTATTCAGAAAACTGCTACCAAGAACGGTAAAGTAGAGTGCAATCAGAAGCTTTTTGATTGGGTTATTTTTTAATGCAATAAATGTGGACGTTTTATATTAATCTTACTATACAACATTACTATAACAATTTTTGCCAATAAGTAATATGCATATTCTAACCCTTTTATAATTTTGAGGGGGATGGAGGGTATTTTAGTTGTTTCACTTTTTTTTTACTGGGTGAATATTAGCTATTACCCCTCAATCTGCACTAACAACGCATGTTATATCTATTACCATTTTCATGTACAAACTAAGAACTAATGGAAAAAATGTCAATGGCAGTGCAAACAGTAGATACTAACCACAAAAACTGTGCTGTCACACACGATTAGTTTTTGTTGTCTCCTAGCATCCCCTACTGGAATGAAACAGATATTCGGTAATATTTCTTGGTTAATAACATTTCTGCTATTCTGAAATCATAGAACAATCATATCAAAACTAAAACTTCTAAAGATCACTTTTGAAAGTTAATTGTTCTTTCAAAAAATTGGAGCAACTTTTTAAAAGTTGGGTTAAAAGTCAACAATTATATCGCATTACAATTATTGCAAAAAAGCACATTTTCTGTATATTTTTTACTTTTTAAAACGAGTGTAGGGGATTGAAATAGATTGCCTCTATCATTCTTCTTAACTAAATTGAAACAAACTTGACATAACGACATGGAAAAAATAAAAATTTCGACAGACGGGTTTATTAAAACCTTTTCTCCCTCCTTCAATTTTTTGATAAAACTTACAGTTTTCAAATAATCAAATAAAATGTAAAGCATTGCATGTCGAAAAAAAAACATCCTCCAGAAGATTATAATTTTTTATTTGGTATTATAGGAAAATTGCAATAGACAAGTGTTGCTAAATAAGACAAAATTAAAAAAATATATTTTTTAAGTCATTGCATACCCTTTATTTTAAACAAGGATTCACTCCCTTATGTTCTTGGAATTTGTTCTATATATGTAATAGAGATATTTTATGGTACTTTGCAACACCTACTCCATTTTTCTTAATCATTAGATTATTAAATAAAGATTGGAAACAAAATTACTGCAACTTCTGAATAAAAATCTCAAATTTTAGTAATATTTTTAACAAAATTTTATCTTTTTGAAAACAGTTAATTTCAAACCTTTGTAAAAACGATAAAATACAACAAAAACAACTTCTGTTTTTTAAAAATCAATTAAGGGAAACCTTACATTTGTCATTCAGAATTCTTTTTTATAATATATTGATTTTCTGTACTGAAAGCGGACCTAACGTGAGACCAAGAACGACGCTACTTCGCGGTAGAGGGCGCATTACAAAATCTATGGGCGAAACTATTTTAGAAACCGTAATGTTTTATCTTAAGTATATGTTTTACATTTTAACTTTTATTTTAATAATTCTGTACGTTAATATTGCCTTGAATAATAATAGCGTCGTGTGATTGACCGGTCAATTTTGTTTGAGTCAATTGTCCAGTCAAAGAAGTAATCTTAAAAATACAATAAAATTTAAATTTTAATGATTATTTATATTTATTTATATTGCTCGTAGAACGTCTTCGCCGTATTCTGAGAACTGACTGGAGTCGATATAATTATTGGGATTCCCCGAATCGCTAATTATCGTATTCGAGTATTCTTTGAAGGAATATTGGACATTACAAACGCAAACGCATAGGAAGTTGTACAATTGACCAACCCCAATGCTACATCATAATACAATTAATATAAATCGAACATTCCTTATGTTATTACTTACTCAGAAAGTTCAGTTAATTATTATTTAGAACATGTTTTATTATTTTTGTTTATTATTCATGACATATGCTTAACAATAAATGTTTTAAATTAATTGAAGTATTTAGTAACAATATACTGAGCGTCTCAACTGAATACATAAAATTTTAATTCTCCAGAACTTCTATAAATTTTTAATAAATCTTTGAAATATCAAAAAATTGTGTACAAGAAAGAACTCATTTTGTGAAAACATTTAGATGGCACACAAAATGTTAACATGTAGAAGATAAATAGTATTTAATTTTCCGTTTGGTTCTTCTGAATAGTTACAAAAATTTTCTTGTTCTTTTTTTCTTGTTTATATTGTTTCATAGATGACAGAATTTGGTAAAAATAAAAAACACAAACCATAGAAATTCGATGTTGATAAGATATACATTTCTGTCGTTTTGCATCTTTGATGGCTTCATTGAACCGCCCCTTATATGACTTCTGCTTCGGTGTAGAAATTTATTCTCTTTGATAATAGAGTTCTGGTTACTCAAAAATAAAATAGCTAAAGTCGAAAATAAATATTTTCATTTCATTTTCAGTTAAGCCGACGGCTCCGTGATAATCGTTTAATTTATACACTCCTTTCCCCCTTTGTTGACAGTGCTCTGGAAAATTCGGTAGTTAAATGCGAAACGGCTTCAGTGAGAAGTTTCGGGAAAATCACTGCAAGACCCCGTATAAATAAATGCTCTGACTTCAGGCCACCGGTCTTTATGAAATAATAAATGACTTCACATAACTCCCAAATTTAAACAAAATTATTTTCAAATTTATTTTTGAAAAAGAAAGAAAGCAGCTACCATTGATAGGTGATTGCTCATAAGTGTGGTACAATAGACGCGACATTTTAAAAATAGGAATGAAAACTGATTTGGCCATCTAGAAGGCGAGTCTGATCCTCATAAAATTCAGTAATTTCTTATTCTTATATATTCGGGAGAATTATCAGAAAAGAGTATAGTGAAGTCATCGCAGTCCGAAGTATATGTGAGATACTCCCGAATTTCAAACAAACGCCTGGAACAGCTATGGGTTCTTCACAATCAACAGTCATCGCGAATATATTTATGCAAGTCTTTGAGAAAAAAGCTCTCGACACCTTCCATCTAAAACCAACATTATGGAAACGCTATGTCGATGATACTTTTGTTATTTGGCCTCATAGTCAGGAATCCCTAGTCGATTTTCTTAGATATTTAAACTCGATACACCCTAATATAAGTTTTACCATTGATATAGGAACTAATTACAACCTCCCATTCTTAGATATTCTTATCAATATATCATTGTGTTTACAGAAAAACTAAAACTAACCCAAAATTAAAACTCCTTACCTCTGCTCTTTTCTCTAGTAATTTTCACGTTAAAGATATTGAGCGTTCCATCACAAAATACACTTCACTACAACTTTCCAATAGCAATGAAACCGAAAGCAATCCCACACTTGCCACTGTTGTCCTTCCTTATATTCAAAACATCATTGACCACATATGAAAAAATCTAAACAAATATAACGTCAAAACCAGATTTGCCTCTTGTCCAAAAATCCCTCAACATCTTCGATCCGTCAAAGATAAAATTCCATTTGAGATGCCAGGAGTTTACAGCATTCCATGCATATGCGGCAAAGAATCCATTGGAGAGACCGGACGAAAAATATCAATTAGGCTCAAAGAACATGAAAGAGCCTAAGACAAATAAACTCATCAGCAATTCCCTAACACAATCACGAAACCACACATAAAATGTTATGCGATAAAACTAAAATTCTGGTATATGCAATTAATTCTTCTACCAACGAAAAATCCGAGAGGCTATAGAAATCTATAAGCAACCTAACAATCTTAACCGCGACTCAGGTCTCTACCTGTCACCAATATGGGAATCAGTGATCCGAGACGGTATGTATTCCCCTCATTTAGCTCCGCCCCCCTCAAACAATATAAAAGAAAGTACAGAGTAAAATGCGAGCCAGTTTCATTCAAGCTCTGAAGAAGATAACAGGATGATTGACGAAACGTTAGCTAGTTCGAGTAAACAAAAACCGATGCAGGATTAATCCAGAATGATGTTCATTAAATATTTCATGTTACAAAAAACGATTCAAAACTAACCAAAACTAATCATTTAAATTTGTAGTTAGTAACAAGGGGCAAAAATCTTAGATAGTTATTAAGTTGGACGATAAATAAAATTGCTTTCAAAAAATCGTCATCGTTCGTAGCGCTTTTTATTATAAAAGGAAAGAACATCGCGGTTTCGTGTGGTAAAGGGACGCATTGTTTTTCTATCGTGCTCCTGCGGACCACTATGGAACTTTCGCAAAATCGATGTAATTTAATTGTACATGCACCCTGCATAAAATATCCTTCACATCTCGTCGAACTTCAAGCAACGCGTCGGTAAATATTAAAATTTGCACAAATAATAGCGAAACTCTCTCACGACACGGTTTATGATACTGTTCAAATAAAATTATCCCATATTTACCGGTTTTTCATTTATCGCCAATAATTTGGCCACAAAAACGGACATTTTTAGGATATTTTACATTTTTTGCCCATAAACGACACACCCTGTATATGATACAATCGTGGTTCGAAGTAGAGGTTATAGCCCTGGATTTTCCACGCGTCCTGGTTCAAGAATTTTTTGAAAATAGTAAATGGATTTCTAGAAAATAGGTTTTTTCTAAAACCATGCAGTGCGCCGTAATAATCAATGATGTTATCGCGTCTTGACAGCCCCGGAAATAACGATTTCAATATGGATTTTTTCAAATATCCCAAGCAGCGTATGCGATAGACATCGCTTGAACCAATTAGGCATATTTTTTACGATTTTTGATCTGCGGCTAATAAGTTATTCTGTAAAAGAACAATTTTGTAGGTCTTTTAGATGTTTGCCTATAATTTGAAGACCCTGTATATAATTGAAAAAATGCACGAAATAAATGTTATTGCACTGGCTCTTCTGTGTCTGCCGGTTAAAGAATTTTGTCAATCGGATGAACGACTATGGAGGAAAACATATTTTTCTGGAAGCTAAAATTACAAAAAAAAATTTTTTTTAAATACTTGGTAAAATTTGATTGCGCTCAATTTCTACCGTTTAAATGTGGACACGGACTTTTACTTCTCTGCTAAATTTATCTGCAAGTTTAGGACAGTTAACACATTTCTCAAAACACCCTGTCCAATAGGTAAAAACCTTAAATACAAAAGTTTTGGCTGTCTATGCGGGCTATATCGCAATATAAAAGAAAGTGAGATCTGAATCATAGTCTTTCAGTTATAACCAATTTTCAATAATAGGGGGACCCATTTTTCAGTTTTTTTGAATTTGCGGCGCACCCTGTATACTTTTGGTATCGTAAACAGTTTTTGAAAAAATGATGCCCTTTGTAGATCCTTGCACGCTCGATTTTTTATTTTTTTTTAAAATACAGTTTAATTTTATTGTTTTTAGGAGCTATACTCACTCCGCCATCCACGTTCCAAACTACAGCCGCAAGATACTGAAAATATAGCATTAAGCTTATGAGCAGGGCCAGATTCACTCCGATCCTCTAGATGCCGACTGTTGGTTACAACTGAAAGTTTTTGAGAAAATTTGTTTAAAGAACAAGTGCGAATTAGTCAGATTTGGAATTATCGAAGACATCAACTACTATTTTCATCGAAATTTCAAGTTAAAAGACCAAATTTTAAACTGGAGGTGTTATTTGATGCTCGATACGACTGTGTACTACAATAAAAATAGATAAATTGTGTAGAAGTTTTGGTTAGTTTGTATAGAAATGTATACAACTTATGGTGTACATTGTTTGAAATTACCCGTGTTTTTGTATCAAAAATTAATCGGAAACCTTTTGTAGTGTTAGCAGACCAAGTAACGAAACCGCTTAACCATTTTTTTTCATATTGGACGTAATAAACTAATGGTAGTGTAAACAGTAATAATGGGGGTTTGCATTCAAGCATATTTTGCAGTATTAGCGAACAAAATAATGAAAGTGCTGATGGTGCCGAAATCTTGTTAAAACTAATACTGCGACAAATAAATTTTTGTTCGTCTAGTCGACAGTTTTCTATTTGGATTGGCATTTTCTCAGCAGGATTTTATAAAACGAAAACATTTTTACAAAATAAAATTCTCACTCGTGTTGGAAAAAACAAAATGAAATTCTAGCCGAAACGGCATTTTTTTACAGTAAATATATCAAAAGCACGAGTTGAAGATGTTTTGAAAGTACAACAAAAAGACAGAATGATTCGGAAACGTACGCCTTCATTTGCTGAAGAAAAACTTATTCGCATATTTTCCCCATTAAAACCGCATTTTTGAACTTCTGAGTTGGCTCATTTAAACTAATTGCCGAGTAGAAGTCGATCGACTTGAAAGCTAAAGTTGCACGACTTCTGCGAAAAGCTTAAAATTCGAAAATATATACTCGGTACAGTTCCGCTAAACGTTTTTTTTTACCGAATTTATTTCGACGCTTTCTCTACAATAAGCATTGCTTTCGGATCCCATACTTGTCCCGGAAACTTTTCGAGCAGAAAATTACGTTATACGAGGTTTAAGAATGGCAGGGGAATGTTTTTGAGGGAAATTAGTTTTTAAAGTTCTAATGGGGATGTAACTTTATAGTAAGATAGGGTATTATTCGCAGCAGCTTTAATTTATATCGCCCCGAATTTTGTCTAAGGTAATTTATCAACATTTTGACACTAATTTATAATTTGTAATTATATGTGTGAATTTATTTTGATAGGAGTCTCTAAAATAGGGAATAACGAAAAATTTTCATTTTAATTAGAAACTCTCAAGGAATGAAATATCCCAATAATAATAATAATAATAATAATAATAATAATAATGATAATAATAATAATAATAATAATAATAATAATAATAATAATAACAATACAACATTGTACTAAACTCCCTAATTCTCTATTGATTGGTATATATGTTTTCTTGCACCTTATTAGTATTTATTGATCATTTTTTAATATAATTCAGTAAAGCTATCGAAATACAAGTTATTTATCTATCATTTAGACCGCAGATACGTCTAGTTTTGCAAAGTTGTTTCCTTATTTGGTGTACAAAACATTATATGACGTGTTAGACCGAGTGTTGGAGGTTACAAACTGGGTGTTACGGTTTGTAAGCACATACTTTCGACGCTTTCGAATTTTTTAGTTTTAGTTTTCAGTTTAGATCATGCAAAGCTTTCTTTGCAACCTATCTTGATAAAACAGTCAAGGTGCATAAAGCTCTCGTTTTAACATTATTGCGTCGCTGAATACATATTCAAAGATCTAAACTAACTTGCAGCACAGCAGCTCTCGTTTTAACATTATTGCGTCGCTGAATTCATATTCAAAGATCTAAATTAACTTGCAGCATTGCAACTATTAGGGACAAATCGGACATTCCGGCAACGTCGCATCCAACCGACACCGGAGCATCACAGCTGCGAATGAACTGTCTAATTTTTACGTTCTAAGTTTGATTCAATGTGCGATTAGGGTTCATGCCCATATATGGTCAGAATAAATCTCGCAATGTCAAAGTGTGTGTGTTTGATTTCAAATCAAAAATCACAAGAAATTAAGCTGAGAATTTAGAGTTGTAACATTAAACGACTCAACAGCGATTGTTCATTTTCACTACCAGTATATACATTCTCGTTTGGTAGTTATTAAAATACCTAATTACACTTCGGACATTTCCGAGATTTTACCGCACGGATTTGGGAGCAATTGAATGTTTTCGGAGATATTTCCCACGCTTTGAATTTTGAATAGTATATTATGCAACACGTTCGGTAAAATTTTTAACCCACTCGTTTATTAAAAACTCGCTCCGCTGCGCTCCGCTTGTGTCAAATAAACTCGTGAGTCAAATGCCGTTTACCGCACTTGTTGCATATTAAACTATTACACAACAGGAAAGCAATGCGGAAAAGTGTCTTAAAAATTGCATAAGTTCAAGAAGTTAATAAATTAAGCCAGAAGGGTATATTATGCAACAAGTGCGGTAAACGGCATTTAACTCACGAGTTTATTTGACACGAGCGGAGCGAGTGTTTAATAAACGAGTGACTTAAAAAGTTTGCCGAACGTGTTGCATACTATACTTTTTCAACTACCGTTAGTTTTTAACTACATTTTGGCAAGAATTGACAAACGTCAAAATTCAAGGTGTGGGAAATATCTTCGAAAACATCCGATTGCTCCCAAATCCGTGCGGTAAAATCCCGGAAATGTCCGAAGTGGCTCGGTTCCATGGGAAACGAAACTGGCGTGGTGAAGTGACGCTTCCCGTATGCTAGATCGGTGTGTAATTAGGCATTTTACGGACGGGAGTTGAAAATAGTATATTATGCAACAAGTGCGGTAAACGGCATTTGACTCACGAGTTTACTTGACGCGAGCGGAGCGCAGCGCAGCGGAGTGACTTAGAAAGTTTACCGAACGTGTTGCATAGTATACTTTTTCTACGACCGTTAGTTTTTGGGTACATTTCCGCAAAACAACACGAATACACGTCAAAATTCGACGCGGGGGAAAGATCTCCGAAAACATCCGATATAGCTCCTAAATCCGTGCGGTACGACCCTGGAAATGTCCGAAGTGGCTCGAATCCGTGGGAAACGAAATTGATGTGGTGCAGTGACGGTTCCCGCACGCTATATCGGTGTCTAATTAGGCATTTTTTAAGACGGGAGTAGAAAAAACGATTTTATAGGTCCTTAGGGGTATCATTGCCGCGGCGCTCATCGGAAAAAATATGAACATTTCGCGCTGGAAAAATAAATATCAAGCATAAATTACCCTTAAAATAACCATTCATTTGAAAATAATAATTATCCACACAAAAAATTAATTTATCAACTCCTAAAGTTGGTGAATTATCTCTATATTGTCGATTAATAACACATCTACAAAATTAAACTTGACAGATGATTTTATTTTGAAAACTCATTTAGATAATTTTGGTATTCTGATTTCAAAATAACTATGCATTTATTTCTATCACGTAAGGTTTTTTGCAAATATTATAGAAAAATAAACGATATTTCTAAAGTAATTTATTTTTTTATTAAGTAAAAAGTGGAATCCTAGTTAAAAAAAAAACTTTACTCAGAGTTTTATGAGTGACATCTTCGTCTTTTTACCAGGAAGCTGCGGACATTCGGCTGATGTTTTTAATTGCATATCCCGTTTTGACATCCAGAAGTAGTCCGCCATTATCATTATGTTCCATCTACCTTGGTATCGCCGTTCCATTTCTTTAATGTCTTGTCTTGGTGAATCTCTCTCCCTGTTCTTCGCTAACTGCTCCAAAATTTTCAGAAAAATAGTTCAAGAGTGCAAGTGCGGAAATGCACTTTCAAACTCGTATTACAACCTAGACAATGAAAGTGTTGTAACATATTTTGAATAATACTTTCGTAGTTTTCGTTATTTCGAGTTCCCAAGAAACTTATCAATTACTTGTTTAAATGAAACCCGGGTGTTTTTCTTCACATTGGTCGGTGTGCTTTGAAAATCCTTGTCTTTGTATAATGTTTTTATTTGCGGCCCAATAAATATACCTTCTTTTATCTTGACATCAGATATGGCTGGAAATTTCTCGCAAAAATATTTGAAACACTATCCATTTTAGTCTAGAGGTTTAACACACTGCTTCAAGTCAAGTTTAATATAAAGAGGAGGCAGTAAAACTATTTTTGGGATAACTAAGCTATCTCTTAATAGATTTTTGCTATTCTATTTGAGTCCAATGTCTATTTTAATGTCTTCTTTCTATATTTATACGTTCTAGAACACTAGAAATATTCAACACAGTAGCGTGACGACCAATACAACCAAACTGCGCATAAGCAGGTTACAACGCTGTATTGATGCTTCTGCGCCAACTCTGTTGTTTTACAGAGAAATCAAATATTATCTAGTGTTGCCAAATCACATGTAATTTCATAAAAACCAATTCATTTAAAAATCATCCCCGACATATTCATGTCATAGATATGTATATTGATAAAATAACATTTTTAAAATATAGAGGGCTATAAAAAAATGACGCGATAGAGCAAAAATATGGCGGTTTTCTGGAAAAAGGGTCCCCAAAAATATACAAATAAGCAAACAGCTCTCAATAATCAAAATCACTGTAGACCTATGTAATTATTAATTTTAATTTTTGTTGTCGTTGAATGTTGAAATGCCTTCAATCTTATAATTAAATATTATCTAATTTGATGGTTTTATTTCTGTTGTGATTAATGCTTAGAGTTTTATTATATATCTACAATTATCTACAATGAAACAACTTGTTTAGAGAGAGAAACCAAATGTCAAAACCGCTTATGCTACACAGTGAATGATAAGCACATTTTGGATGCAGTTTTCATGTAAAAGTATTTGAAAACCGAACGAACTGTGTTGTAGTTTATGCATTAGTTTATTTAAATAAATTAAATGTTGACAACGTATAAAATTTTTATACTTTTTTATGAACATACAACAAAATGTTGAAAAGACGAGACAGAATTGTTCTGAAAATTTGGCTGTCTGGGTTTCCTGCCACACTCTATCGATCTAGAATATTTTATTTTCAGCGCTATCGCTTTATTAACTTCCAGTTAGACCGGAAAATAATGCGAATGAATAGACTATGAAAAGCTGAGCCAGGAAAGTGCCAACGGCTTTGCACTAGGTCCAATCAATACGGCCACTCAAAGACAAAAAATATTAATTATTCTAAAACGGTTTTAGATATAAATTTGTGCGACACATGTTTGTAATTGCTAGAATAATTAAAAAATGCGATCGTATAACAGTTTGTCCCATATAAAATTTCAATTATGCTGCTGCGATGAGATTGGCAACATTACTTCATTGAAAATATTTTAGATCCACCGAACAATTTCAAAAACCTAAGCAACCAACTTTTCAGAAGAATTCTTTGTCCTGTAATCCTCAAATGTCTATCAAATTATTTACAGCGGATGATATGATGATATATTAACTACATTAAATTAAATATTTTATATTTTGTAAGATATCCAATATTTTCCGCAGAACACTCTTTGTGTGACCAATGTGCTATCTTACTAGTATGTAGCAATATGAAATCTTTGATAAATATGACAACAGCGTATCAGGTATCGTCTCTCGGTTTGTTCCTCGGTATTTCTTTGTTACACTTGAGATATTTCTACGGGCCGATAAAATCTTTGTTTATCCGTTATACGACATGTAGAAAACAGGTGGTTGAAGTAACATTGTGACGTGGATTAACTGCTAATTAATTCAACCGGGGCGTCACGTTTGTTTCACAGGAACCGAGACACAAACACAATTACAATACAAGTTTGAAAAATGGATAGCAAACAATTTTAGTGTTTTACTTTGTTTACTTATGTCTGATAAACAATAATTTATCGTTTAATTAGGTTATTGGGTATTTGTTTTTTAAATATTATTTTTGAACAGGGGCTTTCTGAGACGTGGCTAAATGCAAATACTACTGATTGCAGTGTAACTATTCCTGGCTGACGTCTACATAGAAAAAACCATGACAACAGGGGAGGGGGTATTGTATTTGATGTTAGGGATTTATTCAAGTTTAGAATAATACAGGTACAGCAGAGTAATAGCGTATTGGAGCAGCTTTGGATTGGTAATCTGAACGGCAGAAGTGTTTGGGTACCCTCTATCGCCCCCCAAGCGCCGTTGAGGATGATCTGACCATTAAGGTGCCTCATTTTGATTGTTTGTATTTTGACGCAGACTTTAATATTGATTTTATTAAGACGGCTAGTAATAGTTATAAGTGTCTTAGCAGTTTTTTAAAGAAATACAACACCTATCAAATAGTAACACAGCCTACTAGAATAACTACTAAGTCCCAAATTTTAATCGATATATTGGTAACGTCTTCTTGAGATCTTCGCGTAATTGTTATAAGTGACATGTCTGACACTTCGCTAGTTGACTGTGATTTAAGGCTGGTTAGGAGAAAGCTTCAAACGTCATATCGAACTTATCGAGACTATGCTAATTTTAATTATGAGAAGTTTCTCTCTGATTTGTTCGTTGTTCCTTGGAATATTGTATATATATTGTTTATATATTCATGCTTACTACTTGGTTTACTTGGTTTACGACTGAGAAATAAATGAATATAAATCCTTACGCAATCTTTTTACCAAGGCTCTCAGAAATGAAAAAAAAAGCTTATCTAAGTTGTAAATTTTGCTCGGATCCCAAGGGCTTCTAGAAGACACTGAAATATTTGAATAACGCGGGGCCTCGCTGCAACTCAGCAGATGTTTCTGATCCGTCCACGTTTAATCAGTTTTTTTATATAAAGTGTTCCGCCTCCTGCGAAACAGGCTAATAAAGATATGATTTCGGAGTTGTATTTGAATCCGTGTTTATGACGAAATTGCTAGTCGGCTTAACTTTGCAACCGCTACAGGGGAGGATGTGTAGAAAATATATCCCGAATTAAATGAAACGCAAAAGGTGTGGACGGCATCGATCTGAAAATACTTTCTTTAATTACTCCTCATCTGACACCATTGGTGAAGTTTGTCATTAACCAATGTATTATTACCAGCAAATTTCTCTCATTGTGGAGGGGGCTAATATAATACCTATTCCTAAGATAACTTCGCCATCTGAAATCTCACATTTTCGCCGTATTAGTTTACTCTGTGCAATGTCTAAAATATTGGAGAAGGTTATATAAGATCAACTTAATAATCATGTTGCCGACTCGAATATTTTGCTGTCTTCCAATCTGGGTTTAGGCTCGGGCACAGTACGACCACAGAACTGCTTAATGTGACTCATGACTTTTTTAAGGCTTAGGATGAGTCGTATTTTGATGGATTATAGCAAGGGTTTAAAGTTCAAGTTCTTCGCGTCAACCGCTATTACTTTTATGAAAAGTTACTTGGGAGGTCACCGGTAATGGGATTGGCAATGTCTGACTTTCTAAGAGTTTTAAGGGGAGTTCCGCTGGGCAGCATTTAGGGACCTTTCTTGTCTCTATTTACACCTCTGACTTCTCTAGGCATCTGAATAAATGTTATTCTCATCAGTATGCTTATAATTTTCGGTCAAAGCTTTATCTTTCAATGGCATAAATGACGAAACTCGAAGTGATTTCTAGAATCTCCAAAGCCCATGGTCTGTAATTAAATGATTCCAAGACCCAGGTTGTTCTTTTAGGCAATTAAAAAGAGGAAATTATCCAGTATAATGATCTGAAACTTTCATTGAATGTGTCCTTAAATTTGTCGACAAACTTAGTAGACAGCAAACTGCTTTTTGATTGTCAATTGTTTTATTCACTGCAGAAGTCCTACTCAAAGTACTTTACATGTATAAAGACTGTTTATCTACTGATATTAGACTTAAATTGTGTGCGTTGTATAGTGGACGGCTCTAATACGGAAAGACCATTAACAGCTTACAAAAATTGCAAAATGCCTGCCTGAGATGCAGCTATGGTTTGCGTAAATTTGATCAGTGGTTAAATCTACCTGAAAGGTATTTTGTGCAACTATCTACATTAGTGTATAAAATTACTAGGCACGAAAAGCCTCGGTATCTCTCTGATAGACTGATCAGGGGTATTGATATACATTACAGAGCGAGTCGTCACCATGACAAGCATAGTACGGCTGCAGTTCAGAGTTCTTTCACATATAACGCTATTAAAACTTACAATTCACTTCCACTGGATATTATTACTTGTTCATCTACTTCTACATTTAAATTTAAAATTAGAAGACCTGGTGAGATTAGGGAGAGGCTGAACCGCTTTTATTTTTATTTGTGTTTTTATTGTTCTCCTTCTAGTCATTTTTGAATATTGACCTTGCTGTTTTCCAGTGGATATTTTTTTCTTTCTTTTTTTTACATTTATCCCCCTTTCATTTGCTTAAAATTATCAAATTGTATATATGTATGTATATTTGTTATATTAGTCAAATCTATTGTGGTATATTGTTGTTGTTGTATTTTAGTAAAGACTATTTATTATTATTTATCATAAATGAGTCGATTATTTAACGAATGGCGACATAGCAGAGTAATGAATATTCTGAGATAGTTACAGGGGGCACTACTACTAATTTATTCTTAAATAATTCTGTTAAATGAATATATTCTTCCTTCGCCTATTCGCTAGTTAATATTTAAACTGATTGACGATCTCTGTTATTTACATCGTATACAGATTTGTGTAGAATGGAATTTTGGTTCTTGATATTTTTAACTTACTTAGGAATTAACTTAGGAATAGGTTTGTGCACTCACACCATATATTCTTCGAAATTGGAAATTTAGTGATTCATACTTGAATGAAATAGGGCGTGAATGGAGGGAAACGCGGAGGAAAGTGTGTCAGTTATTTTAGCTCTTAAGCCTTCAGATTTCGTGTTTGGGATGACATTCACAGACACCCAGAGTGCGGTGTTGCCCTCGGTGTGTGCCAGATTGTGCACAAGAAAGCAACTTCACACCGCCGTATGTTTAGGACAATTGAATTGAATGGAGACTGCAAAATTTATGATTTCATGTTCTTTGTAACGATATTAATATTTATGTCTCTTTTGCTTCGTTATTTTAGATATTTTATGTCTTCTTTAAGCAGTAAAGCTGGAAACATTTGGAAAATTTTAGCATAGCTGTTAATTTGTTTAGATAATTTGTCTTCTTTAAGCATGTGCCAGTATAGCTGGAAACTGTTAGAACATTTTGGTAAAGCTGTCGGTCACTTAATACCTTTTGCTCAAGCCCCATTGCTTGCTGAACAAATCATTATCACCACTACATAAAAAAAATGTTTGAAATTTGTTTAGATACTTTGTCTTCTTTAAGCATGTGCCAGTATAGCTAGAAACTGTTAGAACATTTTGGCATACCTGTCGGTCGCTTAATACTTTTTGTTAAAGCCCCATTGAAAGGTACTGAACCCATCATTATCACATAAAAAAAGATTTTTGACATTTTCTTAGATATTTTATGTCTTCTTTAAGCAGTATAGCTGGAAACATTTGGAAAATTTTAGTATAGCTCTGGGTCACTTAATGCCTTTTGTTCAAATGCCATTCAATGATAGTGAACCCATCATTATCACCATTACATAAAAAAGATGTTTAAAATTTGTTTAGATATTTTGTCTTCTTTAACCATGTGCCAGTATAGCTGGAAACTTTTAGAACATTTTGGCATAGCTGTCGGTCACTTAATACCTTTTGCTCAAGCGCCATTGAAGGATACTGAACCCCTCATTATCACTATTACATACAAAAAGATTTTTAACATTTGTTCAGATATTTTATGTCTTCTTTAAGCAGTATAGCTGGAAACTTTTGGAAAATTTTGGCATAGCTGTCGATCACTTCATTAATACCTTTTGCTCAAGCCCCATTGAAAGGTACTGAACCTATCATTATCACCATTACATACAAAAAGATGTTTAACATTTTTTAGATATTTTTCGGTCCTCGCCAATATAAACCAATTTGACTTGAACCCACAACATTAACGACAAGGAGCACAGTTGTCTTTCCTATTACAAGTTAGACGACACTAAAACCACCGATGCGACTCTCCTTATTATGCAGGCATGTTACATCAACATTCAAGTAATCTGTGGAACCTAAGTGCCATTATGCGGTAGCATCGAATTTCCACTTGTCGGTAAATGCTAAATTATAAAGCGAATTTGAATTTAATAACATTAAGCTGTCAGTAATATCACGGGCGCCGATAAAGCATCCTGTAATAATATAAACATCTAGTAAGGACAGCCGCCAATAAATTACGAGATAGTAATAATAAGTAAGTATTCGGAATTTTTTGTCTTATACATGTTATGCTAACTTTACTAAATATTAATTTATGAGTAAAAAAATCGAACATATGTAAATAAGCTATGCAATAATAATAATTATGAATAACGTTTTGTGACAATAAGATTACATATTAATTTATTTTTTAGTAAACTTAAATACTAAACAATTTACAAACCTCAAATAACGAATCAGCGTTAAGTAAGCTTTCGAAAAACTGAATGCCGATGTATATTTTCTGTTTAAAAAGCAAAAATGTCTAATTTTAAAAACTTCGGGACCGCAATGAAATAAAATAAACTTTCCATTTTTCCCCCTCTTTACTGACTTTAATGCACGCCTGAATAAATCAGCATTATTTATTACCTTGCTAGCGTCCTTAACGCCGCATTTTTCGCCCGTGTCGTTTGTTCAACAAAATTTACCAAAACAACAGTACTTTATGCAACAGGAGATAATTGTTACATGTAGGTATTTTAAAGAGGACTATTATTAGTATTTAAGTCAATAATACATATAATTATAAAGAAATTTATTTTGATGAGTGCGGTAGAATTTCATTTTGTGATACTGTTTATTGAAAGACATTTTTCTGAGCTCCTTGGGTCTTTCATCCATATTGTTAATTGCCTTTGCTTATTTGAAAATTGCATTTCATGATGACGTAAGAGTGCGCATCCGCTAATCGTGGGTGGTCGTAAAGTATTTCTTTAAAGCTAGATAGAGCAAAATCGAAATATTTTGGATATTTTGAAAATTTCCAATAAGTTTCTATATTTATTATTATTTATGAAAAATTCACAAGTGAATATAACTTATTTAACTTTTTAATTTAACTTTTAAAAAAAGTTATAGATAAAATTAAAAGAACCTATTTAATATTATTTTCGAATATACAGGCTGAGTCTTAAGTATGTGGAAACCAAAGTTTTAAAAAAAGATATAACACTCTGTATATTATTGCGTTGTAGGGTTGTTATGGTCTATACAGAATGTTTTCGGTTTTATGGCCATTTTTTCGTTAAAAATGTCCTCTGTTTAACACTCTATATTTTTGACGTATACTTGTGTTAAAGTTCAAATCGTTTATACAGGATGAGTCAAAATGAAAAATATTAATTTTCGTGGAAAAATCCAATAGAACATGATTGTTGCTCCTTCAATTTTATTAATCATTCCCTATACTTAAACTTAGTATTTTTTGAGGTATAAATATTTTTACGAACAAAAGTCAATAAGCCAAGAAAAATAAAAATATAAAAGTAAATTTTTAATTTTGTTAAAAAATGTTCCATTTCTTTCCATTAATTTTGCAATTCTGCCTTTCTCCAAGCCTAAAATATTATTGAACTATAATTAATGTTTTCGGATCGCGTCATTTAGTGCAAATGTAAGTTGGCCATGTAAATGTAATAGTAATAGTAAATAATTATTTGAAACCTGTCAATTTTTTATTAGTTTTCTCAATGAATTTGTTGTTAGCTGTTGAACTTGCAACTCAACCATGAATTTTTGAATGAAAGAAATGGTTGACAAGAATCCATTATAAGCTATTTACAATTATCATGATAGAAGGCAGCGCTCTAAAAGAACTCTTGAGAATTTGATAAATCGTTTTACGTTGTTTATGAAAAGAAGGAAAGTGACAAGTGTCAATGGGCGTAAGAAAGAACTTTGAGCAAGATGATTATGAAATATGTTAAGAATTATTTCAAACTCAGTGGGGCACAGAATACGGTTCCTTCGTGATGCCCATAAAGTTACGGAATACTTAAATAATTTATTTCCTCAACGGTGGATGGGAAGACGTGATTCGATTAGATGGCCATCTACATCCCCTGATCTAACAAAGAGGTACTATTTTCTGTGGAGATATGTTAAAAACTAGGTGTATAAAACTGCCTCTGTGTCTTCTATGTAGGCTTTCCACGTTTTGGTTAGTTTTGGTTAGTTTAGTTTAAGTTTAGGTATAGGGAATTCTTAATAAAATTGAAAGAGCATTACTACGAGTGATTATTGAAAGTACAACATATAGGGTTGTGCAATGTATTTTTTTTCATGCAAAATTAATTTTTTAAATTTTGACTCACCCTGTATAACCGATTGGAACCAACTTCAAGACAAGTATAAGATAAATGACTGTACCACTTTATAAAATAGTTAGCATATTAAAGTTACAGGCCATTTTTGATATTGGATGGTTGAGTTTGAATGGTAGTATCTATTAATCTATAATCTATCTATCTATAACTTTTGTATTTCATATTTTTCTCTAAAACAAATAAAATAAACAAGATATATTATTTTGACACACTATTTGAGCACCTTGTATAGTTGTTGGTATGTCCTCACAAATACCGAAGATTCTTTGTTTATGTATAAATCAGCTTGCGAATATAGCTGTGCCCTAATAATTTTCTTATCCGAATAAAAAAATTTCATTAATAAAAAGGTAAGGCGCACTTTTCAAAAGCATCCAAAAATTCGAAAACTGCCAATGTCTCGGTCGGTAGTTAATACGCCGCCCATGTGGCTTTGACATGTAAGTTGATTTTGCGGCAATTGCGGCCACCCCGCACAGCTAACCAACAATAAATAAAGAGTTTTGACCAATAGTAAGGTGTAGAAATGCTTGATCAATTGTCCCAATTTATACAGTTCACACGTAGATGACAAAATTTGGCGACCTGAGACAATTTTTTTCTCAATATACAATAATAAGTGAAATAACAATTTGGCTTGGTATATGTGTAAGTGCCGTATGATAAAAATCAATGGTAGAAAATCTGGAGGCGGAACTCGAAAATTCTAAAACATTCACGCCAACGAGTTTAATTTTAAAGCTAATTAGTCTGCGGAGTGACACGTGCGTTGTCTACCACCAGCTTGTGTAAATCTAAATAAACTAAATTAACAATGGAAGTCTGGTCCAAATCAAATTAAGGGACACATTTTCGTAACCATTCCGGAGGCGGTGATACAACGAGCGCGTTCGTCCTCTTTGTTTATTCATTGCCATTCTGGTGTTGGAAAAGCCGCTAGCTTAAGAAGGAAAATCTAGGATTTTCAAAGGGGGTCATCTGCGCCTGTAATTTAAAGGAGTGTCTTCCTGCTTGGTTATTATTTTTTTTTGTCAAAAATGCGACAATTTGCGTACGAATCCTATGTAGTTTTCATTCAAATTGTAATTAAGTATTTTTATGCTTTATTATAGTGCTTACTTCTGAGATTGATCAACAAACGCTATCTTCTAAAACTTCCGTGAAAGTTTGGCTATAAGTAGCAATATTTTTTTGATATTTTCGCCACATTTTGGGAATTATATAACCCTCCTTAATCTAGGTGTCATCCGGGTACAACATATTTTTCTGATCGATGTAGAACTTTTTAGATATTTTGCCGTCAACAAACAATTTCATTGCTGTCAAGGGATTATGCTTTGCTTCAAGGATTTCCAAAACAGTTTTCTACCATTAAAGTACTACTGCTTTCTAATCCAATCACGATTCTGTCTGCGGGTGGCTATTATTTTGTAATAGAAGGAGCTGACCTATCACAATCCGGTAGTTGCACAACTAAGACTGCGTCTAAAGAAACTAGCAAAGAAAACAACAAACAGGGGTATAGACATCGAAAAACTACGGGACACACAGGCTAAAAACAATCTGGGAAACAAAATTAATGACAACCTAAGGTTAATGGCCCAAAATAATGAAGACATGAAAGGAATTTTACAACAAACAACAAACAATATCCTTGGCCAAAACCAACAAACAAAAAGGAAAGAATGGATCGCCGATGATATCCTGTGCTTAATGGAACAAAGACGGCAAAATAAAAATAATAAAGCCAGATACAAACAACTACAGCGAGAAATTAGAACAAAAATCAGAGAAGCAAAAAATATCTGGAGAAGAACCACGATAGCTTTCATCTACATAAAAAAATCAAGGGGTTTACCAACACTGGAAATAAACGAAATCAAACGGTACTAGTAAATGAGTCAAACAAAATTATAGTAGATCAGCAAGAACAATTTGAAGTATGGTGCAAATACATTAAAAAAGTGTTCGATGACAACCGCACAGACAGGCAGGATGCGAAGGAACTGGAAGGCCCAGAAATTATCATGTCAGAACTTAAAAATGCACTACGTCAAGAAGGCAAATGCAAAGCGATGTGATGTGATGAATATAGTCTTATGTGTCACTTGTTAAAGGTATTTTTGAGAATCATACACACCCAAATATGGAGAAGATTGGATGCTAACATTGGCGAAACTCAGTTTGGATTTAGCAACGGCTTCGGAACACGTGAAGCCCTTTTTGCAGTACAAGTCTTAACACAGAAATGTCTAGATCAACGGACAACCGTAATAGCTTGCTTCATAGATTACGAAAAAGTTTTTGACAATGTGAAATATGATATCCTAATTAACTTATTAATCAAACTGGGACTCGATAGTAGAGACATCAATATAATTAAACAACTGTATTGGAATCAAGTGGCCCAGATAAAGTGTGATAACCATCTCTCGGATAAAATCAAAATTATGAAGGGTGTAAGACAGGGATGCGTTCTTTCCCCGCTTCTGTTTAAGATATATTCAGAGGCAATTTTCCAGGAGGCTTTGGAAAAAAAGAAGAAAAAGGAAGGAAGGAAAAAAGGAAGGAAAGGAAGAAAATCCTAAACAATATTCGGTATGCAGATGACACTGTAATACTAGCCCACACCATTCAAGATATTCAACAGCTATTAAACAGAGTAAATACTATCAGCGAAAATTACGAACTTAAAATAAACTACAGTAAAACGAAATTCATGGTAATATCTAAAACTGGTATTAACAATGCGTCACTGTCAATTAATAACCAACCCATAGAGAGAGTACACCGCTTTAAATATTTGGGAAGCTGGCTAAATGACGAGTGGGACCCAGATGAAGAAATTAAGACAAGAATAGAGATAGCCAGGAGAACGTTTTTTAAATTAAAGTCGCTTCTCCCAAGGAATGATCTTAACCTGAAAACACGCTGGAGAATAACACAATGCTATGTTTTGACTACCCTACTTTATGGTGCTGAGAGCTGGACTTTGAAGGTCTGCAGCATGCGAAGGGTGGAAGCTTTTGAAATGTATCTCTTTAGAGGGATCCTTAAAATACCATGGACGGATCGTGTGACCAACGAAGATGTGCTAAGACGAATGAACAGAGAACGAGAATTACTAACCACTGTCAAGAGAAGGAAAGCCTCCTATTTTCGCCACATTTTTAGAAATCAAAAATATGCCGTATTACAGCTGATCATGGAAGGAAAGATGGAAGGCAGGCGCGGCCTGGGTAGAAAAAGATTTTCATGGTTGAAAAACCATCGTGATTCGTTCCGCCGTAAATCTTATACGCATGACTGAAGATTGCGAAGAATTCCAAAGGATGATGGCCAACCTTCACTAGAATGAAGCAGGCACTGGAAGAAGAAGAAGGAGAACTTTTCTTCGAATTGCATATATACAAACCAAAATTTTTAATAAGCCATGAGAAGTATTAATCTTACATTCATCATCTTCCTGAAAGAACTTTCGGAAGGAATTTCGGTTGATACGATTTAAATTTTTCTAAAGACGCATGGAACATCAAAACTTTCAGTTACTCGTCGTTTATAGTATAGTAAGTGCGGTAAACGGCATTTGACTCACGAATTTGGAGGAGCATTAAATTTGTTTAAATGTCAGCAAAGAAAAGTAATAGTACATTATGCAAATAGTGCGGTAAACGGCATTTGAGTTTATTTGGCGCGGGCTGAGCGAGTGTTTAATAAACCAGTGTCTTGTGTTGCATGCTATACTTTTTCCACGACCGTAACGAAAAAATCAGAATTAAAAAAAAAAAGACAGATTATGGGAATACTCAATTTCGTACCACTCAAACAAAATATTTACTAGTTGCCATAAACCTATTCGTTTATCGTTCCGATCGGTTCTGCTAATGTTGTTTCTTTTTAACTGTGTACGTTAGACAGATTGTTTATTTAACTTTTACAATTGATCATTAAGTAGTTTATTTAAGGAAAAAGACTGTAATTGGAAGAAAAATCATCCAAGGATAGAGCTTTTAAGAGGATTCAATTTGTAAGATCGTATAAGAAAGCAAAACAAGGTCGGAAACTTCAATTTTCTTTTGTTTGTACTGATGAGACTTGGATATTTGACAACGGTACAATTGGTCTTGGAAAGATATTAGTATAAAAACTGCAAAAATCTCTAAATTTCATGCGAACGGTATGTCAAATTTCTGTCTGATATATTGTATAAGGTTGTTCGGAAAGTCATTTCGTTTTTTCCCGTCAGAGGACTTAATTACGTTTTTTCGAAACCAACTTCACACTTAAGCCGCATAACCATTACATGTCTTGAGAGCTGATATTGCAAGGCTTGTGTGTGAAAAAGTTCTATTAATTCTACGCAGTAGATTTTGGTTGGTGCCCTTTTAAATATGGAGAGCAATAAGCAGCATTTTCGTCATATTTTACTTTTTTAGTTCAGAAAAGGTAAAAATGCTGTCCAAGCGAGAAAAAAATTGACGGATGTGTATGGAGAAGGCGTGTTAACAGTACGCCAGTGCCAGAACTGGTTTGCAATATTTCGATCCGGCAATTTTGATGTCGAAGATGCACCACGGTCTGGAAGGCCGGTCGAAGTTGACAAAGATGCGATAAAGGCATTAGTTGATGCAAATCGGCGAATAACCACACGAGAGATCGGTGAGAGATTAAATTTGTCGAATTCGACTGTTTATGGTCATTTGAAAGGCATGGGCTTAACCTCGAAGCTCGATGTGTGGGTGCCCCATGTCCTTACGGAGCGAATTTGTGTCGTCGCGTTGACGTGTGTGATTCGCTCCTCAAACGTCAAGAAAATGATCCATTTTTGAAGCGGATTATTACTGGGGACGAAAAATGGGTTGTATACAACAATGTTAAACGCAAGAGGTCATGGAGCAGAAAAGATGAACCGGCTCAAAGCGTGTCAAAAGCCAACATTCACCAAAAAAAGGTGATGCTCTCAGTTTGGTGGGATGTCAAAGGAATCGTTTTTTTGGAGCTTTTGCCGGACAATACAACGATTAATTCAGAAGTCTATTGTCATCAACTGGACAAATTGAATGATTCACTTAAAGAGAAGAGGCCCGAATTAATCAACAGGAAGGTTGGAGTGTTCCACCAGGATAATGCGAGACCTCACACAAGTTTGGTCACTCGCCAAAAACTTTTACAGCTTGAATGGGACGTACTGCAACATCCACCATATTCTCCAGATCTGGCGCCTTCCGACTACTATTTGTTCCGGTCTCTGCAAAATTTTTTGGATGGCAAAACCTTTACCTCAAATGAAGATGTCAAAAACCACCTGAACCAGTTTTTTGCCAGCAAGGACCAAAACTTTTATGAGAGGGGAATTATGTTACTGCCAGAAAGATGGCAAAAGGTGTTGGACCAGAATGGCCAATATATAATTTAATAAAATATTTATTCATTATACGAAAACTGTCTTTCATGTTCCCCAAAAAAAAACGAAATGACTTTCCGAACAACCCAATATAATATTTTTCTGTGTATTAGTTTTGTTGGTACATTTTTTCAAAAAAAAACACATTGACATGACCGACAGAATTGACAAACGTCAAATTCAAGGTGTGGGAAATATCTCCGAAAACATTCGATTGCTCCCAAACTCTTGCGATAAAATCCCGGGAATGTCCCAAGTGGCTCGGATCAGTGGGAAACGAAAGTGGCAAACTGATAAAAAATTCGCCACTTTACCACGTCAGTTTCGTTTCCCACGGATCCGAGCCACTCCCGATGTTTTCGGAGTTTACCGCACGCCTTACATTTTGACGTTTGCCAATTCTGACGGTCATGTCAGTGAATGTATTCGCCATAGCCATCTTCCAAAACATCGATATTTATATCCTAGTGATGATTGAAATACCAGTTAACTCCATTTTAGGAATCCATATACCTTTCTAGAGTGTACAACTATTAGTTTTCTTCCTTTAATACCTTTCGTCCAAATTTCCATGAGTTTGGCTATCAGTAGCAACATTTTTTATATATTGTCGTCACATTTTTCGTAATATACAATGCCCCTTAATCAAGCTGTCACCAAGTCTCGATGTATTTTTCTGATCGATGTAGAACTTTTCAAGAATTTTGCCGTCAACAAACAATCTCATTGTTGTCAAATAATAGTATATTATGCAACAAGTGCGGCCTACGGCACTTGACTCACACGTATATTTGACACCAACGGAGCGCAGCGGAGCGAGTTTTTAATAAAAGAGTGAGTTAAAAAGTTTACCGAACGTGTTGCATACTATACTTTTTCTACGACCGTTAGTTTTTGGGTCCATTTTCTCAAAACAACACGAATACATTCACTGACATGACCTTCAAAATTGACAAACGTCAAAATTCAAAGCGTGGGAAATATCTCCGAAAACATCGCTTCCCGCACGCAAGATTGGTGGGTAATTAGATGTAATTAGACATTTTACAGACGGGAGTAGAAAAAATATTTTGCCATTATGCTTCTCTTCAAAGTTTTCCAAAGAAGTCTTCTAACATTAAAGTAATACTGCTTTCTAATCCAAGTTCCATCAAGATTCTGTCTGCGGGTAATGTAATAGAAGGAGAACTGTTCTTCGAATTGCATATATACATACTAAAATTGTTAATAAGCCATGAGAAGTATTAATCTTATAGTCATTACCTTCCTTCATTATCTCTGCAGGGATTTCGGTTGATAACATTTCAACTTTCTTATAGGCAAGTAGAACATCAAAACTTTCAACTACTCGTCGTTTATAGTATATTATGCAACAAGTGCGGTAAACGGCATTTGACTCACGAGTTTATTTGGCACGAGGGCAGCGGAGCAGGTGTTTAATAAACGAGTGACTTAAAAAGTCTTACTTTTGTTTGCTGACAATTTAAACAAATTAAATGTTCTTCTAAATTCATAGCAAATAAATTCAATTTTTTTAGGTAAAAAATAACATTCTATGTAACAAGTTTTATATTTTTTCTACTCCCCTCCGTTTACCACGTTTGTTACATAATATACTATTACTTGTCCGTTGGTGTAAATTTTTTGACAAATCGTATATTATAACTATTTTGTTTATTTATTACGTATATTAGTTTTTAATTTACGTAAGTCAGCTATTTTGAAAAGACTGAGACTGATTTTCCGATCTGGCAGTTCCTTGAGTTAACCGGTTTTCCACTCCCAAGTTTTCAGAATAAATATAAGTTGCCTCGCCCTCCTTAAATCTATTGTCCGCCTCATCACTTCATGGAACGCAGTCTGTTTTTATAGCCCCCGAGGTTTCTCTTGGCGGTACAACACAGGGGTTGTTAAGTTTGAATGATAAAGTGGATTGTTTCAGATATGTCACTGTATTTAAAGATTCGGTGTTTTAAATCTAATTGTTAATAGGATTACTGGATTTATTTTTTGATCAATAAAAATAAATACTAGTAAATCATTTTTATTTACAGTTATTGCAGTCTAATGGTAGTTTAAAAAAAGATTATAATATTTAAAAAATGTGTTTGTTTCTCCTGCAAACTTTTCAATCCTGTTTACAATAATGAAACAATCTATATTAATACTTTCACGAGGAGGACTAAAATGAAATGTTTTGAAATTTGTTTTCATATTTGCCAATACACACACGCGTACGCTCATACACAAATAAATTTTTTTTATGTTCTTCAATGCGACTATAGATATCAGTGTGTGTGTTTATGGATTTCGCTTCTCAAGTCATGGGAGTTGAGAAAGGCAATTTATATGTATTAGGCGAATCAAACTTTACAGGATAAATGTGTTATTTTTTTAGTTTATTGGCGAAAATTTTAAACTGAAGATTAGGTAAGTGCTTCAAATGTAAATTGCGTTACAATCTATCTATTATATTGAGTTTATTAATTTATGATAGATGCAGTTGGTGTCATCACCATCAGTTTTTCTCGTTTAAACTTAATTAAGCTCGTTTTTTGTTCGAATATTTATGAATCGCATTTATTAAGCTCTCTCAACTCAACAAAAATTATAAAATTTTCTAGAAATATTCACTTACACTTGCAGAAAAACTTACCTGGATAGTATCGCTTCAGGTAGCTATCTCCAGCGCCCTCACTCAAACGGAACTCGTTCAGAATCATTAACAATAAAATTACGATAGCGATTTGTGTGCAACAAATCATTCCATGTTGGATTTTTGAGCTGCTACGGGTCATTGGGACCAATTTTCACGAAATAAAATGTACGTGTTCCAACGCCCTGAGTACACCTACAATTAATCAAAAATGCCGCGAATCAATTTGCATATAAATTTTTCGTAGTGACTGAGTTGAAGTTTAATGTAACATATGTAGGGCGTAAATCTTTTATTTTTAAAGGACATTCTTAGTGAACAGCGATAAGACTTTTAACTTGTAAACTTGTATTATATTATATTATGTTAGAAAGAAATGACTCTAAATTATTTTCCAAGGGAAGCAATTTGTTATTGGTTGATTTGTGGGGACTGGTGAAATTGGAATATGCTGTCAGTTTTATGAAACGTATTTTCTTAGCCGTCGAAGTTTTGGAGTTATTTCTATATCGTCTTGTGTTTGTAATTAGTAATAATTAACTTGCTGTTATTCAATTGTTTTTCAAGATTCAGTGTGCCATATTTATTGAGGTACCATATACGAGGGGGTATCCAAAAAAAGCCGGAATCATTTTTTATAAACTATATATTATTTTGAAAATCCCAGAACGACCTTATCCCCTTCAAAATACTCTCCATTAGAACTAATACATTTGTCCCAGCGGTGCTTCCACTGTTCGAAACATTTTTTATATTCATCTTTGGCTATAGCCGACAGCTCATCCCTCGTTTTTGTCTTGACCTCCTCAATGTTGTCAAATCGCTGTCCTTTCATGTCCCTTTTCAAACGTGGAAATAAGAAGAAGTCACACGGAGCGAGATCAGGCGAGTAAGGTGCATGGGGCAGAGGAACCATGCCATTTTTAGCCAAAAACTGCTTAACAGAAATGGCTGTGTATGCAGGTGCATTATCGTGGTGAAAGAACCAGTCCCATGTCCGCCACAAATCGGGTCTTTTTTGTCGAATACTGTTGCGCAATCTTCTTAAAACTCCCAGATAAAAAGCTTGATTAACGGTCTCACCTGGTGGAACGAACGCTGCATGAACTACGCCGTTGATGTCGAAAAAGCAAATCAGCATCGTTTTGATGTTTTATTTGACCTGCGACATTTTTTTGGACGGGGAGACAGTGACGTCTTCCATTGGCTGGACTGTTGCTTCGTTTCTGGATCGTAACCATAGCACCATATCTCGTCACCAGTAATGATCTTTGTAAGAAAATCTGGATCCGTTTCAAGCTGTTGATTCAAAGCACGACATGTTTCAAATCGATGTTCTGTTTGCATGCCAGTCAGAACAAGAGGAACAAACTTGGCAGCAACTCTTTTCATTCCCAAATCTTCCGTTAAAATTCGTTGAACCGTGCTCCAAGACAACCCACTAATCTTTGATAATTGTTCAATTCTCTGTCGACGGTCTGTGAGCACAAACTCTCGAATCTTTTCAATATTTTCGTCGATTCGAGCAGTTGATGGACGTCCAGAACCAGGTCGGTCATCAATTGACTCGTCGCCATTTTTGAAGCGAACAAACCACTGGTACACTTGAGTTTTTCCCATCGCATCGTCTTTATAAGCTGTTTTTAACATTGAAACAGTTTCAGCAGCACTTTTATCGAGCAGAAAACAAAATTTCACAGCTGCACGTTGTTCTTTTAAACTTGCCATCGAAAAAAACGAAATAACAAAAAAACAGCGTTAACAAAAATTGGCACTGCAAGTAAACAAAACAAGTTAAGTTTAAAACGAAGGTGGCGTTGAACTCGCAATAAGTTGTACTATCCACAACTTAGCGGCAGAAAGGTGTACTGTACAAGCTCTGCGCGCGGCAATTCAATTCCGGTTTTTTATGGGTACCCTCTCGTACATTGTAATACAATTTATTTCTTACTCAATACTAACATTATTCAACGTTGTCACTTGCGATGGCCAGTGACTAAGAAGTTAAGATTGTGGTTGATGTAATAATCATTGATGAATAAGAAAAACCCAAGCGAGGTAGGCCTGCAGACCTTCATAAAAATTTAATAGTTAAATACCGGATTATGTCGTAAAAGCGGTATAGCGTTTGGAGAACTGTATAAATGACTAACCAAAACTAGCCAAATGGAATATACCCAAAAATATTAACAGAGCCGTTTTATAAGTGCATTTGAATTCCACGCCTTTGAAACCATGAAAACATTTTCGAGAATTAGTGGGGCATTAGAGAGATTTCTAAGTAGGTTTCAACGAGTTTAATTAGAACATTTGTAGATTTCGTGCAAAGTTGATAGTGTGAGAGAGATTATCACTATGTAAAAATGATGAAGTCTGATGATGGTACTTACCAGAATCGGTAACTCGAACATTTAGAAATCATTTTTGACAAAAAACAACGCGAAACACAAAATTCGAGGGATCACCTCAGTTAGTTAAACGAGTTAATTTTGAAAATTTTGTCCACCAACTCTTCTCACGATCTCGAAAAGGTGAAATTTTGGAGGTTTCGATATTGCCATTTGTCAAGAAAATTCGTGGCCAAAAAACTTACTTTAAAATTATACACGAACTAAATTAGTATTTTAATGATAAACGAATATCTGAAGATGTTATACTTTTTCTACCACCATTAGTTTTTGCGTACATTTTTGCAGCACGAATACTTTTACTGAGTAACGTAGGAAATCGCCATCAAAAGGGATAAACGTCAAGATAAACATCAGTCAATAAAACACTGACACCTCTTCGGCTTCTGTGTAAACATTTTAGACTAACCTCATTACATTACACATTACACATTACTCATTACACACATATGCTTCTTCTTCAGACACTGATGAAACTGGTCATGTAATATGTTACGTCAAAAGCAAGTTTTTCGTAACATTTTTTTTCCTGATCGATCTTAACGATTTTCAGTTCAATTTAATGTTTCGGTTAGTTTTTGCGAATTTTCTACAATTCATTTTAAAGGTTGCTTTGCTTCTCATCTTCATGCGTCAAGAAACGATCAAAAGGCAAGACAAAATCCAGAATATTGTATTTCGAGAAAACCCGTAAAATGAACACATTTGAATCATGTACCGGAATAATTTATCATTTTAACCCGTCGTTTTTATTTGTTCTCGAAACGGTGTTTTGTTAACTGGAAGGTCGAAACGGGTAGGTTTTATATCCAACAGAGTACACAAAGATAACGAGCGCTTGAATATTTAACAAACCTCATTTTCTAGATGCTAATAAATGAAAGCTCTGCGGGAAAAGAAATTCAAAATAAATTTTCGCCTTTTTCAGAAAAGTGTCTTTAAACTTTTACATTGCTTTTGTATTTCTTATATCGGGGTGCAAGCCACTCACAGTACGCAAACTGCATAATAAGATGCTGCTAACTGCCAAGAAACTAATTTTCATTGTGCCATATTACTTAAAGGACAAACTGAAATGAGACAAAATTTTAAGTTATTTCATTTGAATCTTTGTTTGCATTTTCAACCGAAATTTCGCTTCCAATTTCTTGTTGTCAAGTTGACCAACTTAACTTGGGACTTGCTAATTGATATTGTATTAGTTAAACTTAATCACACGCTGTGAAGCTAAACGCTATGTTTCGTATCAGTATATGATATATATGTTATATATGTTATAAATTTTACCTGAATGGCTTAACTACATATTGGCAATTTGTAGATTTAAGATTATATTAGATTAGAATATATTAGAAAAAATAAAATGTTAGTCCTGTGTGGACAACCCGCATTATATTGAAATATTGCTGATTCCTTGCATAGCCCTGCTCAAAATATTGCAGCTTGTAAAATGGGCTTTAAATAGCAAAAATACTGTGAAGTTAGAGTTTTCCAAACGATCTACCGTTTTTACGACATAACTCGGTATTTAACATTGGTAAATTTTTATGAAGGTCTAACCCCATCTCTCTTGGGTTTTTCAAATTATAAACACAAAACGGAATAGAAATAACTCCAAAGCTTCGACGGCTAAGAAAATACTGCTTCATAAAACTGACAGCATACTCCGATTTCATCAACCCCCACAAATCAAGCAATATCAAACTGGGAACACATCCATTATAAATCAATTATCTACATAAGATATAAACATTATGTCTAAGCCTTATGTTAGAAATCAGTTTAAGCTTTTTAATGTGTTTAAAATATAGAAGATTAACCTATCTAATGGGTAAATTCAACTTGAAAAAGCACACTGAAATAAATCAATATAACAGTTTAACGAAAGAAAATTTCTCTACTCTTAAAATTCGACAGTCCGCAAGGCTCAGTTATGGCGGCTAACGACTTAAGTACGGCCCTGGCTTGTGGTACAAGTGCTGAGAAGAATGGTCCCTTCCTCTTTACAACTGGCCGATCATAAAGTCATTTCGAAGTCATAACCATAAAATGTTGTAAAAACGGTATATCCTACGGAGAACTCTACCAGTCGGGTTTGTCATAAGAAAATAATTGGATTGAAGAACATTTTCAAGCATTCTTCAATTAATATATAATTTGAGTTATTGCGAAGTTTATTTTAGAGAACATATATTTTTTTCAAATGGTAACGTTTAATTAATAGTGGTAGAAGAAAAGTCATGCAGGAAGATTACTACTGCCCAATATATAAAAGATGTGGATATAATAACATTGGGTAACTTTATTAGTTGTTTGTTTGGTTCTAACCACAGAAGTGAATCATACAGGACCTGTTGTTGTGAAACAAATATAGACATTTCGGCAAGGGACGAGTGGGGTAAGCTGTATTTCTTAAATAAGAATGGTTGCTGTAGTAAACAAGTAACCACTTAAGGTGGAAGCAAATAATTCTCGAGAGAGGCAATTATAATATAACAATATTAAATTTTTATAATTATATTGCCTATAAATAGTTATAGTAAAATTAAATAAACTTGACTCACTTTTGGAAATAATGCAAATCACATCCAATGCATTTGAGCATTTTCTGGATGTCTACAGTAGAAACTACTAAGCAACAAATACACAAAACAAGAAAATAAGTATACCCGTCTATGGAAAGCCAAGTTCTTTGCAAACTTCACAGTATTGCAGCATTTTTGCTATCACTCTTTGTATTCGCAAGACTCAAAAACACCACAGCTTAAAAAAACTCACTATTCTTACAAAAATGAGCAAAACCAGAAGTACAAGAAGGACGTGAAAAACTCCCTCTATGTTAGTGTAACGTTGTCATATTAAAAAAAATATATTTCCTGCAAACAATATCGCTACTCTTAAAAAAGATTTTTAATATACAGTACCTACTATAATCAGAAACATTGTATTGGATTTCAAGAAAAATGCTCCTCATGTGGGCTGCTGCATGCAACCAGGTCTTATTGGTGCAAATCGAGAATTGAAATGACAGGGCTTATTCGCTGAAAATGAGATTTTAAATGACCGCCCATGCGCATATTGAATACCCCTCCTCGATATTTTTTTCATGGTGACTTTAAAAGTGCCTGTATTATCTGGATAGGCAGGGCCTCTATATATCTAGAGCTATATGGTCGAAATCAAAGCGTTTAGCATTTGTCATTTCGGCCTTCACTTAAACTCTTCGGCTATCATCGTAGATGCTTCGAGTAATATTTTAGTTGGAACACCAGTACTTGGGTAACGTTCTATGCGCAACCATCTAGACCATATCTTTACATTGAGCAGACAATAACATAAAATTAGGCTTTACTTACGAATGACTAAATTTCGCATAAAATGTTGTTCAAAAATTGGTCTCAAATTCGACAGCACTCGGTTTTAAAACCACACTGCACTGATTAAACTTACTTAAAAAATTAACTTGTAATCGATGGTATAATAGTAAACGTTGTAAAACAAAATAAACCACTCGCAAACTGGCGCGGATATTTCAAGCTTGCGGAATCGTATTTAAGCATCTGAATCCATATCGGACGACGCCCGATGGCGTCACGAAGACGGGCGCCGCTCTCGAGTTCCTGCGCTTGCGGTAGCATAAAAATTATTGGAGAAATAATGCACTTGTGGGAAAAAAAATCTGCATTTTTTCCAGTCAAAAAGGTAAGTGAGGCGATGCGTGAGATAGGCGGAGACATCGAAATATTTACTGACATAATATGGATATTATATGTATACAGTGCGGCACATCGCAAACGGAAAGTATATTAGGTAGGAAAAAAGTTGATATTAAAACTATTATCATCATTCCTCATTAATTGTTCAAATTACTTCATATCGGTGTCTCTGAAATTTTGTAGTACCTGATAGTGTTGTACCATAAAATTGTATATTATGTGCGGTAAACGGCATTTAAGTTACGAGTTAATTTTGCAAGAACGAAGCGCAGCGGATAAACGAGTGACTTAAAACAAATATCAAAATTCAAGCCGTGCGGTAAAATCTCCGAAAAAACCGATTGCTCCCGAATCCGTGCAGTAATATCCCGGAAATATCCGAATTATTTCGTTCGTCAGGTGGTAAAGTGACGTTTTCCGCACGCCAGATCGGTGTATAATTAGGAATTTTACAGAAGGCAATAGAAAATTAGTATATTATGCGACAAGTGAGGTAAACGGCATTTAAGTTACTAGTTTATTTGGCAGAGTGATTAATAAACGAGCGACTTGAAAAGTTGTTTTACTCCCGTCTCTAAAATACCTAATTACACAACGATCTGGCCTGCGAAAAGCGTCACTTTACTAGGTCAATTTCGTTTCACATGGATCCGAGCCACTTCGGACATTTCCGCGATTTTAACGCACGCTTTTGGGAGCAATCGGATGTTTTCGGAGATATCTCCCACGCCTTGAATTTTGACGTTTGTCAATTCTGACAGTGAATGTATTCGTGTTGTTTTGCGAAAACGTACCCAAAAACTAACGGTCGTAGAAAAAGTATAGTATGGAACGCATTCGGCAAACTTTTTAAATCACTCGTTTATTAAACACTCGCTCCGCTTGTGTCAAATAAACTGGTGACTTAAATTAAAGACTTAATTAAAAGAAAAATGTTATGCACTATATCAGACAATTTCAATACTACGTGCTATAAGCTACAATTAAAACTTAGTGGATTAAAGTCTAGTCGGTAAGTAAAGTGATGTTTATAATTTAAGTTCCCAACAGAAGTTTTACACATCGTTCGCATGAAGTTTTGTAGTTTTTACAGTTTTTATATTAATACCTTGCCAAGACCAATTGTACCATTTTCATATATCCATGTCTAGGTACGAACAAAACAAAATTGGAGGTTAGGACCTGCTTTTTCTTACTTATACTATCTAAAAATAAAAATAAACCACTTAATGATACGGAATTTATCAGAAACTATCATTGTAATTTACCCGTACTTTACGGCATAAATTTTAAATTGTGAGCACTGTTTAATGATGTCATTGCAAATTTACATTTTATTACTCTCGCATATTGATAAACTAGATATAGAGATAGCAAGCCAAAAACACAAGTGACCAAATTTTTGCATTTCGTTTCACCAGAACGTCTAATATTCCATCGAGACGCCCTGTATATCTAGGTTTTCGTATCCTAAAATAGTAATAGTAAGCTAGTAATCGGTAAATGTTCTACAAATGTACAAGAACCCTTCCAAATAATGCGCAACAATTAAATTATAAAGAACTCTTTAGCCACGAGTTTCTTTATGCACGAGAGGAGCGGATCAAGTGTTTAATAAACATGTGTCTGAAGAAATTTATCATAAGTTTACTTTCTCTACGACCATTTGTTTGGAATACATTCTTGCAAAACAGTGCTAATACATTCACTGATTGACGTGTAACGTGAATATCAGAACTTATAAAGTGATACTTTGCGGACGCCCGATTGTGCATAATTGGGTATTTTAGAAAAAGGAGAAGAAAAACCATACACTTATTTTTGAGACTTTTTGGGAAATAATATACAGTATGTTCTCATGCATGAAAACTTATTCTTTCTTTTCATTCATTCATAATGTTTTTTTTTTATAAAATTTAAATATTTTATAGTCACATACATGAGGAACTTGCGTTTGATGTGTCAGAAAAACTTAAGTAAATAGAACTTAATGTCCCACAAAATTCGTGTATCCATTATCAGGTCTTTTCTTTAGAGTCGAAGTTTGAGCGGCTTCGGTTTCCATTATAAGGAATGCCCGCAAACTTAATGTTTTGTTAATTATTGGATATAATAGGGGTCAAATAAAAGCAGCTAAATTCGATAGAAAAGTTACCAAAGCTTCGGTTATAACATCGTAATCAGCGAGAACTTTCTCGATCGTTATAGGAAATTGTTGGAAAATTTCATTAAAAGTTTTAGCTGCAGCAAATCTTCGAATAACTATGCTTTTATTAATTTTGATGTAAACGTTACATAAAATTTGGCTTTACTTTTTGTGGTTGCAGATTTGGCAAACTATTCTGCGTTTGCAACATGAACAGCGCTTTTGTAAAATTCAACAAACGTTGCTTGTTATTTTTAGAATATGAACTGGCATTTTCTCCGCTCTTTTCAACTTTCAGCAAATATTTACCTTAAGGTCAAAGCGTAAGCGATTCTTTTTATAAGATAATAAGATTAAAAAAAAGAATCCCTGGCGATCTTTCCTGGATGTTTTAATCAATGAAATGGGAGGCGGGAGTGAATGAATTTTCACTTGCTTTGACAATTTCAATCATGGAAATACTTTCATTAAGTGTCGTCTTTGATTTAGGCAATATAATCTTATAATAGTATAACCTGACCTGAATAATTTGGAAATTTTTGATAACTGATACTAAACTTACTTCATTGCTAGCTCACTTTTAGTTCTTATTTATTTTCTCCTGTGTCGGTTATTTATAAATCAAACTTGCTGACTTTTCGCCAATCATTTTGTTGGCTTCTTCAGAGTTCAATTGAGACTAGCATTCATTCTACTCCGTACCTGCTTACATATTGATATTTATTTAACCAATACATATAAGGATAATAAAATAATATATGAATAAAAGTATAAAACGCTTAAAGTTACGAAACAAATTTAAAAAAGTGGTAGTTAGAAGGTAATTTATTGTAAAAGGAGTGTCGGATTGAACAGAAAAGCTTGATTTATTAGGGTGAATCTCGATTAAGCTAATGTCTATGAAAGTAAATTAGTTAAAGTCATAATATTAACACTGGGAAAATGTGTTGTGCAGGATTCTCTATAGTCTAAACCGATAACAATTCGCAGATGTTTTTTTTGAAGCGAAAACTCTTGGCCATAGATCTAGAGATCTTGTCCAAGTTCTTTGACATATCATACTCTCACGCACCGCTTTTATAGTTGAGTTTCCGGGTAAAAAATTCCACGGTTCATTAAAAAAATGAAATTTTTAGCAAGTAGTCTAAGAGCAATTCTGCCTTTTTTGAAAAGTGCACTTCTGCATACTTAAATTGATCTAGGAAAGTCCTGGAAGCTATACAGGCATTATATAAATGTGTTAAACAGGGCACCAAGATGTCGAAACATTCTTTTTCCACTCCCATCTGTAAAATACCCAATTACCCGTCGATCTAGCGTGCGGGAAGCGTCATTTTACCACGTCAGTTTCCTTTCCCACGAATCCGAGTCACTTCGGACATTTCCGGGATTTTACCGCACGGATTTGGGAACAATCGGATGTTTTCGGAGATATTTCCCACGCTTTGAATTTTGACAATTTTGGCAATTCTAACGGTCACGTCAGTGAATGTATCCGTGTTGTTTTACGAAAATGTACCCAAAAACGAACGGTCGTAGAAAAAGTATAGTATGCAACACGTTCGGTAAACTTTTTAACTCACTCGTTTATTAAACACTCGCTCCGCTCGTGTCAAATAAACTCGTGAGTCAAATGCCGTTTACCGCACTTGGTGCATAATATACTGTTAATTAATCGGCTTTTAATAATATAGATATCTAAGCAAAACAAATTTTTTAAAGTTAAAATGACTTTTGGATAATGGATTCTGATATATAAGAAAAATTAAAGCATTAATTAAAATAACTGTGATTGGTACTTAAATTTAGAATGCCCATTGAGTCTGAAAAAGAAATATTATATTTGCTTTTATTGTTTGAGTTAAGAATTAAATTACAGGGACTATAGAGACTTCTGAGAAGCAGCAAGGTTTTAGAAAAAATCGATCCACACTGGACGCCATATTTATATTTAGGCAACTAATTGAGAGTCAATAGAATTTAATAAACCCATGTTTGCTTGCTTGTGGGTTTGACGGAGGCATTCGACAGAATAAATCTCCAACATGTGATTGACATTCTACTTGAATAATCAAAGAACTAAATGTTAACAGTAAAACAGGGATTAAAACAGAAAACGGCTTCACCAAAGAACGTCTAATAAAGAGCGGTATCGGACAAGGTGACAGCTTAAGTCCTACCCTCTTTAACATCGTGATGGATAAAATAATCAATATTGTGAAACTAATGAATGGCGGTATCGAATGGGAAATAGTTCTCTGAAGATTCTTTGCTATGCGGACGATGTAGTTCTTGTAGCGGAGAATGAAGATGATCTACAACGACTACATAAACTCGAGGAAAGTGCATAGAGATATAACATGATCATCTCCACTGAAAAGACACTAGCTAATGTGATTAGCAAAGAACCGATCTGGTGCAACTTAGTTGCAAACTGGAAGATCATTGAACATTCAATTACTTAGGTTGTGATAGAGGAAGTTCGAAGACAAAAGGTGTGGTCCAACTACGAAAATTAGAATACTGAGGAATATAAGTAGATAAGAGGATAAAAGATCGGATCCGCAGCGAATCCATTAGAATAGAACTAGATATTAAAGACGCTGTTGAGGAGATCATGTGGATGGGATGATGCCAGTAAGATTAGCAAAATGGACAAGGACACAAAATCCGGGCACAAGACGATCACGAGGCAGACCCCTACAACGATGGCGAGATAGCTGGATGTCTCTTTCACAAGAGGTACTATTCGATAGATTAAACAGGGCATAGATCTAGTCAAAGAGGAAGAAGAAGAAGAAAATAAAATTATGGAATACGAGTTTTTTTGTTGCTATGATTTCTTGCTCGTGTTCCCATTTTGAAATTCTGTAAATATTAATGCAAGCGGATTTTTTTTTGCGTCGCAAAATATCTTATCTTAACCTTTTTAGGAGGGAAGTGAATGTTAATAAGGTTAGTAAAAGTAGTGCATCAAATTTGCAATAGGTAAAAAATAGGTAAAAAATAGGAAAATTGGAGTGGTGAGAGAAGGAATATTTTTATTCTTAATATTTGTGTTTTATGGTCAGAAATGCAAGGGTCTAGAACTTCAATGTTGTAATCTTAGTCCGCCATGTTCGTGAATATGGTATCGAGGCATGTGCTTGACTTTTGCCTTTAACGGATCGAAGGTGTTGAGAGATTTTTGGACAAGTGGTAAATCTGGTTTTGACGTTATATTTCTTACGAACTGTTGATATGTGGTATAAACAATCGATACAGAAGGAACCCAGAAGATTTGTGAATAGCATTTCAGTAGCCTGTGAAAGTTTCTTTGAAAAATTAACATGTGGCAGTAGTATAAATATGAAAATCTGCGTTTGCATGCTATGGTTTGGGTCAACTATTTTTTTTTCAAAGAAACTTCCACATGCTACTGTAATACTTTTTACAAAACTTCTGTTTCTGTTGAAGTTTCGGCAATCATCCTGTTGGCTTCTTCAGAGCTTGACTGAAACAGTTCTACTTAGCAAAAACCGACGCAGGAGAATCCAGAAGTTTTGTAAAAAGTAAAACTAATTTTTTTATTACATTCACTCTTATTGTGTCATGACCAGTGAGAGAGCGTTACTTTTTTTTGTTAACATCTTTATTACATTTGCAGTCTGAATGTAGAGCAGGCAAATATTTTTAAATTACAGTTTCAAAAGATCCCCGTTTAGATGCAATCCGTAATTTAAAAAGCGTGACACGTTGATCTATGTATATCCCGAGAACAATGCTTAGCTAGGCTTTAATAAACCGGCACAAATTGCCTCGTTTGGTCGATTGCGGAATTACATGCTGTATTAATAGGATTTTGTATATAAATTTACGGAAATCCCTAGGAAGTAACTAGCACGAAACGTCATATTGGTCTGCAACTGATATAGGAGTTGTTGAAACACAATAGCGTTCGTTAATTAATGTTTTGATCTTGTTAAACTGTTGGACTGTGTTCCGACACACATAGGCTTCATTCGTCGCAATTTCTATTTGAAATCAACACGCTGCGACGCAACAAAGATAGGATTAATTCGATAAAGTGGGAGCCAGATGTTTCGTTGGCGCAATTTTTTTAAGTAAAATTCGACACGAAATTTGATCTTTCGTCTCGCATTATAGAATTGAACTCTTCGTTAGTTTCATGATTTTAAAAATTTGTTATGTTCCCGCTACCATTTTCATGTCTTTATGGAGAACTTACACCTATGAATCGAAAAATGCTTTTTTTATTAACACGTCATTTATTTTGTCGATGCCCAGTCTCATTGACGACTCTGGTTGTGTCGAGAAGGATATGTTCTTCCAATCCTTTCCCCACTCTTTTCCTGTGAATTCCTTCTTTTGAGTTCATACTCGCGCTTCTCCTTTTTATCCATATATTAGTTGGTCTCCATTATATACTTCGACCAGCAATATAGTGCTTTTACAATCGACCTCGAGCAGACCCTTACCCGTAACCATTCCAGGACCGTTCCAGGAATTTATCTAACTACACAAATAAGCGAGATATAAGTAAGTTTTCAATTTTTTAGCCTAACAATTCTTGAAACATGTACATAAAAAAATTAGTACAAAATTTTACCTGTAATATAAACAGAGTACAGGTACTTACCCTTACACTTTGAACTAAACAGTGAAAACAGCCTCGCAGGGTCAAAGCTCGAGAATCAGGTACATAAATACGTACTTACTGGAAGGATCGCAGTCAAATAACTCTGTAATATATACGAATATATTGCAATTTATTTTTATTTATTGCAAATAAAATTTCAAGTTTCTACAAATACTACTTACGGTCCATCTCAGGCAAGACCTACTTAATGCAGAATGAACATCTGTTGGGATGAGTTTTACCACGATCCTGAGAAGGTCTGCGGCTAAGGTACTATAAAATACTTAAAACGTCAGAACAGTAAATGTACTATATTTTTGGTCGTATGATAGATTGTGGTATTCTTTGTTATGATGATTTGAAGCATTCCATTTACCTGCTGAACGCCTCAAGAAATCGAACTTCAACTTGGGTCCAAAGTTTTATTTTTCCTTTAGTTGCTATACTATACGATCATAGGTGGTAGTCCTTTTGACGTGAAGAAGTTGATGCTAATTTTGTATACTAGAAAATGTATCTAAAATCGTAAACAACTGTTTTTATCACAATCGTTAGTAAAATTTATTAAATTTGTCAAAAAAGCGAGGAAAGTCGTCTGTCGAATCACTTTTTTTCAGGTGTTCATACTCGCTTCTCTTCTTTGCCTTCTAGCTCTTTTACTAAACATTGTTAGAAAAATACTGACGCTTATTGATTAATTATAATACATTAAATTACACTACATGTTCAGTAACCCATACTTTAGTTTTGAGTCAACAAGATGTTTTTTTGTTTTCCAGGATGAAGCCACTTGATACACAAAGACACTTGTTTTGGTTAGTTCAGAATTGCTATTTGATTGCTGTATATTAGAAGTAAAATATTCGTTAATTAAGATCTAAAGTTATTTCTTGAAATAGAATTATTAAATATATAAGGATTCTCAAGACAGTGGTCTATTTTGTATATAAATAATGGTAGTTGTCCCATATTTGACACGATAAGCTGATTATTATAGGTTTTTATCAGAAATTAGATCATCGATAATAACGCTGTTGAAATCGTTCCAATTATGTTTTTCAATTAATTTTCATAATGCGATATCAGATGTGATAAGTTTTTCGAAAAAAAACTTTTCGCGAATTAACCGGAAATACTTTTTACATTGCCGTACTACATTTCCGCTAACAACTACAGCAAAGCCTGGAAGGCTTAACTTTTATACGCTCTGTTAAAGCCAGAGCTTTTAAACTAAATACCCAATTTAGCCAACAGCTATCCTAAAAGCATATCCTTTCAAATACTATATACTTTTCTTCTCGTATATGATCGTAATTTGAAACAGTTCGGTCGTATCTTTTACTTTTTCCTATTCGTTTAAACTATCCGTTCCCTTTTCCTGAATTATTTGTTTGCGAAGTGACGAATCGGAGAAAATTTATTTATAAAACCATTATTTCAGCGAACGGTGCTAAAATAAATATTTTCTATAACTAAATAAATAAATAAATAATAAATACTGCACACTTTACGTCAAAGATATTTTTTTGAAAGATATGTAGTCCAGCTTCAGGAAGACGCTCATCATTTATGTCAAAAAAATTAAAACCGGAAGTGATATCAATTTTGCTATTATAAATTCATTGTAGATTTTCGGTCACAACTTGACATTTGCATTCATAATGGCGGCACTATTTGCGATTTTCTAATTAATAAGATTAATGGGGAAATCTACAAGGAAACTAAGAAGACCTTTTCTTCTTTGCTGCGTAGGTACTTATCGAATTCAATTGTTTTTTAAAATTTCGGCAACGGATTTCAATCTTTTTATGTTTTAACTATATATATATTAACTGTACATTTCACTACACTTTTTTCTGGAAAATGATTTGCGAATAATACCATTCGGAAGTGACTTTTTTTTAAAGGAAGACTCTCGCCCTCGGCCACTCGGTATACCTGTATATTAATGAATTGAAAAATATTGCTACATTTTCGGAGCAGAAAAAGAAGCTTTAACATGAAAAAGTTTCGTTAAGGAGTCTTTACTGGGTTTTAGTCGGGGGTATTAATTTATTTCTTCTACCATCGTATTCGACCAGCTTATATGAGTTTTGTGGTGTTTCTAATCGCGATAATGAATAATAAATGAGTATTTTGACGATAAAACTGGCAATCAACAATGATTAGGAGAAATAAGACTCACTTAGTATTTTTAGCAATTAAATAATTTTTTTCATTTATCTCGGCACAGCTTATTATATATTTTATTTTATATAGTATATTGTATTAATAAAAAAATAATTCTAAAATATTTGCTGGCATAGCAGAGGCGGAGCACAAAAAAGTTCGACAGGGTAAAATTATGTACTACTGCAACCTTGTAGGTATTAAGAAATTAATATTTCTAAACCTTTTTTGACAAGGCTATAAAAAAAACGCAAAAAAGACTGTATCTCCAAAATGAACCTTCCACGGATACATCTTTATTTTAGGTTTCAATATTAGCTGACTAGCTGCTGGCTACAAAAAAACCCTCAATATGAACACTCTGCTAAACGCAAGCATTGTACTTTAGTCACGGTTTTGGGAGCGATGGTATGTTTTCGATATGGTGCCATCTTGACGTTTCTCGCGTTTATCATAATTGTTCCATAATATACTATTTTGGGCGTCTACACTACTTAACCTTCGTCCTACTGCTGTCAAAAAGTGACGCAGAACACCATGTGGGGTACAATTGTACCCCACTCTAATTTGAACGCTTTGTGACATTTTTTGCGACAATTATCGTAGATATACAGTGTAACAACAAAATTAAATACTTAATGTAAGTAATATAATTATAACGAAAAAGTTGAACAAAATAAACAAGTCTCAAAAATGCTAAAAAAGAAAGTTAGAAGAACTCCTCTACTCATATTAATTCTTACGTTTTTCCATACATAATCTGCAAATTATCTGTTTACACTATGGTCAGTGCATGTAAATTTTTTGCAGTCGTAACATTGTTGCCTGGACTAGCGATCGTTCTTTCTATTGCACAAATAACATCGTCCAGAAACAGGTCGTTCAGGTTCTTCGTAATGGATTTCATGCTGCTTTTCCAATTCTGGAAACATTTCTAGCACATATGATTGGACACTGTTGGGAATTCTTGGTTCTGTTTTAAATCTTCTTATGACATTTTCCCTAATCAATGACTCTCCTAAGTCCAAAAGAAATTTGCTTCTGCTGTTTTTGCTTTTTGATTTTTCGTCTGGAAATTTTGCACTCAATGATATAAATGCATTTAGTGCCGCGACGTCTAATAGCTGTCCAAAAATGGCCATCTGCCATCTATTACTAATTCGACGAGCCGAATTGTCTTTTACCATTTTATCGGTAGTATCTACAGCACCTTTTGTTTTATTATAATGAAGTATTATGTCAGGCTTGTACATCGTAGACGACATAAGGACAGCCTTATTCTTGCTAGGCACATAGGACACAATTGTATGTTGTTTCCGAAAACCAAACATTGACGAAAAAAATGGGTTTATAAGATTTTGGCAAGAGTTCTTCGGGAATATAAGATTTATTTTTTGTAATGTTTCGCAGTCATTTGTTTCTCTAATAGTCTAGTCTGCTATGGACAAACTTGTAAAGAATTTATCTGTGGTTATGCCATATTCGGTTCCTAGATCTCCGTCAAGAACTAAGACGACTCTTTTCTGCTGTATTATTAATTTTTCCCAAGTACGGTTACATATTTATAGTGTATGAATTTTCACTATCTGCTGCCGCCCAAATTTGCACCATATTTATCTGATTCACTTTTCATATAAACAACGACCTCTAAATCCAACTAGGTGCTCATATGGCTTCCGGTATTATAACACCTTTTGAAATTGTCCACAAATATGTTAAAAACTTCTCTTACCGGTGCAAGCTTATCAATTTTTTTTCTGACTTCCCTTGTTTTTGGATCATCAAAACGAAAAAAACTCGTCAACAATTGAAAACGTGAGCGAGACATAGTTGCAGGAATAACTGGTCTAGTGTAACCTCTCTTAATACACCACAACATTACTATCGGTTCTTTTGAAGCTTGAAGGGCACCTAAGATCAAAATGTATGCAATGTACGCTTTTATTTCAACAACATCTGTTTATTTCTATGTGCGTTGTAGAGGTTGTGTTTGATTTGGGTGTTTTTCATTCGCAAGTTGGAAAGTCTGAAAAATTGGACAGGGATGGGTATTATTAGTGAATAATGCCATATATAATTCGATAACTTTACCTGTTCTACCTTATCATTAGTATGCCGGGCAATTATTTCTATAATTTCGTCTGTCAGAAACAGTCTATGCGAATCAAGTTTTGAGGCAATATTGATACTGTGTTGATTTAGTCCAGACTTTTTCCTAATTATATTTGCAACTGTTCGTTGTTTTTGTCTAAGTGGCATTTTACACCATTTTGTGTTATCTTTGGTCCGATAAGATAATCTACCTTTTTCTAAGATTTCTTAACTATCGTCAGTCGCTATTGCACTGCCCACAGCACCACTGTCATTTTCTTCTACTGTAATCACATCTTCAGACACTATTTCACTCATTAGAGCACCACCGTTATTTATTTCTTCTATGATATCATCTTCAGAATCTATCATTTCTGACACCAGCTGATATTTACTGTATTGCGCATGACCGTGACTAATCAAAATGAGTATTTTGGCATACGATACGGGGTATAAGTGTACCCCGGTATGTACCAATAAAAAATAATTTTTATGTTGCACGTCATAACTAAAATATACAGAAAATGAATCTGTAAATAGTAAATGACAATAAATAAAATTTTCAGGGAAACTTCCACAGGCTACTGTAATAATTTTTTTTTACAAAACTTCTGGATTCCTCCTGCGTCGGTTTTTGCCGAGTCGAAATTGCTGGCATTGCAGGTACAGAGTAAAATACGAGCCAGTTTCAGACAAGCTCTGAAGAAGCCAACAAGATGTCGATTTTTGGCTAAACAAAAATTTTTTACACATTTTACGATGGTTACAAAAAAGACTCCAAGAGTTTATTTGCGCTTTTAAAACTACGTTTTCGGTTTTCCAACTTCCAGATAGCAGCTTTCTTGGCGACTGTGAATGGAAGAGTCGTCTACACAGACCTTTGAATATAAAAATGGTGAGATAATACTAATTATACCCGTAAAACTCGGACGAAATCTCACAAAGGGGCGAAGTTTCGTTTGAAATGTCATTAAATTGTCTGAGAGAATTTAAGCCCCATTTCAAAGCTGTAAAACAACTAAAGCACTTTAAAAGCTTTAAGTAAAAAAGCGAGCCTTTGAAAGAAAAACCTTGATGTCTGCATGCAAATAAATTGTCTTGAACAAACAACGTTTTATAGGATGGGATTTGCTTACTCCGCTGGAAACTGCAGAACGCCAACAAAAGAAAACAATGTAAAGGAAGCCACGGTGTTTTGCGGGAGGCGTTGCCTGAAATTACGTCGTACACATTATTTTATGGATTTACGTCCCCAAGGATCGCGTTACTGACTCACCAAGGATGGCAGAATTTTTAAATCACCCTAGATGACTCAATACGGGGTGTTCCTTATGGAGTGTCAATCCTGAATTTAAAAAAAAATCTAAAATGAGAAGTAAAACAACGAGTTAATGTACCATTATTAACAGCAAATCCCCCCAAATTCAAATTACAATAGAGTTTCCTAAATAGGGAATAGCTGAGATGAAATTAGTAATAACAGTAGCCATTCAGAAAGATATTTGACCTCAAGGTAAAACGTAAACTAAAAAAGCTCTTAATATAGATAATAAAAAATTTGTCAAATAGTAAATATGGATATACATACAAATGAAGAATGTCGAAGCTCTATTAGCTTGAAGAGTTCGAATTAATCATTCAAAGTTAATTTCACGACAAATGATTCTTACCCTATTGAATTCAGTATTAGTATAATAATGTATAGCTAAAAATAGTCCAGCAATAATTTGAACTATAAGGAAAATTCCAAGGAGACTTCCAAAGTTTCATAGAGAAGAAATATTAGAGGGAGTGCATTAATAAAAACTTTAATTAAATAAATGGTTAGATTTTCGATAAGGCGAATTTGTCATTAAAATATTTTACGTAAGGACCCAAAGTTCTTTATAGAGATTGTTACTTCAGCAATCACAGCTAATGCTGTGCTATGTTTCTTAATACGAGAGAGTAATAAAATGTAAATTTGCAATGGCAGGAGTCATTCAACAGGGTGAAAAATTTAAAGGTTATATCGTTTTCTATTTCAGTTTTTAAGACACCTCAAATCGTTTTGAAATTAGTGTCAAACAAATTTGCACACAATAGAAAGATAAGTTTGGTCAAAGAAACTAATATGACGCCAGCGTGATAACAGGTATTTTATTCGAATAATAAATATCAACTAAATTGATTATTTACATGACTATAATTATAAATTTGGTGGGATAATTGAGATGAAGATCAAGTAATCAAAAACTAAGAAGAAGAAAAAGAAGCACCAAGAATAATATGGAAATAAATATAGATTTTTTTTTAAAATCTACTATTTCAAATTGCACTACGTCAACATGTTCCGACTAGTCAGATGAATTATAGCCGTTTTAGAAATAATAGTTATATGAAATATTATACAATAATAAAAAATAATAAAAGACTCTACAGTGTTTGTGAAGCAGATTTCCTTCTGTTTTTAAGTTAAGCAATTTTCTGTTTTGAGTTTGAGTCGAAAATTCATTTTCTTTAAAGTTTTCCACCATTTCTTCTTACCCATGGATGCAATGAAGAGCTTTCACTGCATTTAGATTAATAATTTTTTCATTTTTAGAAAGCCCAGTTTTACAATTTAATAATGGTTTATCTCCCATTAAGAAACTGCGAAATTGTCAATTTTATTCCTACCACTGGCGTCCGTCCGCCATTTTTGAAGCAACAAATTCTCTGAAAACTTGCCACTCTCTATCTCAAAAGTTACAACGTTTATGTCATACGTTCATATGAAGTTTTTGTTCTTAAAATGAGATCAAGAATTATTCCCGTGCTGCATTGACAATTATTATACAAATTATACAAATGCAGAACATAGAATTTTACAGAAACACCTATAATATTAGTATAAAATCGCTTTGCTCATTTGGATAACATACCAGTGCAGTTGAGTTTAAAATGCACCACCAAATTTTAATTAAATTAGTAATTATTGTGCTTGACATAAAAAATAATTCAAAAAATGATATAAATTTAAATTTATTTTATTTTTATTTAAAATGATTATTTTTATTTAAAATTTAAAATTATTTTAATTTATAAGTTTTTACTTAATAAAATTAATTAAAAATTGGCGTTTAATTTTTTTTTTATGCATTGGTATGTTTCATCTTTAAACTTTTGCAATAACTTAACTTGGGTTTTATTTATTTACTTAATTTTTATATATTTTATTTCTATAAGGAAAGAGAACATATTTTTCCGGAAGTATATGGCTGATGTATGAACCTATCACGTTTCAAGTTACTTTCTGATCACTTATTTCGTGGATCCCTTTCACCGGTACCGCGAAAATTTGTCCAAACTACTCTTCCAATTTTCCGAATTAGTGAACCTCAAAATTCGTTAGAGTTTCGCCCTCTTTGATTAATGAAATCCTAACGAAACCTCTAGTCAATGGTTCGAAAGATAAATTGAAACCTATTCCTTGCATAGAGGACTAATTGGAAACGGAAGTGGCTGTCCGGGGATCACACCAAATTAACCTCTACAGGCCATATCTTGGTTATTAAATGGAGATCGTTTTGGCCATTCTGATAAGTTCAAAGGGTCGGTAATAATCGAGAATGGTGTTGAAAAGTCAATTTGTTTTCGCTGTTAAATCGATCGTATTAAAGCAAACATTGGAAAATTAACGGTTTTAAGTAAAATTTAATTATTGCATTGCCTGTATCTATTTATCTATGTCGAGGGTATCGATCGGAAATTAGGAGGAAAATGAGTACGTTACGTTTTTCTAATATCCTTTTTCACTCTTACTCTTTTTCTCATTTGTCCAGTATAATATATAATAAAATAATTTTGTTTTAAAATATTTAATTAATTTTTTTTTAATTGCACATGCGCATTTTAAATTATATTCTATGTGTCTAACGACTTTTTTGATATGGTTGATATGGATAAACATTACTAAGTACAAAGTTATAGCTAATCATGTAAATGAGTTACTATGATGTGGGTGCTGTGCGCGTAACAAACCGTATAATGTGTGTTTTGTTAAAAACAGGTTTTGAATTGCATTTTTGATACTTTTTAACAAATTAACGACTATTTATTACTCCACATAAATTATAAATTGTTAACAGCGTAGATTTCACAACGAAATACCTATGTAATTTTAATACTAATTACATTTTTCAAAACTGATCGTTAGTCTGCCAAAAAAAAAGTGGTTCTTCAATTTTGAACTTGGACTTGAAATTTGGAAAAACTTCTAAAATTGCAAATTTCGCAAGCAAAGATAATAACTCAAATAACTGTTCTATCTTTGTGTTAATCGATAAATAAGTATTATCACTACTTTGTCTTACTTTTTAAATTAATTATGTTTAACGGTTTTACAATACCAGATTATATCATGCTATCTTATTAAAATGTAAATTTTCACAATGTTAGCTAGCTAATTTCTATTGGTGGATAGGACATTTAAATTCTTCGTAAATAGAAGAAGGTATACCGTGTAAGTGTGTTTTTTGTTTTTGGAAACCAACTTTCACTAGCTACGCGTGCGACCCACAGCACCCACAGTTTCCCTTATTTTACTCGAATTATTAAATTTACCATTTTCTGCGGGAAGCCTCGCGGATGTCGATAAATCCAACATACATATGTCACCTGAAATAGAAATCTAAAACATGGTTCGTCGACTTTAACAACCAAACTAATATGAATTTAACTTGCAACAAAACTTAGTACAAAATACTTTGTGCTAATAGTGTAATTTAGTATTTTTAATTAATTAATTTTGATATCACAAAACGAATTAAATAAATAAGGCACACATTAAGTTGCTTTTTATTTGGGTATTAGTAAAATTTAATCAGTTTTGTTTAGTAAAAATTTAATGACTCTTATTGAATTTATTCTAAGAACGCATTTAAAAATATTTAACGAAACTTTTGTCAACTGCTACATTAAACCAAAGCACACTACGAAAAATCGTTATTCATATACAATTCTGTGTAGAATGTAGCATTATGAATTTTTAACCTTTTTAAAAATATTTTTAATTGTCTACGTTATAAGCGGTATTATCAACTAACATTTTGTAGAGCAAACAAAGCAAAAATTTTGCATAATTTTTACACATTTAGTTGATTAAATGTTCCCAGTCGTATTGTATGATTGTCGGTGTAAAATATTAAATAATAGGCTTATTATAGTGATTTATTTTACACATAAACTACCCGTATCACCTTTCCTTTTGTACGCGCAGCACTTTTTCCTCAATCGATTAGGCCGGCTGTGCCAAAACGTTGCTTAAATAACTTCTTTGATATAGAAATTGCATGTACAGTGTTGAATATATATAATATTAATACATTTTTTTATATGTAGACTAAAAAATGAGCGCAAGATCAAATGCGCGATTTCTAAATTTGATTTATTTGATCATACTCTGAAGCCCTTTAAGTAATTATTAAGCAAAATTGTTATGGGTTCAGTAATGCATATAATCAGGCCTATGCAGATGATATGTAAATACACCATCATCAGTTTCCAATAGAAGCGAATGATAAAAACAAAAACTGCTTCTCCGAAACAATTAAAAACTTTTTTATATCGATACTAATGTGTGTTTATTGTCACCTTTATGTAACATTTATAATATTGATATTAAAAAATTTAGGTTTATACTATCCTGTATAGTACTTTTCTCTGCGTAAACCAGTTTGAAATGATTATTTGCTTTAAAACCATTTTCGAAAATATTTCTTATGTTCCTAGTCAGTGTGCATACGAGCAAAAACTGTACTAAAATAAAGTCAGTCATTAAAATGTGCCATTGTAGGAAACGAGACTAAACGAAGTGAGGACGAGGCGCACAGCAACATTTTCATTTAAATGGAGGCTGTAACTGCGGATAAAACCGGAGCTTTTTCTTCAGGGCCGCGCCGCCACATTTCGAGTTCCGTCGACACGGATACAATTCGCAGCGGGTGAGAAATGGCCCGAGGATTGCGAATCTCTAATATGCAGATTCGACTAACTGAAAACGACAAAGCAAAATATAAAAATTCTTTTGTTAGTGGTAACGTGTTTACGTGCGTTTGAGCAGTTACCAATTTTTTTTTTTATAATAACGTATACCAGGTTGTCCTGCATATTTCTACACCATATGAGCACATACTCGGCAAGATATACTCAACGCTTTTGCACTATGTTTTCGACAATCATTCTCTAACGGGAGTTCTCTCAACAATTTTAATGGTATTAGTAACTTACACCACTGAAAATATGAACATAAAGATGTTCTCCAAATATGAGGTGGAATAGTATATCATGCAATAAGTGCGGTAAACGGCGTTTGACTCACGAGTTTATTTGACACGAGCGGAGCTCAGCGGAGCGAGTGTTTAATACACAAGTGACTTAAAAGTTTACCGAACATGTTGCATACTATATTTTTTCTACGACCGTTTAATTGGAAGAAAAATCATCCAAGGATATAGCTTTTAGGATTAACTTTTTAGAAAAGGTGAGGACCTTCAATTTTGTTTTGTTTGTACTAATGATACATGGATATTCGAAAATCGTACAATTGGTCTTGGCAAGATAGTAATATAAAAACTGTAAAAACCACTAAAGTTCATGTGAACAGTATGTAAAATTTTTGTGGGAAACATAAATTATAAATGTCACTTTACTTACCGACTAATCCACTAGAATTTCATTGTAGCTTATAGCAGGTAGTATTTAAATTGTCTGAGATATTTCATAACATTTTCATGTGTATTAGTTTTTGGATATATCTTTACAAAACAACACGAATGCATCCACTGACATGACAGTAAGAATTGACAAACGTCAAAATTCAAACCGTTCGGTAAAATCTCCGAAAATATCCGATTGCTCCCAAATCCGTGCGGTAAAATCCCGGAAATGTCCGAAGTGGCTCGGATTCATGGGAAACGAAACTGACGTGGTAGAGTGACGCTTCTCGCACGCTAGATCGGTGGGTAATTAGGCATTTTACAGATTCAGATTGAATTCCAGCATTCCTTATACATGACTGTCGTTTTCTTCTGACTAAACCGCTTGCTTTTTAATCTGTGTAATCTGTGTAAATGTAACTGTATTAGATTAGGGCTTATTCCCTTATCTGCAATTTCTGTGAAGTTTTAGAATCTCCTCACCTCATGTTGTTAAGAGAGAAATAGTGCCCCGAACAACATGTTTTTTTTTTTTTTTTTGAAGGAACATTCATCATTGCCAATTTAACTACGATGTCTCATTCTATTTCTGAGGCTATTTATGAAGGTTCTCAAAAGCGTTTGATCGCCTAGATCACAAAATTCTAATCTACAAGTTCCGTGCTTTTGGATTTTCCGAATCGTATGTTAATTTGTTTTCTTCATACTTGCCCAAGCGCACTCAGTACCTCTATCTCCATGGTCACACTTTAATGACCTTGATGTCAGTTTTTCGACATATGCGACGACGTGAAATTTTGTAAAAAATCCGGTGTTCGGAGGATAGTCTTACTCTCCCGCGGAGTTTGGAGCAAATCAACAATTTGTTCCTAAATAATAACTCGGAAGTTATTACAAACAAGTGTAATGTACTTTCTTTTCCCACCATGAGTGCCACTGTGAAATATGACTATTATTTTGATAAAATTTTCTCACATTTTGTAACTTGGGAGTATTATTTTCTCAATGTGTTCCAAGTACAATGCTCGACACGATTTGGAATTTTTTTCGCAATCTATTACTAAGGTAAAAACGTTATTGCCCCATTAACTATAAATATTAATTTCAGTCTTTTCCCATTCTCTTGTTTTTTAATTGGAGTTAATGTTTATGTTAAGCTAGACTTTAAGTTAAGCTTCCACATATCATCGTTACTTGCAATGCACCTGTAAGTATTTAATAGTTTGTACTACAACTTACCTGTCAGTTGTGCCTCATGCCTGTTAGGTAGACTTCTTTAAATAAATAAATAAAAATAGGTTTAAAATAGGGAGAAACATGAAACTTTCGAATTTACACTGTTTTTTATTATGCCATGTGGGAAAAAGCCGTTAAAATTTTTTGACATTTGTCAATCATGTCCCACATCACTCAGTGAATCTATTCGTGTTGGTTTGCAAAAATGAATCCGTAAACTCCTTTATAAAACACTTGTTCCGCTCGTGCCAAATCAAACTCGTGACTAAAGTGGTGTTTATCAAACTTGTTGCATAATATGTTATTTTTACTCTGTACTTACCCGATTATGCATTGATCAGGCATGTGTCATTTCAAAAACTTTAAGACATTAGCTTAGTTAAAAGCTGTCGGAAACCAGTTCCAGAGTTTCCAGTACTTTAGACACCGCTTGGGAGCAAATGGATATTTTGGGTAGATATTGCCCGATGGTGTTTTGACGTTTCTCTGCATTGTAACTTGTTGAATGTATTCGTACTCCAAAAACTAGTGGTCGTTTATAAGCTTCTTCGGGTATTCGGCACTTGTTTGTTAAACATTCCATACCGTTTTCCTTCTTGCCAAAATTCGAAGTAATGTTGTTTGATTTTCTTATGATACTTTTGATTTGAATTCTTTGAAGGCGTAGAAAGGACCACTTTAATTTGGTGTTATAACTCGAACCTTAAAATTTTGTGTTATAACTTGTGTTTTAAATCAAAATTTAAAAACTTTTGCGCATGTTAATGAGTTGCATTACTTAAAATAATTTTCACATGTGCACATGGTGTCCCACAATTTATTGTGGATTCTGCAAAAATGTGCGAAATTTGCTTTTTGTTTTCGGAAATATTACAGAAATTTCGACTGGGGTTCACATTAATACAACCTACCAGTTCTATTCAAAATATCACAAATATGTAAGAGAAATGAAGAAATTTTAAAACAAAATAGTGTTTTTTTAAATTAATTAATGTAATTAAATATTTAATAAATTAATTGCAGAATCAATAAAAAAGCTGACGTTACTTTTTTACGAATAGATACTGGATAGTACACTAAAATTTAATTTAGGGTAAGAATCTCATGCCCACATGTAACGTTCGATATCCGAAATGTCGAATTATAACTGAACGAAGTTTTCTCATTACTGTCAGATAGTTGGGACAATATGTATAGAGCTGGAACATTGTAGGTATTAATCGCAAAAGTCATAGTTTCTCTAGTGTTTTTACCAACGATAACAATTTTCCAAAACAATTTCATTTCGTAAAACATTTGTCACAAAATGTAAATTATAAGTATTACACATTGTTTGTAAAATACCGAATATCGAGTTTAAACATAAAACTGGATTAAGATTTAAGATTGCGAATTATTTTTGTGGAGTGCCATTTTCACTTAATTGTTCTGATAGACCTCTTAAGCGTTTTTTTTGCACGCAAATGCGTCCAGATTAAAATATTGTAGGTAGCTTTCTCAGAAAAACCAAACAATTCCTCTAATTCCAGTCGAAATTTTAAGGCAATACACCAATCCAACAGCATAGAAATATTAGCAAAAAAATAAAATAAAATGAAATGCATGGGGTTATTTTGTCTTTCAGGATTATTTCTGTCAGACACAAACCAATGACAGCTATGCATTAATTTCATTCGCATCAACTTCTTTCTTTAGCTTAAGGAGTAGAGTTTAATATTTCGTCAACAAATTCCTCGCAAATCTGAAGACGTCGTCATGCAGCGACAAGGAGAAGTATTGAAAATGTGCTTCTGGTTTTAGGTTTTAGGAAAAAAATTAAATCAAAATCATTTCCGAAACTACTCGGTTTTCTAAAGGTCCTTGCATATTATTTTGTTATGAAACACAAATCTTTTTTATATACCAGCGCTGCATAATTCGTATATTGGGCTTTTTAAAGCTGCCGATGAAAATTCGTCATTGCCTTTTTTTAAAAACTCTATCCGACCGACTAAAATTGTGTAATAAAGTATGTTTTCAATTAAAACTTTCTTGATGTTAGCCGGCTACTGTGAAAAATTTATTGTCTGTTTCATAATACCTTGGATAGAAGCCCCTTTTCACAAAAGGAACCCAATTTTATCTATGTTTTGTTACTCCGAGGATACACTTCATAGGAGCAAGATCCGATTGCTTCGATTTGCCGGTCTGGATCTCTTTTGTAAAATCAAACTCGAATGCAAACTGGTAACCGGCGTAATCAAATTTATTTCCGCCCCTTTTATTCTTTCGTGAAAAAAGGAAAAAAAACCTAATTTTAAATTCTCTCTTTAGAAAATTTAGGGGTACAGGATGTGAGAAGTTTGGTGAAGCGTTGTCCCTCGACGCTGATGTGATTACAAAAATTTTCTTAAACACTTTCTTGAAGTACATTTTCTCTTTGGGTTTGTTTTATACAGAGTGACTCAAATGAAGGAATTGTGGCATATTGCTGATCCTGATGTTATTTTGATTAAACAATTAACTTTTATTTGCTGAAAATTCCCCCATTTTTTAACTGTTTGAGCTTAATACCTTGCAGAACTAAAATAACAATAATAATAAAACCTTTTATTAGTAATATTTATTTACATTTTTTAAATAAACTTAATATTACAGGAAACTTCAATTAAAAACGAAATATTAACGGGAACATAAAATTGCTGCAACTTTTGTGTAATTTTTGCTGGATTGCTTCATTGCAACTTAGTTGGCTGCCTTTCCCTGTAATATGTAACATGTGTGTTTGATGCTCAGTCCCCCCTGTCATCGGAAAGAATTGGAATGAGTCACCCATTGAACCTCCCTTCTAAAGTCTGCAGAGTTATTTAATTAGTCATCTTTAGACGCAACGTTTTGAGAAACAAATGTATGAAAGGCTCTTACTATAAGGTTCAAATGACGCGTTGGGGATGAAATTCACATCTTTAATTTATTTGCTTGGATTTTAGTCTGAATAATTATTTAATCAATTTCGACCAGTGCTGGAATTTTTTATTTGGGTTCGCTAGAGGTTTGCGCTTATTAATATTACTTAATTAGGTCGTACATACTACTTATTAAAAATAACCATTATAATAACGTCCCCGTTGTGCATGAAGTTCATTAGCTCACCTCTCGGGAAAAAAAAGTCTGGTAATACATTGATTTATAATAAGGGGTGTTTTTTTCGATGTATTGAACTTTAAGTTGCAATAAAATAACGATGGATTATTCGATTGACATGAATTTTATTTATCCGAAAGATAATCTTGTGCCATTAAATTTTAAATATGATTTCTGGCATATGACCGCCACGGATGGCACGGATGTAGTCCAATCTGGACGTCCAATTTTCGATGACTTTTTCCAACATTTGTGGCCGTATATCGGCAATAACACGTTCGTGGCTTATCCGCATAGACCAATGACTTTACATAGTCCCGCAGAAAGTAGTCTAGCGGTGTTAAATCACAAGATATTGGAGGCCAATTCACAGGTCCAAAACGTGAAATTAGGCGGTCACCAACGTGTCTTTCAATAAATCGATTGTGGCACGAGCTGTGTGACATGTTGCGCCGTCTTGTTGAAACCACATCTCCTGGACATCATGGTTATTCAATTCAGGAATGAAAGAGGTAGTAATCATAGCTCTATACCGATCACCATTCACTGTAACGTTCTGGCCATCATCGTTTTCGAAGAAGTACCCACCAATGATTACACCAGCCCATAAAGCGCACCAAACAGTCAGTTTTTCTAGATGTAACAGGGTTTCGACATACACTTGAGGATTAGCTTCGCTCCAAATACGGCAGTTTTGTTTGTTGACGTAGCCATTCAACCAGAAGTGCGCTTCATCGCTAAACAAAATTCGCTTATGAAAATCGGGAACAACGGCAATCTCGTTTTGGGCCCATTCGACGAATCTACGCCTTACTTTATGATCGTTTGGCTTCAATTCTTGCACGAGTTGGATTTTGTAAGTACCTAAACCAAGATCTTTCCGCAAAATCTTCCATAAGGTGTATGGACACAGGTCCAATTCCTGTGCTCGATGGCGGATGGACTCATTCGGGTTTTCCTCAATGCTACGCTCTACAGCAGCAATAGCTTCTTCTATACGCACCGTGCGAGTCTCTGGGGATACGAGTTATCAATAATAGTAAAATGGACGTAGTGCGCGATACGTATTCCGCACAGAACCATTATTTTCGAAATAAAATTGCACTAGTTGCAAGCGTTGCTCAGGCGTGAGTCTATTCTTGATGAATTGCCAAACCAAACTGAGAATAAATCACTTGACAGCTGTTAAATCGATCGCCATCTTGAACAGTAATGTCATGTTAAAGTTCTATACATAAAAAAAACACCCAGTATATTAAATTAACATCTTTATCATCTTTTAGTCTTAATCTCGAAAGTTCTAATGCCACGTACTAAACGATAGCAGGAGTTTTGTGATTTTTCATATCAATTTTTATCCACTTGGCGTCAACGAAGGACCATATAATAAAAGTTTGCTGTAGTTAAACTGTGTTTTTTGTTTCTGTTGTAATAAATTATCTTCAAATTGAAATATCTTCATGATCAGTAAATATTATTTACTATTATTTAGTATTGTTAAAAGTTTTAAAATGAAGAACGCAGAGTTCATCCTCACGAGAAACTAGTCCAAAACTAATATCATGATCCCAGATACAGCAAAAGTTTACAGGAAACATATATTGATAACCGTATTCAGGCTTGCGGATAGTCTTTTAAGGCGAGTGAGATAGCTTGTATGAAATGTCTCAATGGTATTTTCTTATCTTGCAACCCACCTTAACTACATATTTCTTATAGGCCCCATATTTGATTTTTCTATTTTTGGAAAGACCCTAAAATTTCCAGTTTAGTGATGCCTCACTAGTGCACAAAATATTTTATCACACTTCGTTAAGTTAGGTCTTAACTATTTTATAAGTAGGCCATGATTCATTTGATATTGACATTAAGAAGTAAGACATAAAAAAAAGCATAAAGCACGAACGACTTCTCTCAAGTCACATATCTTGGGCAAATCACCAAACTATTTACTATAACAACCTACAAGTTCAATACAAATTGAAAAAAGAAAATCGATACAGAAACAAGGTACAAATAATGTAATATACTGGTTATCTTAGACATTTCTGGCAATTGGTGTCTGGTTTCCATACAACCCTAGCAAGAATATTTCCGTGAATGTTTCAAAATGTGTTCAAAATTCTATCTCGCAGTTTGTAACCGATCCGCCTGTTGGGTGGTTTATAAGCTTTCGTTGTCGATGCATGTTATTGGTCTGTGCTCATATAATAATATATGGAAGGACAGGGTAGGTTAAGTTAGGTTAGGTGAGATCGGTGGTTAAGGTGTGTGCGGCAGGAATTGGTGGGGCTCCTAGTCAGGAGCTGTTAGTTGGTAGCTGTTTTTGTGAGTGAGTGAGTTAAGGGCGAAAGATTAGTAGGCCAAGAGATTTCGACCATTTCCAAAATTCGTAAAGCTACTCTCATTGAATCACAGTACATAATTTGCAAAATCGGGAGTTTCATTACACACAAAAGCACATTCGTCTTTAAAAAATCAGTTTCCTTAAGTTCTTGAACTATCGTGGGTTTGTATGGATGGTACTTATTCTCATTTAACATTCTCTGTACCATTCATTAGTTTTGGTTAGTTTTGGTTAGTTTCCCGTCCTATAGTTCATACCGATGCACTAGGCTTTTTTTTTAAATGTTTCTGTCGCGGTTTTCAGTTTCAGTGTATCCGATTCTATGTTGTTCGAAGGCCTCATGGTCAATTAAATTAACTATGATTTTGGATGAATTTAATTTTATAAGGCAGTCGACGTTTAGCATCTCCAAATACCGTGCTGATGTCAGGACGGCGCTAATATGTAAAATTTTTCTTCGTTTAAATAGGGAATACCGGTTATTTTCAACAGGTTATAACAATTTGTTGCTTACATTTACGATTTTAATGGGAGAAAACACACTACTTATCAAAAAACAACTTTGAAACTTTCAATTATTTAATATCTAACGCCTCAAGAGCCCTCCTTAGATGTAAAAAAGATGACAAATAATTCATGGCTTACTTATAAAATAATCAAGACCAAGCTTTACGAAGTGTCATAAAACTTTTTGTGCACTTGTGAACTGGAACTGAAATCAACAGATCGATGGTATAATTGAAGAGATACCGGCTAAGTGAAGTCTAAAAATTGCCAAATGAAATGATCTGCCTCTATGAACAATATTAGATGCTAATGGAGGATACACGGTTGATCCTGTTTCGGCACCTTTTTCATTGATTCTTCTAATTAAAAGGAAAGTTAAAGATGGGGGTAAAAGTCAAAAGCTTATATAATTTTTACGGGGAAAGGCTATATCAGGAGCCCCGAGTATAATTGGAACTAATCAATTACTGAATCCGCCAATTGTAATGGGTATAAGTATAAAAAAATTGTAATAAATGCATGGTACTATTACATTAAAAATTTGATCCAATTATTAATAAAATTTATTTAAAATTAATGAAGTTAGGAAATTTATTTTTAAACTAGGATTAGATACCCTATTATTTTAAATGTAAATAAACTAAGCTATTGAAATGGTAAGGCCATTTCAATAGCTCACTTTAAACTTTACACACTAATTAGAATATGGTTTAACATAAACTCATAACCTTTTTGTGAAAAAAAAAAACTTAAATGAAGTTTTGTCGTTGACAAATGGACTCAAAAATAAAAGTCTGTTAATCTATACACTCTTTAGCTTTCTTATTTGATCGAAGATTTGATTTCATTTAATATGAGAATGAGACGAAATTTTATTGACTTAAATAGCATTGTCGATATTTATTTCTCAAATCAAATGAATCCAAAAACGCTTATGTTGTAGCAATCCAAGAACATCTCGGGTATATACTTAGATTTACCCTATTTGGTTGGGATTTAGCTACGTTGAACCCTCGACTAGATGTTCGACTACGATTACAGGAGACCGTTGTTATCTGTTGTGCGGTCCCACTCGAAATTTATGTCTATAAAGCCCTTCAATCTTAATTAACCGTGACTTCCGCGGAAGGTCGTTACTAGATCGCATCCTTATGTCAAGCTATCACGTTCCTGAACGTATATTTGCTTTACGGAATTTCCGAATTTACTCAATTAAAACCCTGAAAATTAATAATTTTATATTTCATTGGCGTTTCCATATTTACTCATGATTCAATGTTTGTAACGGATTGAGTGCAAGATTTTCGTCACGTCCCACATGATGTAAACGGGAAATAGTACAAAAAAGTCATTATACTAGATAAAGTAGAAAACGTCAGGGAATATATTGATGAAAATCCAATTATCAAAATAAATAAGAACTAAAAGTTCAGATTTTCAAGAAATTATATATTTTAACAGGACAATTGTTTCGACAACACCGTGTCTTTATCAAATGTAATGTTTACAAACTACTTGCTACTATATATAACCAAAAATGACCATAAAACCTTAATTAATGTTGTTGTGAGAATTTAAGTTCAATAAAGGAGAGGTATTTAAATCTAATTGATCGTTAAACAATACACTTTAATCCCCATGGCTTCCAATAAATTTAATTTTCTACTTTTTGTGGCTGTATGTAAAATATCAAAATTTTCGTCAAAAATGTGTTTTTCTGTGTTTAAGTGTGTATCATAATTAGAATATAGACTATCGTTTTTAGACGCTCTTTTATGTTCGTTAATGCGTTTCTTAAAGGATTTACCTGTTTGTCCAATATAAATTTTAGGACAAGATCCGCATTTCGACCTATAGACACCTGATTTTTGAGATTTTGGACATTTCGTTTTATTGTTTTTTAAATATTTTCCTATTGTGTTGTTAGTTCTGAAAGCTATTTTTAAACCACATTTTGACAAATGTTTTGAAACTTTTTCACTAGCTTCTCCTATGTATGTAATTATTTTAAATTGTTCATGTTCTGTATTAGGTTTCGAATAAATAGTTTACTGTTGTCTGGATTTGTTTTTTATTTATAATTTTATTTATAATGGACGGATTGTATCCAGACAACAGTAAACTCTATTTATCCAAAACCTAATACAGAACACGAACAATTTAAAACAATTACATACATAGGAGAACCTAGCCAAAAAGTTTCAAAACATTTGTCAAAATGTGGTTTAAAAATAGCTTTCAGAACTAACAACACAATAGGAAAATATTTACAAAACAATAAAACGAAATGTCCAAAATCTCAAAAATCAGGTGTCTACAGGTTGAAATGCGGATCTTGTCCTAAAATTTATATTGGACAAACAGGTAGATCCTTCAAGAAACGCATTAACGAACATAAAACAGCGTTTAAAAACAATAGTCTAGATTCTAATTATGCTACACACTTAAACACAGAAAAACGCATTTTTGGCAATTTTGATATTTTACATACAGCCACAAAAAGTAGAAAATTAAATTTATTGGAAGCCATGGAGTTTAACAAAATGAGACATTCAAATGTATTGCTTAACGTTCAATTAGATTTAAATACCTCTCCTTTATTGAACTTAAATTCTCACAACTTTAATTAAGGTTTTATGGTCATTTTTCGGTATATATAGTAGCAGGTAGTTTGTTAATATTTCATTTGATAAAGACACGGTGTGAAAATGCAACTTTTTGAAATGAAAAATAATTGTTATTGTTCCACCATTATAAAGGAGGTTCCCTAAATAAAATTATCCTTTCTTTTAGATCAAATAAATAATTTAAACACTGATTTTTCACCAATATCTCGCCTGGCATTCTAAATGTTTAAGTTTAGAAATCAATTTAGTTTGCTATATTGTTTTTAGTATATGTTATATTAAAATTAACCGATGTTTTCCCGGAATAATGATTCATTTTAGTGTCGTAATAAGATTTGAAAAGATTATATACCGTTATATTATGAAATTACAAAAACCTTGCCTCGTATATTGTTTGAGGGGGACGGAGCTTAAGGAAGGGAAGGGAAGGGCATGAACATTATCCCGATTGAGTGATTCCCATATTGGTAAAAAGTAAAGATTGTTTAGTTGCTTATAGATTTCTATTGATTCTCGGTTTTTTAGTTGAAGATTTTGATGGTCTTTGAACTTAGTCGATTAGTCGATATTTTTCGTCCGGTCTCTGCAATCTAATCTTTGCCACATATGCATGAAATGCTTTAAATTCCTGGTATCTTAAACGAATTTTGTCTTTGATGTTTTGAAAGTAAGGAAATACAACAGTGGGAAGTGCGGGGTTGCTTTCGGACTCTTTGTCTTTGGAATGTTCTGGTGAAATGTATTTTGTGATGGAATGCTTAATATCCCTAATGTGGACATTATTAAAGAGAAGAGCAGATGTAAGGTGTTTTTATTCTGGGTTCAGTGACTCAGGTTAAGATAGATTAAGGTAACGGTCTGTGTACATAGGTTTTTTGTATACAGAATGACCCAATGTCAGGTCTGGTCTATTGATGAGAACCAATTCAATGGTAAAATGTATGTCAAGGTATATAGAGTTTAAATGGCTAATAAAATCTTGGAGGGAATCTTGAAAATGAGACCAAATTAAAAAAAAGTATCATCAACTTAGCGTTTCCCTAATTTTGGTTTTAGATGGAAGATCGAGGCTTCCATAAATAAATATAGCGTATAAGTTCATGAAGTTTGCTAATAAATTCGACCTTTACAAGAAAAATATGTTCCAGAAAAGCAGATTCTCGGATTTTAATATATCTGAAGTAATGTTGGGAGTTTCAGAAATAAGAACTTTAGTAAATAGAGCTTCTTCGTCCTAAATGACCAGAATATCGTACGGATTAAATATAATTTTTTTTAGTAGTTCGATGAAGTTAATGGGATTAAGTTCCAAACTATCAGTTTTTCCTGTACAAGGCTTTAATATAGAAGCTAGATTTTGTCTATGCTAATTCTAACAATCTTGGTCGTTCCTTTCTGTTCCTGTAGCTGAGCCACCTAGGTGCCACATAAATATTAAAGCTTTAAATTAAAGCAATATTTATCGTAACCGTGTGAGCCGCAAATAAAAGCAAAATTATAAGCTGCAGTAAATTATTAATTGGCGCTTGCGCATTTTCTAAAGCTCGTGTAAATTCGTAGCTAATATGTACTCAAAATTCTAGTTCTGGATTCCTCCTGTGTCCGTTTTTGCTTAGTCGAAATTGCTGACGTTTCGCCAATCATCCTGTTGGCTTCTTCAGAGCTTGACTGACAGTTTCAAGTTCTGAAGAAGCCAACAGGATGATTGGCGAAACGTCAGCAATTTCGGCTAAGCAAAAACCGACGCAGGAGGAATCCACAAGTTTTGTAAAAAGCAATAACTAGAATAGTTGGACACGATTAAAATTTATATTAATATACTTATAGATTTGAGCTACATAAAAATATCTTTTTTGATTGAAGATTGTAGTTAAAACGCAGATAATTGACGTTTGATAAAAACAATGTTAGTCACAAGTTTGATTTCGCAGAGCGAGGCGACCGCTTAATAAACGACCGCATAAATTTAATGACTATGTGACGTGACCACCACAACTGACAAATCTCAAGATACCCATTTTGGCCTAAAATCTATCAAAAACAACCAATTGCCCCCAAACCCGCGACTAAAGTACTGGAAACTGGAAAAATGGGTGGTTATCGTTATGTTTTTATCAAATACGTGTTTTTGATTTAGTAAAACTTCATTGCGCAACGGCAGCACGTGGCTGTCCATATTTTTAAGTTGCTGAACTCTAAAGGTGTGTTAAAAACAATTTAAATAAGCAATAACTGTTTGATTGTTTTTTTTTTTTTTATTTCAAAATCGTGTAAAATGAAAAATGTTTTGGTGACAATGCTTAACGTTATTTTTAACGGGATCTCAATGTATTGTACTAACATGTTTAATACAAGGGATAGTGATTGACGGCAGTCAAAAAAACAACTTCAATAATTTTTTACTCTCTTCCTTAATTAATTTTCTTAGACTGCTGATCCGCTTCTTGTATAAATTCTCAGTTTTATTCAGGCAAGTTTGTTTACAAACAAATGCGCCGTTTTCAACTAAAAGCTTACCGGAATTAAGTTTGTTACCCAAACAGCACCTGTACATTCAAAATTAATTAGTTCAGCATACAAATTCGGGAAACTGGCACAGCGCTAAACCACGATAAATGACTGAGACCCCCCGTGCAAAACTCGGCTACATAAGGAATTTATCAATCAGAAGCAAAGACCGGTTGACAAGGCTCTGTTCTGTTTCTATACATTTTGGAATTGCTTGTCGAGCAGTTTGAGAAATTATGATTTAGCACGGATACATTATTATTGCGTATACGTATCAAACTCCAAAATTTAAAATGCGAGGCAATATCTTGCTCCTCCTGAATTAATCGCTCTGCTTTAATATTTGGCGATTAATAATTGATTTGAAAAATGTGCGATTTTAAATTTAAAATTGTTTCCAAATAAAAATAAGTTAGGAAAAAAGAGTTAAAGAAATGGTAGGAGACATAATGGATCGAGTTGTCCGTGGTAGGGCATGTCTACTGTATTCACTAGTGCGTGATCACAGGGTGAATTGAATATTTCGTTCATGTCAGAAGAATCAATAGATTTTCGGGAAACAACGACACACCCACTTATTCTAACTAGAGTTGCCTGGAGAGGGGAAAAGGTGTTAAAAACGTGCCACTGATGAAGACCGATCAGTTAGACACTACCAACAGGTTTAAACCAATGTTTCCTTTCTTTTTGTTAAAGGTTGATATTAAACGTTGTAATAAACCATGATATAAAAAAAGGTTTCTGAAGTAGAGTTATTTTATTGTAGGCAGCTGTTTTAAACAGCTTGCCCCTCTATTGCTATAGTATCTACTACGAGCTCGACTAAAATAGAATTGATTCTTGACCTTTGGGACACTTTGTATATTCAACTTCCTTCAAATTTTGTTTTTGAAGTTTTCTGATCAGACCACTATTATTTTCGAAGAAGAACTTTCCTGCACTACACTTTTCTAAATTATTTGACGTTATCTGGAATTAAAAAAAAACACTTGATATTAGTTTGAGACAAGAATAGAGATACAATACTGCTTTACACAGCCACAACTAAACCACAACATACAAACTTCTTCTTCTTCTTCGATTGAAATAATAATAATAATAATAATAAACTTTATTGTTTAACTGATGTATTATGCACAATTAATTCGCTAAGTATACAAATTCGGGAAACTGGCACTGTGCCAAACCACGATAAATGACTGAGACCCCGCTGGCAAAACTCGGCTACATAAAGAATTTATCAATCAGAAACAAAGACCGGTTCTCAAGGCTCTGTTCTGTTTTGTTCGGTGAAATGGCAATGTACCAGTAAACAACATGGTAAAACCAATGCAACCAAAAGCAACCATATAAAGAACTTGTATAAACAAAACTGAAAACCAAAAATAAAAACAACAGTATCTACAATAATCACCTGAAACATAAAATTCTTTGAACGCAAAAGTAAATTGATGCGGTATTAGATCATTGACATCATTGACATCTATATAATGTTTGAAAAACTGACACATACAAAATAGTCACTATTCAATGGAAATCTGTTGAGTGTACACTGAAGAAGTTGACAGTCATCTTGATTACCGACAACTCAAAATATGTCTGTTTGTCAAGTACGACTTAAACAGTCCCCATCTCCACAACTTTGTGATGTAAGGTAATGTCAATTTTTTAATTTTAATATTCTTTGCGGAAAGCCATTTGGAACTGACCGTTTTTCTGAAGCACCGCATGTAAAGTGATTTTCTTTTTCCTTTTTTTGACACATTTTTTTTCCAATTCCAAATGTTCTCATGAGCTGCTCGTTTGATTTTGATGATCTCAGAAATGTTTATTTAGATCTGTATTTGAGTATATACGATGTACAACAATGAATACCACAGCGGTGGCAGCTGAATCTTTTCTGAACTATTGCAAAGCGAGCGCCTCGGATTAAATTGTGAAAACCAAAAAATAAATATCAAACTGTAAATTTAATTAGACAACTGAAAAGGACAGAAAAATTTAAGGTTAACTTTAGTGCCACACTGACTTCACCAATACGGAAATGGCATTAAATTCTGCCCGAAGTGCAATACGCAGGTCATGAAGGAAACGTTTTGGAGAATATCTTTGATAAACTGGAATCCATTTAAGGCGCCATTTTTGATTTTCGAAATTCTTGCCTATAACATCAAAGAACCTCTCATTAAAGCTTTCATGATCTGCGAATTGCACTTCGGGAGGAATTTGTTACAGACTTTATTGATGAAGTCAGTTTGGCAAGGGATTTGATATGGGGTTTATCCATAAAATGTTTTTATTTATTAAATCTTTGTTCCATTTGGTTGGAATGGCTGGTTGAAATACAGTGCTGTAAAACACTTGAAATGTTGACAACAGCATATAGTAAATCTACAAGCTGTTCCAAGATGGCCGAGAAGACGCCGATAACGAACCTCGCTTTGGACGCCCCAGCGCGTCAATAACTGATGAAAGCGTTGAAGAAGTGAAACAAATGGTGTTGAAGAATCGCCGAATCACTATTAGAGAAGTGGCTGACGACATCGGCATCTCTATTCGCTCATGCCAAGCAATTTTTTGCGAAGTTTTGGGAATGAAACGTGTAGCAGCAAATTTGTTCCGAAACTGCTTAATTTTGAACAAAAAACCCTCGAAGGAGCATCGCTCAAGACCTGTTAAACGACGTCACTAATGATCCTAATATGCTCAAAAAGGTCATAATTGGTGACGAATCATGGTTATGAATCCCAAGCCCAGTTTTTCTAATGGAAGAATCCAGAATCGACAAGACCGTGGCATAGTACTGCAAGAGTTGTTACCACAAAGTCGTACGGTAAATAAAGAATATTACCTTGAAGTTATGCGCCGTTTGCGAGAAGCAATAAGAGGAAAACGTCACAATCATACCTCAGGCACCATATTCACCGGATGTGCCCCCCTACCACTTTTTTCTGCCCCCAAAACTCAAGAAACCCATGAAATGAAGGAGGTTTGGAACAATTATGGACATACTTTTTACAAAACTTCTGGAATCCTCCTGCGTCGGTTTTTGCTGAGTCGAACTTGCTGACGTTTCGCCAATCATCCTGTTGGCTTCTTCAGAGCCTGACTGAAACTCAGTAAAAACCGACGCAGGAGGAATCCAGAAGTTCTGTAAAAAGTATTACAGTAGCCTGTGTAAGTTTCTTTGTAAAATTGAGGATATAAATAAAAAATCGCTGGAAGAAATCAAGGCTATACGAGAAAGTGGTTACCAGAGGTGCTTCGAGGATTGGACACAACGTTACTACAAATGTATCTTTACTTTCAAGGAGACAACACTAATTTTGATAGATAAATAAATACTTTTTGATAAAACTTAAAAGTCACCTTAGTGTTTGGACACACCTCGTATCTCGTCTGGGTAAATTGTGGAATAATCTTCGTAACGTTATTTTTTCATCAAAGCTGTACTCGGGATTCTATATAACTCCTTGCCTTTTGGCAATACTATGATAGCTGATAGCCATTTCAGACAGGGATTTTGAAACCCTATCCTTTCGTCATCCATAAGCTTCGCGCATCGTGCATAGTTTGATCGGATTTGATTCGATTGCCTTCTTTGTAATCCGAGGAAATTTAGTCAAAGCATATATTCACGCCTTGCAAACTTGCATTAAATTACCTAGAATTGTAATGTTTTACAAATGTTTGTTAAGTGCTTGTCAGATTTATCTGGGTTATGAAGTAGATAATGTAAAGTGAGGCAAAAATAACGAAAAAAGTTCAAATAAAACATAGGACCTACATGTATTCCTGTGTACCTAAAACACGTGTCTGCTTTAATTTCCATAGATGTATCAATTGCTCGGTGGATCGTAAAAATTTAATGATCACGCAGTTCCAAAAATAATGGCCCCCGCTAGTGCAATTATTCCAGTTACCTAAAAAATATGTACCGTTGCTTCACTTTGTTTGTCTCAACGTGTGTCGTGATTATTTCTTATTGTCAAAATATTTTCTAAATTCTAAGGTATACTTAAAACCGAGCTCGAAAATTAGAGTCACAAATTCTTTGTTTTTAAGTGAAACCCTGGGGCATTTTTTTTCTAAAAATCGTAGAAACATATAATTAATATATTACTTTTCTATGCCATATTTCTCGTCTGCTTACAATTCGAATGTTCTTCAACTCTATTAAATACGCATTGCAAATTAGCGAAATCGTTTATGATACTCTTGTACCATATCCATTGCTCTGTCATTGCATAATCGATAATGCTAATTCTCTATCTGAAAACGTATTTTATCAAAAACGATTAAGTGTCATTTACCTGCTAATTATTCGCATGTTAATTGTTAATAACACAAATCACTTTACAATAAAGCTAGATACGAGTATGTATTAACAGTATTCCTGTATTGTGTTCTTATTTGAGTAGAAAATATGAAATTAAAAAATCTGTCGTCTTTTTAGTTACAAAAAATCAACACAACAAAATTTTCCCAAGAGACCACAAGTTAACCGAGCATTATGTTTCAATTAATTTTAATTTATCAAATTTTATTTAAATATGTTTGCAGATTTCGAAAATATGTAAAAACACCCGTTGATTTCTACTTTTTTGGTACAGAGAATAAGCAGCTAAAATATTGACGTCTAATTTTGGGACACCGTGTGATATGGTGATAGCACCACTTCTGCCGCCCGCTTATGCCCGCTGGTGCCTTCCGGTCATTTTTGTAAAATACTTTATTATTTTCATTTGTTTTAATTCGTGAAAAGCTAATATGTTGGGCGTGGTCTATAAAGCTCCGATGTTGTACTTCTGTGAATTTTTAAAAACAGACATTTTTTCATCAGGTACAAAAATACAAAAATAACCTGGAATACCATAAATGGGTTCAACTATTTATGATTTACCAATCATAACTTACCAAAATAAATATACCTTGCTCGTTTTGGTTCGATTACTGAATCGAATGAATTGTTTGGGTTGATCAAACGAGAAAAGTGATATGAGCACTATACACAGTTTAGACGATTCTTTAATCGTACAAGGATAGAGGAATACAGTGTTTCCCATGGTGACCGCCCCTTAGAAGTTTTGTGAGAAACAAAATTCATATTGTTGTGAAATTTGCTGTTTTCGCTTCAATTCCAAATGAAACACATAGTTTTTTATTGTTTTTTTGGAATTCGTCATAAATGTTTAAACAATATCCACGAATTGTTCCTACACTTATCTGACATCTTTTTCGCAAAAAATATTTATAATTTTTTCCTTTAAAAACCCTTCTTCGATAAAGTGAGATATTTTGCGAATTATTCAATTAACACTTTCACAGGTGATTGCTAATGAATGTACTTAAAAATTATGCATGTTTTGATAAAACAACCCAATGCTCTCGCGAACCCTGAAACGCTGATATTACGTTAGACGTGGCAACGTCTATCGCCTCCTTGGATCACGCTGCATAGACGTGACTGACCGCCCCGAGAATTTTTTATGAAGGAACAATATCAGATGTTTAAAAGAAAGTCTATTTTTATTGCAATCGCTTCAATTTGACAACTGATGTCAGTCCTGTTCATTAGTTTAGACCTGTACATGCAATGTAGAATGTTTGTGTTTTTTCTGCGATTTGACAAGAAGTTACTGGATAAGTACCATTAATATTTAATTTTTCAAATTCTATAGAGTAAAAAAATATTAAGGCCAACGAGTGCCAAGCGAAAATATACATTTTTTATTAGGCAAGGGTGTAAACTACTAAAAACTGTTAGCCAAAAATGTCGCAAATAATCGCAAAACTTATGCCAGTTAAAAATGTCAACCTCTGAGTGATAAAAATATTAACAATTAATATGCTCTTAAAGTTGTTTATCGCATGTATTGCTTGCGCAATGAGCCAATTATAATGCATTATTTTTATAAATTGAACCGAGGTGGCTTTTACTTCATGAAAATCCATTTATCAAAATAAATAAAAACTAAAAGTTCAGATTTTCACGAAATTATATAACATGACATGACATTTGATAAATACACGGTGTTGTCGAAACAATTGGCATGTCATAATATATAATTTCGTGAAAATCTGAACTTTTAGTTGATATTTATTTTCATTATTTTTATACATATTGTTTTCATTTTATACACACGTTTAAACTCAAAATTGTAAGACTACTTTTGTTTTTTCGTTTTTAGAACGAAATATCGAAAAAAACGTTGTTTCAATTCTGGAGTGTCTCTAGTAAGAAAAACCTTGTAGAAGAAATATTTAAAATATAAGTCTTAACTCGTGGCGTTATATGCCCATAACCGTCCACAAATTGCTGTACCATTCCACAGATATTATTAAACATTGTGTTGTGTCTATTGGGCAGCTCTCTGAGGAGGCCCAAGAGACACGTCACAAAGATTGTCTGCGATATCGCGAGCATCACACCCAAAAAAAAAATCGCGCATTGCCACGAATAAAGACTTGATGCGAAATTGGTGTCCTCTGAGCCCGTTATAGCCAGCCAGTTATATACCGACAAAAAACTGAAAGACCAAAAAAACCGCTATCACCTGATATATTGGCTCTACTTAAAAGCCCAGAACTTCCATGCCTTACAAAAAACATGAAAACATGACTATTTTTCGGAGAATATGACTTTGAGTGTATGGGTAGTGAGTCTGACATGTCATGACAGCGAGAATGACTAAAATTATAATTTACCTAGTGGGTTTCAGGGTTAAAAAAATTATGTTAGGTAGAAAACATCTCTACCAAAAGTTTATTTATAAGCCAATTCTAAGGCTTCTTCTTATCCTTTAAGTTTTTTGTGTTTCGTATGAACTCTTGCTTGCTGTGTTGTTTTAATAAAATAGTTATATTTTCAATAAGTTAATTTAATTTCGGTAAATAGTTCATATATTTGGAATTTGTTCACTAGTATGTTTTCTGTTTCCTTAAATACCGTTAAATTATTTCACGTGACTGTAGAAGCTTTTTGAATAAAACTGTGCAGTAATTGCAAAATGTTTCCAATTTTTTTTATTCTAGTTTTGGTATATCTTTAAAATATACTCCGAAAAATACTAATGTGGCAACGCTGGAAAATTGAAAAAAAATTGTATTATTATTTACCAGCAATGTATAATAATAATAAATAATCATTTTTTTTAAGGTTTTTAAGTTACTAGAAAATAATGGAATTAATGCAACCTAGTTTGGGCAATGGACCCACAATGCGCCATGCGGAACGTATTTTCAAGGCGTATTTCTTAGTAACAAAAGTGCTTATTGTCCTAGCCATAGCTCTCTATTTAAGCTGGATTTAATAAGTCTAAAGTGAATTTGTATGCTATTTACAAATCTTCTGGATTCCTCCTGCGCCGGTTGTTTATAACACATAAACAACAACAAGAAAAACAGCCGACATAGGAGAAATCCAGAAGATTTGTAGATAGTGCGTTTAAAACTCTTCGTATTCGAAACAGTAATTGGTGAACATTATTTATGGGAGTTGATTTTCTGTTGCCCAAAGATGCCCATTGTGTGATATCTCTTTTTGATGGAGAGCGCACACGGTGTTAAATTAATGTTAATCCTGTGAATGGAATTTTTTGAAATACTATTTTTACAATATCTTTTTCCGCAGCTTTAATACTCCCATTTTCCAGATAATTTTTCATGAACCTTCTGTGCGATTCATTGAACTATTTGCAAAGAAAATGGATTATTTTGCATAATTTGAATACTACAAAATTAACGTCATTCAACATCCAGTCATCTTTTTTTGTAATTTTTCGTCAAGGAGTTTCAATTGATTTATACCTGACCAGCCTTGTGAAATCTTTATATATAACACTTAAATTTTGATTGGTGCCGTATGACAATATCTTAAATTTTTTAAAACCCGGTAACAGATTGGTATTGAACAACATGTGGGTATTCATTTCAAAGCAATGACTTTTTTTGTTACTATATTTTTTTACAAAGTGTACGACGACGTCCTCTGTATAAAATATTTGATATTACATGCACAGTTTCTAAGTACGTTTAGTAGCTATCACCTGTGAAAATGTAAATAGAATGCCCGAAAGGATAATTCCGTAGGTTAAATTGCGCATAAAATAATAGCAATAACCGTAACAGGGTACTGATGCTGTTCTGCTTCTGGGGCCCCAAGTCTTCAAAACTAAAGGAGTTAACCGCAAACTTTACTTCAATACTTTGTGTGGACGCTAACAGGAACAATTGTTTAAATTTCTATGTCGAATTCGTAAATGTAATAAAAAACTGTATATTCCGTTGCAAGTTTCAATGGACCAGAAATACTGCAAAATCGCAATAGTGTGGCAAATGGCATTCGAGTCACGAGTTTATTTGGCATGAGCGGAGCGCAGCGGAAAGAGTGTTTAATAAACGAGTGACCTAAAAAGTTTGCTAAACGTGTTGCATAGTATTTTTTTTCTACGACCGTTAGTTTCTGATTCTGATTCTGATTGCTTGTGGTAATATTTGGAAAAAATCCAAAGTGGCTCGAATGCGTGGGACAAGAAACTCACATGGTAAAGTGACGTTTTCCGCACGCTAGATCGTTGCAAAAAGGCATTTTACAGAAGGGAGAAGAGAAATATTTTTAAATTCTACGCCAGTGCCAATTTTGACCATATACCACGTTTCACAACAATATCAATGTTGGTTCTCAGGGGAAACTGTATAAATGATCCAAATTTTAAAGTGGTTAGGATTCGTTGTCCATAAACATCTAACCTGGATGGAATACAATAAGTTCACCTATTCATACGCTATTCATCAATCGTATCAAAATGTTCTTTGTCCGCCAACTAAAGTAAATAAAAACCTATAAATACCGGGCAATACATCATACCTCATACTAATCAGAACTCGGAAATCTGCTGACGAAAGACGCAGTTTCCCTTTTCGTATAAGATTGATCCTTCTGGAAGCTCCACTATCATTAAAGTGAATCCTAAATTCGGCATACGACTCCAATTTGTCCCAAGTGCTTTGTTTGGTTAGGTCAAACTACAGTGCCTGTGTCCACACAAAATTAATTCACACAAGAACGGGCAATGTGTCTAACGTTATTACTCACGCCGTCCGGTATTGGGCGGGGAAAACTCAACGCGGGGTTTTAAGTGAAATACTTGCTTAAGACTCATTTACATTTTGCGTTTCAATACCTACACAAGCTTGCTGGTTTTGGCCAGTTTTTGTTATTATGGTGTTGACAAAATATGACAATAAGGCAAAGAAAACACGTATTGACCATAAAATCAACTGAAAAATGATTTTCGTGTACATAAAATAAGAATAAAAACGCTTGTGACGTCTACTAATCAAAACAAACATAGTTGATGGCATTTAATGAATATAATGACGAGTATCCTACCGCACGAGATATTGATATTTCTTAGGGTTATTCATAGACACTATTGGTGACAAAATACTTTTCAACCTTGTTAATTCTTCCACAAGCTACTGTAATACTTTTTACAAAACTTCTGGATTCGTCCTGCGTCGGTTTTTGCTGAGTTGAACTTGCCGACGTTTGGCCAATCATCCTATTGGGTTGCAACTAGCTCGCACTTTACTCTGTACATGTTTATATGTTGTTTGATGGGGGCGGAGCTAGATGAGGGGCTTGAACACCGTCTCGGATGACCGATTCTCATATTGGTGACAGGTAGAAATTTCAACACTTTTTGTTTTAATTTGATTATCTTAAACTGGTATTTATCAAGTAAAAGCCAGCTTAGTTCAATTATATACATCCCACTAACAGGGAAAACTGACAGTTTCGTACTTAATTCCTTTCACTTCATTGAACAATTAAAAAGCATTACATTAGGTATACAAGATAGTTAGTTCCGACGTAGAATCCTCTCTTTACCAAATTTCTTATTCCTGAAACTCTCAACATCATTTCAGATATATTAAAGTCCGAGAATGTGGAACCAAACCTTCGCACTTTAATTGAAAAGTGCTTGTCTGGAACATATTTTTCTTATAACGGTCAAATTTTTGAACAAATGTCGGGAACAACTATGGGTTCTCCACTATCACCAGTCATCGCGAATATATTTATGGCAGCCTTTGAGAAGAAAGCTCTCGACACCTTTCATCTAAAACCAAAATTTAGCGTTTCCATCGATGATACTTTTGTTATTTGGCCTCATGGTCAAGAAACCCTAGTGGATTTTCCTAGACATTTAAACTCTATACATCCTAACATACGTTTTGCCATTGAGTTGGAAACTAATAATAACCGTCTATTCTATATATTCTTATCAATAGAAAATAAGACATAACATCGCGAAACGAAATCAGTTCTTCTACCAACGAAAAATCTCAAAGTCTATAGGAATTTATAAACAACCTAACAATATTAACCGCGACTCAGGTCTCTACCTGTCACCAATATTGGAATCAGTCATCCGAGATGGTGTTTATGTCCCTGATTTAGCTCTGCCCCCTTCAAACAATATATAAGCAGGTATAGAGTAAAATATGAGCCAGTTTCAGTCAAGCTCTAAAGAAGCCAACAGGATGATTGGCGAAACGTTAGCTAGTTCGACTCAACAAAAACCGACGCAAGCGAAATCCAGAAGTTTTGTAAAAACTTGCTTATCCTGGTTTTCCTTTAACATGGGTGGCGAAGGCTTGTAATATTGACAGTATAAAGTGTATGTTTTTTATGTCTAGATTCACTCTTTTCTAGTATGAAGTTGAAGCAGTCTCAGCTTCATAGGTCCGAAATGTTTTAAAAAATCATCATTACGTATAAAAGCGCCTTTTTAAAAATATCTTATTTTGCTTTACGGTATCAGTCGTTGGTCCATGGATTGTAGTGGTTCCAAGAAAAAAAGTGTAGTGGCAACAGTGCGGGAAAGTCGACGCTTTCGTGAGAATGCCGTGACGCACCCCACGAGGGAGCTATGTGTCTAATAGTTTCCAATTTTTAATGGCGATTGTACACGGTAAATTTGTGTTAGCGTAAATTCCCTCATCCACTTCAAGGTGTTGCTGTATACATAAGAATATAGAAAGAGAATCATTTGATAATTTAAAGAAACTTTTAAAAAGCAAACAATATTATGGTTATTTATCCTTACTTACTTACTAGTTCATGGAAACTGTTTCATTTTTTTTGTTTTGCCTGATTTTTAATACACATATGGGAGTAATTTTGTCGTGTGGAATTAAAAAGAACAAACTAAATTTTGAATCTTTGACATAATTTTTGGTATTAGTCAGTTTGCCAAGCAAATAGACAACTTTGTATATGCTAAACAAATAAAAAAATCGAAGTGAACTAAAAAGCAAATGTCGAGAAATAAGCTTGCCAGTGAAAGGTAAAATAACAATTTTCAAGAATTCCGCAATAAATAGTCGATAAGAAACATCTGCAATATAAGACAACAATAAATAAATATGAAAAAAGTACTTTAATATTGAGTGATCGGTTATTTGCTGAATTTAAGCATTTATTAGTCAGTTTGCCAAGCAAATAGACAACTTCGTATATGCTAAACAAATAAAGAAATCGAAGTGAACTAAAACAGCAAATATCGAGAAATAAGCTTGCCAGTGAAAGATAAAATAATAATTTGCAAGAATTCCGCAATAAATAGTCGATAAGAAACCTTGAAAATCTGTAATATAAGACAACAATAAATAAATATGAAAAAAGTACTTTAATATTGAGTGATCGGTTATTTGCTGAATTTAAGCATTATTAGTCAGTTTGCCAAGCAAATAGACAACTTCGTATATGCTAAACAAATAAAGAAATCGAAGTGAACTAAAATAGCAAATGTCGAGAAATAAGCTTCAAAGTGAGAGGTAAAATAATCATTTTCAAGAATTCCGCAAGAAATAGTCGATAAGAAACCTTGAAAATCTGCAATATAAGACAACAATAAATAAATATGAAAAAAGTACTTTAATATTGAGTGATCGGTTATTTGCTGAATTTAAGCATTTATTAGTCAGTTTGCCAAGCAAATAGACAACTTCGTATATGCTAAACAAATAAAGAAATCGAAGTGAACTAAAACAGCAAATATCGAGAAATAAGCTTGCCAGTGAAAGATAAAATAATAATTTGCAAGAATTCCGCAATAAATAGTCGATAAGAAACCTTGAAAATCTGTAATATAAGACAACAATAAATAAATATGAAAAAAGTACTTTAATATTGAGTGATCGGTTATTTGCTGAATTTAAGCATTATTAGTCAGTTTGCCAAGCAAATAGACAACTTCGTATATGCTAAACAAATAAAGAAATCGAAGTGAACTAAAACAGCAAATATCGAGAAATAAGCTTGCCAGTGAAAGATAAAATAATAATTTGCAAGAATTCCGCAATAAATAGTCGATAAGAAACCTTGAAAATCTGTAATATAAGACAACAATAAATAAATATGAAAAAAGTACTTTAATATTGAGTGATCGGTTATTTGCTGAATTTAAGCATTATTAGTCAGTTTGCCAAGCAAATAGACAACTTCGTATATGCTAAACAAATAAAGAAATCGAAGTGAACTAAAATAGCAAATGTCGAGAAATAAGCTTCAAAGTGAGAGGTAAAATAATCATTTTCAAGAATTCCGCAAGAAATAGTCGATAAGAAACCTTGAAAATCTGCAATATAAGACAACAATAAATAAATATGAAAAAAGTACTTTAATATTGAGTGATCGGTTATTTGCTGAATTTAAGCATTTATTACCCAGTTTGCCAAGCAAATAGACAACTTCGTATATGCTAAACAAATAAAGTAATCGAAGTGAACTAAAATAGCAAATGTCGAGAAATAAGCTTCAAAGTGAGAGGTAAAATAATCATTTTCAAGAATTCCGCAGTAAATGGTAGATAAAAAACCTTGAAAATGTGCAACATAAGACAACAACAAATAAATATGAAAAAAGTACTTTAATATTGAGTGATCGGTTATTTGCTGAATTTAAGCATTTATTAGTCAGTTTGCCAAGCAAATAGACAACTTCGTATATGCTAAACAAATAAAGTAATCGAAGTGAACTAAAATAGCAAATGTCGAGAAATAAGCTTCAAAGTGAGAGGTAAAATAATCATTTTCAAGAATTCCGCAAGAAATAGTCGATAAGAAACCTTGAAAATCTGCAATATAAGACAACAATAAATAAATATGAAAAAAGTACTTTAATATTGAGTGATCGGTTATTTGCTGAATTTAAGCATTTATTAGCCAGTTTGCCAAGCAAATAGACAACTTCGTATATGCTAAACAAATAAAGAAATCGAAGTGAACTAAAATAGCAAATGTCGAGAAATAAGCTTCAAAGTGAGAGGTAAAATAATCATTTTCAAGAATTCCGCAAGAAATAGTCGATAAGAAACCTTGAAAATCTGCAATATAAGACAACAATAAATAAATATGAAAAATGTACTTTAATATTGAGTGATCGGTTATTTGCTGAATTTAAGCATTATTAGTCAGTTTGCCAAGCAAATAGACAACTTCGTATATGCTAAACAAATAAAGAAATCGAAGTGAACTAAAACAGCAAATATCGAGAAATAAGCTTGCCAGTGAAAGATAAAATAATAATTTGCAAGAATTCCGCAATAAATAGTCGATAAGAAACCTTGAAAATCTGCAATATAAGACAACAATAAATAAATATGAAAAAAGTACTTTAATATTGAGTGATCGGTTATTTGCTGAATTTAAGCATTTATTAGCCAGTTTGCCAAGCAAATAGACAACTTCGTATATGCTAAACAAATAAAGAAATCGAAGTGAACGAAAATAGCAAATGTCGAGAAATAAGCTTCAAAGTGAGAGGTAAAATAATCATTTTCAAGAATTCCGCAAGAAATAGTCGATAAGAAACCTTGAAAATCTGCAATATAAGACAACAATAAATAAATATGAAAAAAGTACTTTAATATTGAGTGATCGGTTATTTGCTGAATTTAAGCATTATTAGTCAGTTTGCCAAGCAAATAGACAACTTCGTATATGCTAAACAAATAAAGAAATCGAAGTGAACTAAAACAGCAAATATCGAGAAATAAGCTTGCCAGTGAAAGATAAAATAATAATTTGCAAGAATTCCGCAATAAATAGTCGATAAGAAACCTTGAAAATCTGCAATATAAGACAACAATAAATAAATATGAAAAAAGTACTTTAATATTGAGTGATCGGTTATTTGCTGAATTTAAGCATTTATTAGCCAGTTTGCCAAGCAAATAGACAACTTCGTATATGCTAAACAAATAAAGAAATCGAAGTGAACTAAAATAGCAAATGTCGAGAAATAAGCTTCAAAGTGAGAGGTAAAATAATCATTTTCAAGAATTCCGCAGTAAATGGTAGATAAAAAACCTTGAAAATGTGCAACATAAGACAACAATAAATAAATATGAAAAAAGTACTTTAATATTGAGTGATCGGTTATTTGCTGAATTTAAGCATTTATTAGTCAGTTTGCCAAGCAAATAGACAACTTCGTATATGCTAAACAAATAAAGTAATCGAAGTGAACTAAAATAGCAAATGTCGAGAAATAAGCTTCAAAGTGAGAGGTAAAATAATCATTTTCAAGAATTCCGCAATAAATAGTCGATAAGAAACCTTGAAAATCTGTAATATAAGACAACAATAAATAAATATGAAAAAAGTACTTTAATATTGAGTGATCGGTTACCTGCTGAATTTAAGCATTTTATCTCTACAACCTTAACCGCTAAAATTACAATGAGGGAATTATTTAAAAGAAAGAGGATAAAAGTTATAAAACCATCCCTTGGGGTCAAACGTATAGCGACTAACAGTATTTTTTACGCCCTTGCGGGCAGAGTTAAGCCCCGCGGCAAAAAATCCAACAGCTGGTAAATTATGGCGAAAAGTATAATAAATTTGAAGGAGAAACTTCCTTTTAATTAGCAAACCCTTTTTTAATATTCTGACCATAATTAGCGCAATCTGATTGATGAAACAATTTTCGTTAAAAGCATATTCTGGTAGGATGTTGAAGGATTACTTTCAGGGAAAAACAAATAAGATTAATTATCCATTGTCTTCAGTCCCTAACTAGTGGTCTAAAAAACATACACGACATAGATTAATTTTAGTTTACCGAGACATGAAGCTTTAAATTATCTCTTGTTAGAGGTTACGATTAACCTAAGCTAAAACTTTTTTTTTAATTCTAACTATGAAATAAGTCTTCACTGGTTAATAATGTTATTTGTAAATATTCATTAGTTAATTTTAGTAAAAAGATCTTTTTCATGAACATGGGTCTGTGGGACTTTCGTTTTTAAGATATAACAGGTATTTATAAATTTCCAGAATTATAAAAAAATATTAAATATAATTTTCTAAATTTGCAACTTCAAATCAGATACACGAATTATTTGAAATCGAAGTCCAGTCTTGTTTTATTTAGAAATGTTATACGAGTACAACGACTTCAAAAGAGTGAAGTATTTTACAATGGAACTAAGCTGGTTTTTACTTGATAAATACCAGTTTAAGATAATTAAATTAAAACAAAAAATGTTCAGATTTTCACAGTTGTTTATTGATTTATAACAGTTGTTTCTGCAACACCTTGAGTTTTTCAAATACAAAGGACGACAATATTCCCATTTCTGCATATATAAACAGGTAGTAACAAAACTATTCTATTACTTAATGCCGAATTGGATTTAAATAGGTCTTCATTGTTAAATTTAAATTTAGAAGCCTACAACGGTAAGTAAAAACATATTACACATATTACAACCTGCTTTTATATATATATATATATATATATATATATATATATATATATATATATATATATATATATATATATATATATATATATATATATATATATATATATATATATATATATATTACATATTGTATATGATAAAAGCACGGTGTTGCCCAAACGGTTGTCATAAACAAATAAAGCGCCAAAATTTACCGGCCTGAATATGAAAGAAACAAAGTAGAGTAACATTTTTTTATTATTTTTCAATGTAATCCCCCTTAACTTCAATACACTTATTACATTTCTTTATTAACAACTCAATCCTTTTAAAAATATATTCTTTTGTTTTATATACAAAATGAGCTAAAACAGTCTCTTTTAACTCAACTTCGTCGTTAAACCGCCGTCCACGTAAGCCCTTTTTTAAATATCCAAACAAATAATAGTCGCTGGGGGCCATATCTGGACTATAGGGAGCATGATCTATCTGTTGGACCCACACTCTAAAATGGCCGCTTGTGCAACACCAGCAGTATGGACAGGTGCATTATCGTGCAAAAGACGCTGGTCAGTTTTCCTCGACATTTTACACGTATGCAGTCTCGCAATTTATGTAATAATGTTGCGTAATATTTACCATTCACAGTGTATTAGTTTCTTTAAAATCTATCAAAAGAATTCCTTCACAATCCCAAAGGACCCTTTTTGTTGACTGGCAGACTCTGAATTTTTTTGGACTTGCTTCACCCTTACGACGCCACTCCATTGATTCTTTTTTCGATAGAGGGTCATAATAAAGAACCATAGTTTCCTCTCCCGTAACAATAGTTATCACAAGCTTCGGTTCCGACCCACAGAGTTCCAAAAAAGACCGCGCACACTCGACACGGTGTTGTGCAGGATTCTGAGCTTAGTTTAGTAATTTCTAAGATTTCCTTGACCTTTAAACGTCTATCACTCAATACCACCTCTTCCACAATCGCAACAATATGTTCCGTAATGACCTCCACTGGTCGACCAGTTCTTGAATCATCTTTAATATACTCCTGCACCATTCGAAAACGTTTTGCCCATTCTTTCACTACAGAATACGAAGGAGAACATCCAGCCTTTCTTTAATAATTTTAGGTGCTAACCCTTCTTTTGTCAAAAACTTTATGACCGCTTTATACTCAATTGTTGACACGTATTGTTTAGAATGCTGTCAATAAAAGGCTATTTGACGAAAGACTTCAATTTTTTTTCGCAGCCTAATTAGATACATATTTAAAGGAAGACAAAGTTTTATCGTGATACTGGAGCTGCATCTATGTAAGGCCGGGAAATTTTGATGCTTACCACGTACATATCATTCCTGTATTGGTATTGGTATTAACGGGGGCGCTCCCCGCGGGCATCCAAGCACTTAGGCCACCAGAGGGGCCCGTTGTGCCCCCAGACCGCGCTAGAGGGCGTCCGGAATGCCGCTCCTCCTGTAGAAGGTCAACAACTCTTTTAGCCCAATACTGTGTAATGAGTCCGGATCGATCAGGGCCGTTCCGAAGACTCCAAATCTTACCCATGTCAAAACAGGACACTTGGTGAGCAGATGATACAGGGTCTCCTCCCCTGCACCACCTGCACTCCGGGTCGTCTCCAATGCCTAGCAAGCAAAGATGACTCCTAAGTTTGCAATGTCCTGTGTAGGCCCCTGTTATTGCTCTACACTCCCTTCGCGTACCTCATTCCCAGAGAAACCTTCCAGCCCACCACGGCCCGTTCTCTCACCCAGGCTTCGAGAGCTCCCCGCGTCACGCATGGGGCGATCCCCAAGCGCGGATCATTCCTGTATAACGCAACAAAGAAAAATAAACAACAAAACTTACATAAATTTTCATAACAGAGTCCCAAAAAAGGTCAGCGCATTTTGTGTTTTTTTCTTGATGTCATGAATTGTGAATATTAAGAATTTTAATAAGTGACAAACACATCGCCTTCATTATGCTGGATAATATCTAAGGTACATTATTAAGGACTTTTTATTTGGTACTTCAATCCTGTTGTTGGCTGTCCTTTGCTGTTTCTCTTCGTTCTTTTCTTCCCATCCTATTTTTGTGTCTATGTACTATTGAATTTAAAGTATTAATTACGAATTCAAAAATATCGGCAACAGAACGCCCTCGATTGTCACATAAACAACGGAACCATATCGTTTTAGCGTGATGAGTTGTAAACAGAAACGTCCACATCACAGAAATGCGAAAATATAATTCTATTTGGTGATTGCTACGTTTGTATACCGATAGCGATTGGCTAGTAATTGTTGCAATGCTTTTATTGCACTCGGAATCGGAGAACATAATATTGGGCTATAGCGGTTTGCATATTTGATTCCCATAATATTTTGTCATTTCAATTTTGGTAAACCTTTCGGTTGTAGTATGATTTATTCGCCCACATAGCTTGAAGATAATTGTATTTTTATTAAACCAATACAAACGAATTATAGCGTCTTACATTAACTGATGGGTTTCCTCAATTCAAAACACATTGTGAGCAGAGTTATATATACGGTTTAATTTTTTTGTCTTCTCTCATTTATCTTTTAAATAATATATTACTCCTATTAAATTCAATGTTCCTCTCTATTAGGCTATTTTTCAATCAAATATTTAAAAAAGTGTAGCCAATCTTAGTGTCTTAAAAAAAATATTGTAATTATGGTGGACATTTACTGACCAGTATTGATTCAAAAAAAAAGAGAAAAAAAAAACGAAGCACAACTAAACCCCTCCACAAAATGAAAAACTTTTTAATTAATTTTTAGTTTAAATCATTTTCAGTTTGAAATGTGTGAGGGCCATTGATCCATTTTTGATAGATGTAACTTTCAGTAAAAAGTAACAAAATAGTAATAATCTATGTATTAAGAGCGCGAAGTGAAACATTACAGTTCAAACGAGAACTATTTTCAAACGTGAATTGAACATTATTGGAATTAGCAAAAAGATCTCTAATCGGGTAAGATCATATTTGAATAGCGTTTAATAATAATTACATTTTTTTAAAACAAACCTTTCTCTAGTTTAATTTGTTTTTCATATCAAAAAGAATATTTCTAAGTGTCCCTTTACCCAGAATTGGATTGCGCAAGCAATAAAAAAAACTCCATGTGAAAATAGCTTAATATGCTTAAAATAATATATTTGATTGTTTATCCTTTTTTTCATAATCACGGAAAGTCGTTTTATTTTTTTTTTTCGATGAATATTATCACTGAATTAATGCATATTATGAAGCTTTCGATATTTGGTACTGCAAAATGCAAATAGTAACATGCATAAATGTGGATATAAACGTCAAGTCAAAAAATGGACCCATTTAAAAGATCTCACAAATTCGTTTCGATGTCTCTTCACGATGTTACTCTATTTACACATCCACTCAATCTTTCTTCATGTTGCATTAAGACCCAATATATCCACGTCAAGATTCATCACATTAGGTTTCTCGACAAAAAAGAAAATAAAAGGTAACGGAGGAAAATATAGATTGCGATTACGAGGCTCTCATGGACGAGATATAGAGCAAACCGTATGAAATACTTATGATTCAAAGCGTGTGATATTCTGTTGATTGTCCATGTGGAGAAATAACTGCGTGGTTAATTTTTTGGAGAAATAAAAATGAAATATTGCTTAAGGAGTGATGGTAAGCCAAATTAATGGCAAATTACTAATTGCTATATATCAAACAAATATGGAGTTTCTTGTTCTTTAATCTTATTCTTATTCGAAATAGAAGCTAAATCGTATTTTAAATATCGATCTTGGATATAGAAACTGAAAATGGTTTCATTGGAATTCCGAGACACAAAGAATGATTTTTTCTTTAAAATATTAAAAAAAAAATAAAAATCCGTCCCCTCTACCTATGCAAAAATGATTTCTATTCATATTAAACGAAAACACGGCATGTAAAACAACCAAATATGTGCATTTCTTATAATGATTCTTGCATAAAATTTTCGTTTTAAAAGTTTTTCGTTCAGTTACAAACTTCTACCACATTGTTATGTAAAATTTATTTTATCCTTTAAGTATTACTTTGTTCCCACTAATATTTATTATTGTTTTGAAGTAGAAAAGTAAATTTTGATATCGTAAAAGAATTCCATCTTCGAGGTGATTAAAATAACAAGAATATTATTTATATATATATTTATATTTTATATTATATTATTTAGACAATTTATTATCTTTTTGCGGACAAGTTTTTTTTTGCTTTCTACAATATTACGTATTTTGCGGAAACAGGTGCACAATGAATTTAGAATTATCCGATCGGCAAACGACATTGGGTACATACACGTCCCTAATTAAGGAATTCCGTGACTCCAGCAATCTTGAGAGTCGAGAGTGACTTAACCACTTTAATCGATTAAGTTTTAGAGAAAATTACGCTTTGATTGGAGATAAAATTAGAACTTAAGAGATTGCAGACCATGCCAATTATACAGGCTATGTGGACTTGGTTTTCCCATTGAATGCAAATGGAAATTATACCGGTATGTTACCAGTGGTAAGTTTGGACTTACCCCTGGTAGTGGTAGTGTTAGAAATTTTTTGATTCGAAAAAATAGTCGTTAGGGACAAACCTAAAACAAAAGAGAATAGAAGAGGGGGGAAATTCTGTGAAAATAGTACTAAATAATAAATATACGAAAAGAGTTGATCCAATTTCTGGAGTTCACCAGGGTGTTGATTAATTGGCATTAAAAACCCTGCTCATTTCTTGCTTGACTAGATCCATTGCAACGACTTTTCAACATTGCTTTTGGCTGTTGATCTAGAAAAAGACAGAATATGTCAGAAAAACAACTACATTTTTGCTGTCTAATAGCTATAGAAACTTAAAATCAGCATAAAGGACTATTTCAGAATAACATTAGCCTAAATTAAACTTGCCAATTTTGGTTTCATTAGAAAAAACAGTTGGTCTGACAGGGTACAGCTTTCGTGCATAAAAATAACCAGTAAGGTGATATTTTACATGAAAACGTGAATAGGCATAAAAAAATGTTGGTTTTTATTGAATTCAATTTTAAAGTCCTTGCCCTAATGGCAAAATTTGCCGCAAAAATATTTTTTGTCCAAGAATTATGTAGTTCTACTGTGTACCTTTAATTATGGGATATTTTGTATAGGGGAGGGTGAGGCAAGGCGGCCTTCTTATTATTTTTTGTTTCTTTTAACCATCATGTCGATTTATTTTTAGCTTCTAAAAAAATTTTTTTGGTTAGTTTGATTAGAAAAATGATGAAAAAAAAATTGGTTAATTTGGGGCAAGGAAGCCACCTTTCCCCACCCTCCCCTAAGCACAGTTAGCTGTGGAGTTATGATTGGTTTGCAGTTAATAATTAAAAAAAAAGACAAAAGTTCTACAATTTCTTAGTATTTCTACTAATGCTTTTACCTAAAACAACAGGTGTTCGAATATTTTGAAATATTTTTGGATAATAATGGAGTATATTTTTAAGAGTCTGTGTTTATTTCTGCGCTTCAGAAAAAAATGGAAAACCACGTTAGCCGTTTGAAAAACGTAGGTATTTACGTTAGCGTATACGTAAAACAAAGTGGTCGAAAAGCTATATTATTCAGTTTATTCTTTTCCGGTTAACCACACGCAAAATTGGATAGACACGCATTGTAAATTCACAGAGCAAATAGCGGTCCAAAATCTCCAATCGCAAACGACGAATTACCATTCATTGTCAAGCCGACAAGCCGGTTGCTGTTAATCCGTAGATGGTTAGTTTTATTATTCACAAAACACAAAAAGGTCATCATTAATTTATCAGAGGCGCCAATTTTGCGTTTGTGAATGTGGGGATGGTAATGCGGCATTGATTTCCAATTTCAGTTTTGTACAATTATTTCGCTTAATTTAGAATGTTGTGGATCGAAGGGACGGTGTAGAATTTAGCTCTGGAAATTTAAATAGGATTTAGTAGTTGCTTGAGATTTTAGCTTCGTTTTCGATATGCGTCCTTAATACAAGTTGGGGCTGCCAAGTATTTAATAATCTGATAATGTTGGTAAAATTATACAGGCAGTTTTGAATATGATATTTCTTCGGATATCTCGGAATGTTGTGTGTGCAGTGGCCACAGACTTTTTACATTATCCATATTAGAGCCAACTAGATTGTTTTCTAAAAATTGTATTTCAAAAATAATCCGCTTCCCGGTTTCTTGTACTAGAGGGACGCATTGTTTTTCTATCGTGCTTCTGCGGACCACCATGGAACTTTCGCAAAATCGATGTAATTTAATTGTACATACACCCTGTATAAAGCGTATTTCATGTACCGTCGAACTTCAAAGTCACGACAAACTTTGATAAATATAAAAAAAATTACAAGTAATAATGATTTCCAATGATATGATATGAGATGATTCGAGAAAAATGAAACTCTCTCTCGACACAATTTAGGATATTGTCTAAACCAAATTATCCCATGTTTTATGGTTTTTCATTAACGCCTAATAATTTAACCACGAAAACGGCGATTTTAACGGTGTATTAATTGCATTTTTGATTTTTTTCCCACAATCGACACGGCCTGTACATAATTGAAAAAATGCCGGAAATAGAGATCGTAACCCTGGATAGTCCATGACTTTTTCCGACAGAGTAATTGATTCTCGAGAAAATAATTTTTTTCTGAAACCGTGGAGTACGCCGTAATAGTCAATGACGTCATGGCGACTGGACTGAGCTCGAGAAATAGCGATTTTCATGTGGATTTTTTTTTATATGTCGAACAGCGTGCGTGATGGAGGAAAACCGTTAATACAAAAATTGTAGTTTTTGATACGGCCTATAACAGTGTCTAAGGAGATTAGCCATATTTGTTACGAATTTTGATTTACGATTAATAAATTTCTCCCAAAAAGTACAATTTTCAGGGTCTTTTAAATTTTTTCCCATAATCTCCCATAAAAAAAACAAAAATTTGAAAAAAACTCTTTGGGGTATTTGATTGCTCCCAATTTAAAGATAAAGATGGGTCCGGACTTCTACTCCTCTGCCAAATCGGAAGTCGGTAGCTGCAAATTTGGAGCACCTATTAGGTTTTTTAATATTGCACGGAATATCGCGAACACTTGTACAATTGGCAAAAAAACTTAAATACAAAAGTTTTAGCTATCTATATAGGCTATATCGTCATGTAAATTAAACTGACATCTGAAACACAGTATTTAAATTATAGCCAATTTTCAATAACAGGGGGACCCATTTTTCAGTTTTTTTGAATATGCGGCGCACCCTGTACATTTTTAAAACTTGTCAAGAATCAAAGTTCATGGAGTCGAATCTTCTGTGTCTTTATGATCAAGAAGAACGGAAAAACGGAGAATGAAGAACGGACAGACAAAAAAATAACAAACTATACTTCCGAAAAATGAAAAATCTCGTTTGCACGTATCCAAAGAAAAAAATCAATTCTCTGAAACGGTTTATGCAATTGAAAAACTCTTGAGCGGAAAGATGCAAAAAACTGAAAACTGGCTTTCCCTTATAAAGATAATGGACCTTAACTAGAAGGCCGTGTTTCAGTTTCTTTTTTATGGCCATATAGCCCGTATAGGTGTCTCAAATTTGCAGCTATTGACTTCAAATTTAGCAGAGAAGTAAAAGTTCATACGTACATCTAAACTGCAGAAACTGAGACTAATAAAATCTTGCCAAGCATTTTTTAAAAGTTTTTGAACTTTTTTTTTTGGTTATTTCGACTTCCAGACAAACATTCTTTCCAGGAAAACTATTAACATGACGACAAAATTATTTAACCAGGAGACGTTCGAACTTTTGTTTCAAAATTTGTTTCGCTTATATACAAGGTTTTTCAATTATGGACAAAAATCTAAAGAATCTGAAAATTTTTCTTCTCCCAAATTCGTAAAAATTGCAGAGCACAACAAGAGGTCCGTTTTTTTATTGACGGTTTTCATTTATTTATTTTATTTATTTATTAAAATCACTATTTCTCGCGCTCAGCGCGATCACGTCATTTGCTATTACGACGTACTGCATGGTTTCTCAAAAACTTGTAAATTTGGAAAATTTCTTTGGTGTGTCCTGAAAATTTCGGTTTCTGTGGTTAAATTATTGGTCGTAAATAAAAAAAATGTTAAAGATGGGACAATTTCATAGTATCAGAAGCTGTTGGATATCGCTCTTACTGGTACAAATTTTCATATTTCTCCAAGTTTCCCGTAACTTTGAAGTTGGGCGAGACTGAAAGACACTTTTTATAGGGTGCATGCACAATAAAATTAGATGAATTTTGCGATAGTTCCGTAGTGGTCCGCAGAAGTGGGTCTGCTTCTTTGAAAAACAATTTCGCGTAGCGTAGACTTTTATTACGTTTATTATTAATAGCACAACGTTTTCACTCCTAACCCTTCAACAAAGTCTATATTTGCAAGTCATTCGACACACGGCACTGTCTAACCGAAACTACTACATATCAAAAAGAATGTTTGCACGATGCCTTATCAAGTTATCCCCTATAATTTAGAAAATGTTTTATTTGTTCTAATGCATTTGCTTTTGTATTAAAAAAATGGGTTTATAGAGTCAAGGATACAGTTAACACCTAACTTCTATTGTTTCACTGATTTTCGATAACTCGAGTTGACAAATTTCTATAAAATATGCAAAGAAAATTCGGTACAGCAATAAAGCCTTTCTTCCAATTTTAGATCGCCGCCCGCGTAGCAACTCTGTTTTATTGACCATTGTAAGGACACGTACAAGAATTTAGTTCGTATAAAACCGAGGAGTAAGCAAATAGCGATTTTTCGTACACTAAAAATTGTAGGAATGTTTTCAAATTGCAAAAAAATTTAACACACACTACAGAGTGTTGCAAAAAGAGACACAAAATTTCGAAATTTTAATTTTACAAAGTTAGTGTTGGAAATAATGAAAAAACAACAGGTGACATGACACCTGGCCATTGAGAGATGTATAAATAATTCTTTAAATTGTAAAAAAAAATGTGTTTGGATTGGTTTTTGTTAGGTAGTCTTTGACGAAAATATTACAAAATTACAAAACTAGTCCTGAAGTGTAGTTTTAGACACATATTGCATCCCATTTCCCTAAAACATGTTTTCTACGATGTCCTTGTAATTTGGATATTTGTTATTTCCTAGAAAACCTTTTATTACATCAGTAAATAAAACCCATGCAAACTTTTCAGATTCGATCATAATCTTCAAAGTTTTGATCTTCCATGAATCACCTTGTTTGAGAACCTGCAAAAAGTCCTTTCTTTAATTTACCATCTGAGATTACAGGAAATTTTCGACATAGGTATTTAAAACATGCTCCATCTTTATTTAGAGCTTCAAAGTACTGCTTCATCCGTCCTAATTGGTGGTAAGAGAATTTTCCGCGGGTGAATAATACTCTCGGGAATTTTTCAAAGACACTTCCACAGGCCACTGAAATACTTTTTATAAATTTCTGGATTCCTTCTGCGTCGGTTTTTGTTGAGTCCATCTAGCATTTGCTCTGGAGATGCATAAGTAAAGGTGATAAGAAAAGGTCTGCGTCGCGGTTAAGATTGTTAGGTTTCTTATAGATTTCTATAGACTCTATATTTTAGTTTTATCGAATAAAATTTTAGGTCAGGTTTCGTGATTGTGTTCGACCACTGCTGATGAGTTTATTTCCCTTAGTCGTAAGGCTCTTTCGTGATCTTTGAGCCTAGTTGATATTTTTCGGCCGGTCTCTCCAATGTATTCTTTGCCGCATATGCATGGAATGCTGCCAACTCCTGGTATCTCAAATAGAGAAACGTTAGCTAGTTCGACTCAAGAAAAACCGACGCAGTTTCCAAAAGTTTTATAAAAAGTAAGATTCTAGTGAAGAATATTTTTTAATCCGGGAGTTAAATTGGACACTTTTTGGCCAGGTCTTTTTCACCAAATGTTGCTGTCTGTTTCTACTGTTGCACTCACGCAAAAAGCAGTGGTACTTCGTCTATCCTAATTGCTGACCTAGTAGATGTCCCACAATTTTTAAGTCACCACAGATCATCGAACTATAGTCCATGTATTTGATTTTCTCAACCAGTACTTCCATATTTTCTTTCATTTGCACAGAACGAGCAATAGGCACAGCTTTAAGGCTTCCCTCGTAAAGGAAAAATTTCGAAATTTTGTGTCTCTTTTTGCAACACTCTGTAGTGTGTGTTAATTTTTTTTTGTAATTTGAGAACATTCGTACAATTGTTAGTGTACGAAAAATCGCTATTTGCTTACTCCTCGGTTTTATACGAACTAAATTTTTGTCAATAAACAGCCTCTAATCCTATACTAAGTTTCTCTGTTAGATTAGGAATATCGGTGCAATAAACAAGTGAACCACTTTCTTCAAATTATCTTATAAATTCAGGCTCGCGCTTCCATAAATATGAGATTTTAACGTCCGGTGACAATAAATTTTTATTTTTAAGTTTGGGCGTTAAAATTTGGGAAAGGTCTTTAGGTAGGCTAAGTTTCTAAGTTATTCAGTTCTGATTGTGAATATAACTGTGCTTCATCTTTATCTATTCCAGGTTCAGAAAAACTGGTGATATGTTTTTCTAAATTGGCTGGATTCCCAGGTACTGGGACATCTGGACCAATTGCGCCCTTGAGGTTCTGATAAAGAATGTTTTTCCACATTGCACATGCATAGTACTCATCATGGTGATTTGTTTTTCCTCCATACCATAGATACTTCAAAAGGTAGAGATCGCCTGGTTCCATTATTACAATGTCTTGAAACTTCTTCGCATAATTTACAAACAATATGTGGCGCCCCAGATTTGTTTTGATTTTTACTTTAAAATAAGCGCAGTATTGTTTTTTAAACATCGGCGTAATTTTATGTCTAAATTTCTTAACCACAAAAGAACCACATAAAGTGCAAAAAAGCATTGGTTTTCTATTAGCTTAGTCACTATAAGTTCAAAGATATGAAAAATACCAAATCACAAATTTCTTATTGGCCTGTGTTATCGACGACAAATTAATTATTTAATCAATTCTTATTTCTTCACACTGTGTGATTAATTTGTAACTATATTATTTAATAAAATAATGTTAAAAATAATTTAGTAACCATGCTATCTATTATGAATACTATCCGTAATCCCGATTCGAGTTTGGAATTGCTTCCTACCTAGCATGAAGGGCAAGCTTCTTCCTTCTCCAATGTTGCGTACTTCTTGGGTAGGTCGGATTCCAAATCGAGTCCTTTTGGTAGTTTCAACCCAGACCTTGCTGCACGGTATGCGGCGGACTCTTGCAGCTGAAAGTGGGTCTCTCATATCCTTTGTTGACATAGTGGTACGCCCTACAAATCGTGTCTGTGACTTTCGGAATGGAAGATATTCATAGGTGGTAGTGAGTCGTGGTTCGGTTCTCAAATGATCACACGATCTCCCTGAAACTCAGCCTTCAGATATTCGATCTCGGCCTGGAGGGTCTCCGGTTTGCAGAAATTTCGAACTCGATTTTCCATGTTCTTTCTTGGTGATGGTTGGGCAGGGCATCCATGTATGTTATCTTCCTGTACAGACCCAGCTTGATCAGTGGAACGAGTCTTGAAGTCAACTTCAGTGGAACAAGTCTCGAAGTCAACTGTACGTAGGAGGATGGTTCAGCCTACTTCCAACATCGGAGAGCCTTGAAGAAGCTTGCCACTTTTGCTAGTGAAACGGAAGGAAGCTTTAACGAATTAGTCAGACAATACTATTTTTTTATTTCTATTTTAGATGAGATGATGATATTTACCACACTAGTGGGTGTAGTAGCTAGCACAAAGGTAACACATTTTTGTAAAAATTGTCCCATCATATGTAAAGTGTAAAAAAGATTATCATTTTTTTTATCAAGTTTTATTATTCTATCTGCATCGTCTACATCGCTTACTATTAGTAAATTTGTACTGGAATACAACGGCATTTTATGCTTATTACAATGACATTTTTAGTCGATCTCTTTCAACTGATTTGTTTTTTTCATGTTTTATCAGTATTAGAATTTAATAAAAAGCTTTGCTTTTATTGTTTTCGAGTTATATCATAGCAGTTTTTATTGTTGGAGAAAATAATAATTTAATTTTTAGAGTATAGATAATATTAACTTAAATTAGCGTCAATATCTGAATCCTAAGGACAAATTGAAACAATCTTACCTGAATATGATTTTGTACTTCAAAAAAGTTTCAAAAGAGACATGCTAATATCCAAAACAATATAACGCGTTCCGACCCAGATAGCATCTCATTAATAACGGTAAACATTTAACGCCGCAAAATAATTCTAAATAGGGCGCAACTCGAAGGTTCTCAGTTCTAAATCAAGCGCGGTTCGATGGGCTGCCAGACCGCCTCCAAACTTTCGGAGGCGATAACACTTTTCGCGCCATTAAGCAGCTCACTAACGATAAGGCCATAAACTCTACCTTATACCTAAATACTTTTTCAAAGTTTTTTCTACGTCGAATTACTGATAGTAAACAACGGCAAAATTTTTAAATCGAACGTAACGATACTAAACAGCGAATAAAGTGCAGCTAACCGCTACATCCACCTTCTTTTTAACTGCTTTTTGAAGACGGCGGTGGGTGTGCAAGAAGTGTCGCCGATTTTTGTGGGATTAGCAGTGGAATTAACATATTAAACCGAAGGATAAAAGACAAACACAGGCAGTACAGTTTTAACCAGTCCGCTGTCTGAGTTGCTGGTCTCTAAATAAATAGCTAATAGAAGAATCTCCTGCATACATACTTCATTGATCATGACGATCAATTTTCATTTCAAGCAGTCAAAAATTATAAAATGAATTGTGGATAAGGAAAGGAATATTTGCGAAACTTTACCTCTATTATATAACTAATGTAAAATAAAACAAGTGAAATAGTATTGCACTGTCTGCTTTCAAGGAAACGTAGAACGCAGGAGAGGGCGAGAGTCGTCGTGAAGAGGGTTGTCAGTCGAGTGCAGACTAGAGCGTGGAATTGCTTGGTTCGAAAAATAATGAAATATTAAAATCGATAGATGTAAATAATAAAAACATTTTCTTTTCAAAGAAACTTCCACAGGCTACTGTAATACTATTTACAAATCTTCTGGATTCTTTCTGCGTCGGTTGTTGATAAATCGAACTTGCTGACATTTCTGCAATCAGAATATCTTCAGGGCATAACTGAAACTGGCTCGCATTTTACCCTGTACCTGCTTATATATTGTTTGAGGGGGGTGGAATAAAAGGAGGGGTATGTACATTGTCTCGAACGACGGATTCTCATATTGTTTAATGTCCTTTTATTATTTATATTTTTTATTATATTAGATATTTTTCGTCCGATCTCTCCGATGTATTCTTTGTAGCATACTCATGGAACGGTAAACTACTGGTATCTCAAATTGAGTTTTGACTTCGACTGATCGAAGATGTTAGCAGCTAAACAGAACAAAATTCAAAATATTCTTATTGACGTTAACTTAAAAAAAGATTCTACGTCCTTAAATCTGTTTGTTCTCTATCAGGATCGGTGAAAGTATCGACTCGAAAATTCCTCGTCTCTACGGACTTCACAAATCAGGATTACCTATTCGTCCTATTGTCAGTTTCTCCAACATTTTTTCTAGCAATTTATCTAGCTTCTATATTAAAACCTTTTATAGGGAAAACTCATAGTTACTAAAATCATTATTCCTAACACTCGGTACATTATTTAAGAGATATTAAAATCCAGGAGTCAAACTTTCTCATTTTAGTTGAAAAATGCTTGTCTGGAACATATTTTTAATATGACGGCAAAATTTTTGAACAAACTCAGGAACAGCTATGGGCTCTCCATTGGCACCAGACATCGCGAGTATATTTATAAAAACCTTTGAGAAAAAAGCTCTCGACTCATCCATCTAAAACCAAAATCATGGAATCCCTACGTTGATTCCATATACATATTAACATCTGTTTTACCATTGGCTTAGAAACTACAAATATTCTCTCATTCCTAGATATTCTTATTAAAAGAAAATCAGACCTCACATATGTCTTGACACATCGCATTCGATCATCCAATAAAATACATGAATTTAGGCCAGGTTTCCCAATATTAAAGTTTCTCAGAAATAATTCATTGGGTTATATATATCAACTTTTTGACGTACCATTTAGGCTCAGAACTGTGTAATTTTCCTCCATTTTAAATCTTTGTCCACGGCTTTTCTCCATCTTTTCCTTGGTCTACCACGCTTCCGCCTTCCCTCAGGTTTTTGCCAAATGACTTCCTTCACTTCTGTATTATTTTCCATTCTGGTGAGGTGTCGTAGCCATTGAAGTCTCCTTGCTTGAAATAGTTCATAGAGTTCACTGTTCTTCCTTCACTCCCAACCATGCTCTGTATTCTTCCCGCCAAAGATTCGTCTTAATACTTTACTTTTCTGTATGCTTAGTTTCTGTTGGTTTTTTGATTGAGGGGTTATGTTTCCCAACAGTAAATTAATTGTTGCCCTCGAGACCTCCTTTGATATAAAATTTTTGTGGTGCCCCCCCCCCCCCCCCCACACCCTCCTAGACAACTGTTAAATTTGGCAATTCGTAGATCGTCCTCTTCAACTTAATATATCATGTTAGTTTGCCTTTGCTCCCCGTACCATTCTTGAGCTCCATAAATTTGGTTTTATCCAGGTTAAATTGTAGTCCAAAAGTTTCTGCCGCTCTTATAAGTTGTTGCTGGTATCTTCGAGCTTAGTTCTACTTCTTGCTAACAGTACCACCTCGTCCGAGTAAGCTAGGTATTTGTGGCTTTTATGGAACAATGTGCCTTGTCTGTTGATCCCACTTTTTCTTATTATTTCCTTCAGCGTCATAGTGAATTGAATAGCGGGTCTCCTTGTTTTAATCCTTTGCCTATATTAAAGGTTTTACTTTGCCAACCTTTGTAGTATACTGCAGTATCTGTTTTTTTTAGTGTTAGTTTTATTATTTTCATTAATTTTGGTGGTATCTTAAGGTTGTTTAAAGCTTCTATAATTTTGCTCTGTTCACACTATCATATGCTCCTTTGAAATCTACAAAGAGCATAAATGTAGGAATATTTTGTTCATAGCAACCCATTAAAACTTGCTTTAACTTGAAGACCTGATCTTTGTTTGATATATTTTTTCTAAATCCTCCTTGTCCTGATAAGTATTCTAATAATCTTCTGTTCTTGTTGTGTGTTGTCAGTACTTTATATATATATATATATATATATATATATATATATATATATGTATATATATATATATATATATATATATATATATATATATATATATATATATATATATATATATATATATATATATATATATTCTCACGTATTGATTCACGGATGGAAAAATATGATGACACTATATTCCGGGATATCATCCGTTCGCTCGTTGAACTCCGACTGGAATCCTGCATCCGACTGGAATCCTGCAAATCCTGCATCCGACTGGAATCCTGCAGACGTTTCGCCAAAATCTCACTTGGCATCTTCACACAAGCAGCACCGTTACCATCTCCGGCGCAGAGTATAAATACCGCACGCACCGCCGATAACCTCCCAGTGTTCGAAGTGTTTTCGGAGCGCGAGCATTGAAGATGCCAAGTGAGATTTTGGCGAAACGTCTGCAGGATTCCAGTCGGATGCAGGATTTGCAGGATTCCAGTCGGATGCAGGATTCCAGTCGGAGTTCAACGAGCGAACGGATGATATCCCGGAATATAGTGTCATCATATATATATATATATATATATATATATATATATATATATATATATATATATATATATATATATATATATATATATATATATTCTCACGTATTGATTCACGGATGGAAAAATGTGATGACACTATATTCCGGGATATCATCCGTTCGCTCGTTGAACTCCGACTGGAATCCTGCATCCGACTGGAATCCTGCAAATCTTGCATCCGACTGGAATCCTGCAGACGTTTCGCCAAAATCTCACTTGGCATCTTCAATGCTCGCGCTCCGTGTTCGAAGTGTTTTCGGAGCGCGAGCATTGAAGATGCCAAGTGAGATTTTGGCGAAACGTCTGCAGGATTCCAGTCGGATGCAAGATTTGCAGGATTCCAGTCGGATGCAGGATTCCAGTCGGAGTTCAACGAGCGAACGGATGATATCCCGGAATATAGTGTCATCATATATATATATATATATATATATATATATATATATATATATATATATATATATATATATATATATATATATATATATATATATATATATATATAATTTTTTTTTCACGTATTGATGGAATTGTGGAATTGATGGAAAAATGTGATGACACTATATTCCGGGATATCATCCGTTCGCTTGTTGAACTCCGACTGGAATCCTGCAGACGTTTCGCCAAAATCTCACTTGGCATCTTCAATGCTCGCGCTCCGAAAACACTTCGAACACTGTTGTGTAAGATTGAACTTTGCTTAGAATTTAATGATTTATGTATGAATTTATGTTTAAATCTAAAATAAAATTACAAAATATTTTTATTACCTACTTAAATTACTTACACACATCACATCATATATCAGAATCACTATCGCTATCATCACATGTTCTAATTATTATTTGTTCTATATTATTTGCAATATAGATATACGATTGTTTTGCTTTTTCTATATGTTTAACAGAATTTGCCCAACTTTGTGGAGGAACGTTAAAAACTTCTGTTTCTATAAGTTTGAGGACATTGAAGTTAACACGGGGAAAAACATTGTTACGACGAATGGCCGATTTCAGTTGGTGCCAAACTTGTTCAATGGGATTAAATATACAGTGGTAAGGTGGAAGTCTTAAAACTGTATGCCCTAGATTTTTTGCATAATTATCACAGACGTATTCGTTTTGTAGGATCAAACTTTGTAGAACTTCAATTAATTGCTTTTTCGTATAACCTTCGTGAAAATAAATGTCGTTATTATACATGTAGTTTTGGATTGTTGCTTTTGTGTCACACGAGGAAGGAGTTTTAGTCAACTGTGTACTGGGATAACTTGCATTGTCCATTACAATGACGATATTAGAAGGAACATATTTTGCAAGAGCAATAAGAAAACCAAAGCTTCTTAAACGTCATACATGTTTAATTTTCAGTTAGGCAGTGATAAATAAGTATTGAATATCACTAAATAAATATTTTGCTTAGAGGACTCTATATTTCTGATATTTATTAAATAATATAAAATTAATGTAAAAAAAAATTAAGGTAATTCGTGAGGAATTTGGAGGCGTTGTATTATGGCGATTATTTATTTTATTTTGCGAATCCTTAAACCAAATGGGTACTATTTATAAGCAAAAATTTTCAATTGCGGGTGAGACAATTTTTTTAATTATTCTACTTTAAGCTCGGCTGCAGTTTGAATGCGACCGCCTGCCAAACTTATCTTTTTTAATTTTGGTTAGTAATATATTATACAATGTTTTGGCCCAAAAATAACGGTGGCCACCTGTCGGGAAGTTTATGCCGTTTTTTTGACATTATTGACAGGTCTGCGCAGTTCCAGACGTTTACGATTTTGATTTACCTAAAATCTTAGGTCATTTTCACCAAACTATCTACTAATTATTTTTTAAACTAATTTATTTTATTAATTAGGTAGTTATAAACTATTTTTTGATATTTGGATTAAATTTATGTCCAATAAAGCGATCACTTACGCATGGCAGATGGACGGTTTTAATATTACTACCAAAAGCAGTGCCGACATGTCAATTCAAACCTTTGGTAACTTTTAAGGAAGTTGTTTTTACTGCCAGCTCTCGGACTATTATTCATGCGAGCTCTCTTCTTTTCCCTTAAAACTGTTTTTACTTTCTTTTCTTTGATTGTTATGCTCTATTTTGTTTTGCTCAGACGTATTCCGTAACATTTTCATTCTAACCTTTTGGGTTATCCATAAGGAAGTCAATGGCCACTTCCGGCACAAGCGAGACTTTTTCATTTGAGTTTCATTTAAATTTTATTACATATCAAAATCATCCGAAATATCTGAACGGACTTAACAAATTAACAAAAAAACATTTCCGAGACCTTAGATTAGTGTGGGTTGCTGTTGAATCTAATCTTTTGAGGACGTTTATGTCTTTTGTCTAAAAGGTTCGACAAATAAATTCGTGTTACCCACCAAGCCAGACATTTTTCCAAAACTTCACGGCTTGGTTGGTTGTAAGCCGGAGGGACCGTATACGAATACCACAAGCAAATCCCTTTTCCGCAAAATGAAAACTCGCTCGATATCAGGGAACTGGTCACGTTTATTATGCTAAACGAGATTGTTGAATAAACAAGAAATAAAAGTGCTTTTGTGAGTGAAACTTTCATCGTATCGGTTTAAAAAAAAGTTATTACATTTTTTACGGCCATTCCGAATTTGCCCAACAGATTTAAGGGATTACTTTGAATACCAATTAGTAAATATATTTTGGTACGAAATTTAGTAGGCAAGGAGCATATATTCTTTCACTCTCTCTTCCTTAATTTAAATAAAATCATTAAATTTTTCTTAGCTCTACTCCTATAAGTTTTATACAAACGAAATTTCGATCACAGAGGACAGGATTTCTTGCAGAAAATTTTAGTAATACGGACATGTGAAGTGTGATTTAAGATGAACTAAGACTAACAAAAAAAAATACACATCAAAATTAGTATCAATAATTTTATGAAGGAGAAACAAATGAATTTGGTCCTCCATTGTTATGCTACTTTATTATTTATCTGTTTTATAGTCAGAGTTCGAAATAAATTTTGTGCCTCCTGCTGTTGTTTCTGCATGCATAGATATTTTTTGGTTCATTAACTCGATGGTTTCTGACTTACAATTCAAAATTTCACCTATTTTAAATTGTAGATAAAAAATGTGGCCAGTGGCGAAAAAAATTATTTTGTTGGTACTCGGCTGGGAGCCCCTTATGTATAATTTTTAGCAACAAATTGACATACTTAACTCTTGGCTAGAATATAAAATTTTTATACGAATAAAAAAAACATAATATTGGGTGTAAACTAGAATCAAAGAATTTAATGAATTCTCTTAAACCACCCCTGTTAACTTTTTATACTTATTTAATTGACCCCGTGTCTTTAAGTGCTGATAAGTAACCCAAACAATCCCGTTAAAAAGTTGCCATTCTGTAGACCTATTAAGAATGTACCCTAAAAATTGGCGTTAAGATGCGCAAGTCTATTTTAATCACACTTCAAAATTTGTTTTACACAATTTGGCAGGGTAATATTTACCTAACAAATTTTGATTTAATTCGTTACCATATCGTCGAATTTTGAGGAATACGTTTCTATTGCCGAAGGCAGTCTAAATTATGTCGGCAACAAACTGCTTCGACAACAGTAAGCCATTTTGCATCAACTTAAGGAGTCTCTTCTTTTCTGAATTCGTCAGTTTCAGCTTCATTATATATCCCGATACATCATGCGGCATAATTTTGTGTTTTACTGTAGCGATAAGGTGTGTATACGTCTTGACAATTTACATTCTGCATACGTAGTCGAAAGCAAAATAGAGATATATTACCAATGCCGATGTACATAGTTATAAGAGATTAAATTTTAAGCATAAGGGTGCCGGAAACCGAGCGAGGTTCAGTATTAAACGAATAAGAAACTGGAAGTTTTTTTTTCTCTAATACGTTTGATTATGTATAGAAATATCAAAACGCAAAAGCGAATATTTAAGTTGTAGTAAATAATTCAAGTTTGGGCAGCCGGCTATTCCTTTCAAACGACACTAAACGCGCGGGAATGATCGTGACGTCATACCGCTGCTTTTCTTTCGATACGGCGACGCGTTATGTGTTATTCTCAGTTTCTAGGCCGAGAATTCTATTCTTCACGTTTATTTTTGGCTCGTGTAAACGTGTGTTTGTATTTAAACTACGGCAGTTTGTCTTTGTAGTTAGTGTGCCATGATAATAAGGGAAGCAATACGAAAACAATATTACAAACCATGCCATCGTGTTGGAATACAACCCGTAAAATGCCAGATAAACTTTTTATTCGCCTACCAGAAAATAAAAGCCTTAACCTTTTTTTAACAGTTTAAGCTATTAATGGCAATATACTTTAAAATCAGTATTTAGGTTTCCACTAGTTTAGGAAAAATCCATTTTGTTTCTTTTTGTTGAATAATGTACATTTTATTTGATATACTATTTGAATTTAAAAAACTAGAAAACTTCAACCTTATTACTATATTACATTGGTTTAAAACTAGTGGCTAAATTTTCTATGAACATACCTTTTAGCTTTAACGTTGCGAACCTCGACAAAAGAAAAACTTTCGGTATTTTGTATGTCAGATGTAACCATAAAGGCATCCACTAAAAGTAAATAATCAGATTTACTTTCAAAACTTTTTTTTTTATAGTAAACACAAGATAACAAAAGCAAGCGGCAGGGCCAAACCTAAAATTAAAATTAAAACCATCAAGACGAACGCGTTGTCGCGTTGTAGTTTTCTAATAGCTTTTCTATGCTACCGTCACAGCCAATGACAGCGCGTTTCAAAGAGCATTTAAATTTTAAGTTTTTATTGCTTATATTTGTTATATAGGACTACGAAATTATTTTTTGTGAACTATGGTTCTTTTAATAGTATAAACTTACTTTTATTAGCAATATTTTCCAAATTAAAATTTTGTTCAAGTTCCTTATTGCGACTTACGTATATTTTAAACATCATTTACATATTAGTCATATGCAACTGCTTAGAATATACTTGATAAAGAAATGAATATGATTTGACTTTAAAGTTTGTATTGATTCTATTATTATTATTCAAATCAACTTTTATATGGCGTCATTAATTGAATAATAATATGGTAGTGGTATCCATTAACGAGCATTGTTGATTTTGTAGATATTGATATGCAATTTTAAATTCGATACGAATTTATTCCGCACAGATGTTACACAATTATTCGCAAATGAGCACAGTTCTAATTGCGCTACGTGTAATTTGAGAATTAAAACCCGTAAACTTTTTCTTCTATTTCAATTATTACTCGGAGGGTAAAAGTCTTTTTCAAGTCAAAACTCGCCCGTCTGCAATATCGGGAATCGAAATTCCAATGACAAGAATATAATCGACTCCCCATAAATCATATTAAATCACCGAGATATTGGAATTCCGCGTTCATTTCGTGATAAACGATAGTATAATATGAAAAATTGGGATTTTAATGAGATTTTAAGTTCTGCCGTATTTCTCCGTAGGCGATATCACTATAGATTTACCTTTCGAGTCCAGATAAGTCAAAATTGAAATTAATGAAATGTTAAGTGTATATTGAAAATTGAAGTTTTTTATTCGATTTTTCAGTTTCATATGCATATACCGGATGTTCCTAATTCGATCATCATTTTTAAAAAAACTTATTATTAAAGAAGTTTATCAGTAGTCAACTTTATTTTATATTGTATTACAAACACATGGAAATAACATTCCAAATACAAAGGAAATCGGCGTTAACAATCAAATTGTATTAATTAAAGAGTAATTGAAGACTGCAGATAAAAGTGTTTTAGATATTAAGGTTGTAAATATGTTAGTAACTTTTTTATAGTGCACTTAAAGATTTTTGGATATGCAATTTTTTTACATTATTTGGTAACTTATTATACAATCTCAGACACATGTAACAAGGACTCCTTTCAGGTTAAACAGTGAATAAGGTAATTTACATTTAAGGTACCGGTATTAAACCAGTGAAATATCTGCAACTAGAAATCCTTTCTACTTTTAAAAAAGAAAAATACCTTTCCTCTACAACTTTCTCTAAATTGCATTTTTTTGAAGCACGAAAATTTTCTGAAGTTTGCAAAATAGATAATTTTTAAAGTTTTCATTTTCATATATCAATTCTAACGAGCCGAATTAAATTTATTTAGCAAATAATCAATATGTTCAGACCAATCAAGAAACTCTTTAATTTGTGAACCTAAGAATTTAGTGCTCTTTATATTATTCTTACTGGTATCGCACCTATACCTAATTTAGTTCTAAAAAGAATTAAATTGGTTTTATCTTTAATTTATATCAATTTATTTCCTAGAAACCAGCAAGCCCTTGCAAAAACATTACTTTTATCACTAATTTCGGTAAGATTATTTCCACCTACAAGCAGGTTGGTATCAGCTTCATGTTATGTTAGCATTTTATGCTATGAGGATAATACCTCTCTTCTTCTGAGTTGGTCACAAAATATAATAATAGCACTTTATTTGCAACAGGTAACATGACCCAATTACAGGAAATATTAAATATAAATCATCCAATATATATACTAGGGGACGTAGAAACTAATCTTAAATCTACTAATCTTATAACTAAAAAAAATGAAGAAGGATAGAATGAGAAAGAGAAAGAAAAGGATAAGGATAAGACTTATCGGTACGCATAACCCGACGCCATTCGAAGTTGCTGAAGTATGGCCTGGAGACCATCATAATATAAATCGCAGTACGATGATAGTTTGTTGAAGGTAGCACACATATTGTAAATAGGGTTTTGAAAATGGATATTGGACCTGGGTAACTGCGGTAAGAAAGTTGATTGATGTCTCCCTTCCAGCCGCGGCACACGAAAACGTAATTGTTCCAGAAGAAACGGACAATCGACTCCGTAATGAACTAACTTATAGAGAAATGAAACAGATTGCAAGTCTCTGCGCAAGCTCAGGGGCAGTATAGCGAACCTTCTTAGTAGAAGATCGTGATCAACTCCCCTCTCAGGATAGAGACCGTCCTCCCTGAACGTTAGATACTTTAGTAACCTTCTCTGCACACTCTCAATGGACTGAGTGTGACAGTTATAAATTGGTGACCATATCAGGGGGGGCATAGTCAAGCTTAGACCTAACGTAACAGTAAAATAACAATTTAACAGTAGCTGAGCTACAAAAATGCCTGCAATTTCTTATTACGAATCCTAAAATTTGCATTGCACTGGAAACCATTTTTGCAATGTGAGGTACAAAAGAGAACGACTGGTCAAATAAAATCCTCAGATCCTTCACAGTAGCAAGTCTAGTCAGGACAGTACCATCCATATTGTAATTAAGTCATTCACAAAAATTGGAATAAGACCTCGGTGCTATGCACAGGCTATTTTCCTTAATATCCGAAACAGTACTACCATTTAGTTAGTGATACTTGTTGTTTCCTTAGCACATTACCTCTTACACCGTATAAACCCAATTTTTTTGAGCAACTCCCTATCTATACAATCGCATGCTCTAAGTGATTTAAAATTGTTTTTATAAATTGAAATATAGCAGTTTCTGTTGATTTGTTTACTACATACCCGTGCTGATGACTGATCGGTTTGAGCGGCTTCATTAAAGCTGTTGGTTCGGAAAAACGCCATCAAAGGAGTCGTTAATCAAGACACGACACTTTACTAACATATGGAACAGAAATTTTTATTATGCTAGTTGGAATCTCATCTATTCCACTGCTATGTTTATTTTTAATTTGTCCAGCAAAGTGACAGATTTAATCAATAGTAACCGGTCCTAAAAACGTGGATTTTTAGGGGTATTTTAATAAAAAAAAGCGTTTTTTTCAGAATTTCTGATAATTCAGGCACAATGTTCAATAGATATTCATTCCAATGTCACCGTTCAAACTGTTTCTGCCCAACATCTCATTGCATATTGACCACATGCATTTGGATTTATTATCAGAAAGTTTTAGCCTATGCCCGAGATCGTTCTGTTCTCAAAAGATTTAACAACTCTGTATTCCTGTTTATATCGAGCTTTGCCTAGACAAAAGTAACGAAATATCAAGTTTTCGTTTACATTCTTTAATCTGACCGTTATCTTTATATGATTTTAGGCAACTACAATACATTCATGAAAGAGTTCTATTCCTTATTGGCATCATTTGCTTCCGTTATAACTACATTCTTCCATTTATTATCTATCGTTCTTTTAGGCAGTTAATATGCGTTTCAAATTTTCTTCTGAAAAAGTTCTTTTAAAATGAGTTGTACATTGTTTAAAATTCTTCACCGGTAATGTTATTTTCGGTTCAGCATGAAATAAAAGTGTCAAATAAACTGCGTTTCTACAACATTAATCACGAATACATTCACCGAGTGCGACTGTGACGGGACCATCGGAACATTCAAACGTCAAAATTAAATATACCGAAAAATCACCTTGAGCAGTGCATAATTCGGTATTTTAAAGTAGTCCCTTTTAGTGTTTAATGAAGATGACGTCTTAAAGTAACACTTTTGCGCGTCCTATCGGTACATAAAGTTTAAAGTAGGAAGCAGAAAAGTTCTGGTTGAAATAAAATTGCACGGTATTAAAACCAAAACCATAATTATCAATTTTTTCTCCGTTATTCGGAACAAGGGACCATAGGAATGGGATTGTACACTTAGAATTTGGCAGATCAATTTTTATAAAATATCAAGCTATCAACAAATTGTGTTTCGTTAAAGATATCATTATTTAGTTCCATAACACTATGCTCATATCAAAATTTCGCAGAATTTTCAGCCGTTCGCGTTTTTGATGTCCAAGTTAGATGGGATAATGTTGTTTCTACATCCCTATATTTTTAAAAACTATACTTTTTTACTTCTATAAATTTATTGGAAATTTAATCCAATTACCTTTTTCCTTCTTTAAATGTCCCCACTTCTATCAGACAAGAACCAATGGCTTGTGTAGACCGATATATTACATCAACCATCAAAGTTTCGACCCTTTTTCGAGGCCGCTTCATCTCCTGGATATATATTGTTTACCAGTGGCGTGCAGTACAATGTATTGCAGGGTAGGCAAGAAGAAAAAAAATAGCGCCGCAGGCGAAAAATTTTTGGGGTGCCACGCCCTAATTATGTTTTCCCATAGAGGACATTAAAATAGAGCGTATAGTAGGCAACAGAACCAAGAAAAAAGAGAAACTCAAAAGAAACGCATGTATTACATACAGCACAACGCAATACATTATTATGTACAATGTACGTGGATATATTATAAAATTTACTTAACATATTTTAACTTTAATTTTAAAAAATTTCTAATTTTTTCGCGATTACGCCGATTAGCGACTTATTATTATTATTATCGTATGCCAATAACACAGTCCAGTTTTAAATGTTAATGTTTACAAAGGTTAAATCTTAATATCTAAGTTTTCAATCCAAACAACAGCCGATGGAGTGGCCCTCAAGAAGTCTGTTGTCGTACACTGGCTCTGTCTTTTTTCGCACTCGTATGCTAGGTGGCGGATGGTTTGTCGCCTTCCACAGTAGCAGCAGTTGGTTTCTGATTTGCCCCATTTGTGCAGAGAGTCCGCACAAACACCGCATTCTGTACGGATTCGATTTAGGGAGCACCAGGTTCCTCTCGGTAGTGTAGAACCTGGAACAGTTTGGTTAACGTGGAAAACGCTGCAGATATCTGGAGGAACGCTATTTTGCCACATCTGAGCCCATTCGTCTTGTAGGTGGAAGTTATTGGATATAAGCGCTGCCGCTGTTTGAATTGGAGGTTTTCTGGAGCGGAGCCTGTGCCCTAGTTGAGCGATATCTTCATGGATTTGGAGTTGGGGATTGTTTTGTATTTTTCTAAATTCTCTGCAGAGAGCTTCCGATCGCCGGAGATGGGCTGGTGGAATGTTGCAGAGCGCGGGGAGCCAATACGCGGGTGTGGATTTCATGGTTCCACTGATCATTCTAAGTGAGTTGTGGATTTGGACATCCACTAGTTTTGAGTGGGGGCTATTCGTCCAGACAGGAGCGCAGTATTCGGCCGAGGAGTAAACAAGGCCAAGAACGGAACATCGGAGCGTTTCGGCTGAGGCACCCCAGCTGGTGCCACACAGTTTGGATATTATGTTGTTTCTTGTCTTAAGTTTGGCGGCTACGTTGCTTAAATGTTTTTTAAAGGAGAGTGTACGGTCTAAGGTGACGCCCAGGTATTTCGGGTGCTTGTTATGTTTTAGTCGGGTTCCGTTAAATTCGACGTTCAGTTCTGTGTTCGCCAACTTGTTGTTAAGGTGGAAGCAAGAAGTCTCAGTTTTGGTCACACTCGGTTTCAATCTCCATTTCGCAAAGAAATCATTCATGGCCATCAGATCTTCGCACAGTACATCTTCTGCAACGTGGAGGTTTTTATGTCTGAACCCAAGAGCCATGTCGTCGGCATAGTTAAATTTTTTAGAGCGAGTTTCAGGTAGGTCTGACACATAAAAGTTAAATAGCAGAGGGGCAAGGACGGACCCCTGCGGTAAACCATTATTTAGTACTCTCTTTTTAATTGATTGATCATTCAAATGCACTTGGAATGAGCGATTGCTAAGCGTGTTGTCGATAAGGCTTGTAGTTGCTTTGCATCTGGTGATGTTCAGAAGTTTGTATATAAGACCCTGGCGCCAGACCGTATCATAAGCCGCTGTTAAATCTATGAAAACGAATGCCGATTTCTCCTGATTTTGGAAACCAGCTTCTATGAAGGTTGTAAGGCTGAGGACTTGATCGCAGCAGCTTCGGTTTTTTCTGAATCCCGCCTGCTCTATTGGGATATGCAGCATGATTATGTCGGATATGCGGTTGTATATAAGTTTTTCCAGTAGTTTATAGCAGGAGCTGAGTAATGCGATGGGTCTATAGCTCTCGGGTCTGTCTTTATCTTTACCAGGCTTGAGCAATGAGATTATTTTTGAGTTTTTTAGTTTTGGTGGTATATAGCCATTGTGGAGAATCTCAGAGTAGAACTTAGCCAGCCAAGCCTTTGTTACAGATCCACTATAGGACAAGAACTCTACATGCAACCCATCATGATTAGGGACTTGCGAATGCCAAAACAAAAACAATATCGTACACAATATTACCAGATTTCCAATTAGCACTGCCTAATATATTTTATGGCAGAATGATTTTGCAGTCAAATAAAATAGTAAATGAAATTATTTGGAAACAATGCAACAGATGACTTACAACCAAATTTCTAATTTGCTACATAATACACATCTTGATAAAACTTCATAAAATTGATCGTTTACCTAAAATAACGTGGGAGCGTTTCTTACATAGTTCTGTAATAACATCGGCATTGGCAATACCGCATGCGGCGGGTCGGACAGTTCCGACTGCTTTCGTGTGTTCATTGCTTGCAGTAATGTTAGGCTTCGGCCGTGCGTTCGACTTCGAATATTGGGATGCGTTTTTTAGGTAATAATAAGACGTTGAACAGGTGGCGTTTGTTTTGTATGATGCTTCCGGTTTGCAACCGTAATAAACATTATACTAGCTGCCCTCGGATTGAAACAGCTACTACATTTGTTCAGATAAAATATAGTTAAGGATTTACTCGTTCTAGGCCAAATTGCAATTTCCTGACATCTGTCTATTTTTACGTAATCAATAACTTAAGATATTCTTAAGATAACTGAAATTTAATTTTAAATGTTAGTTCTAACACATCTACATGGAGCGTTGCCTCTAATAACTCATAGATATTGCAAGTTGGACCCAACTGATAATTTCATTAAGCCCAACTTTAAATCATATTGCATTCGAACATAAGTCAACGCACTCTCTGCAAGTTTCGCACATCGTTGGGCAGCTAAATCAAGGCACAGGATCCGTGATGTTGCAACATTGCTGAACTATTTATTCGGTGTGACCCATTTTGGTGATGCAAATATATGGATTTCAAACACTAGCATTTAATTATAGAATAAAGGATATATTGGCATTTTGAGGATTTTTGCTTTAGATTATTAGAAATGTTAAATTTTAGGTTGTTTTTGGAATGCTCATATAATTATCAATTAAAATAAAAATATATGTTGAATAATCTTATCGCAAAAAATTCAAAATTTATTACCTCTGCTAAACTGACTAAACAATACAAATATGTATTGATTGACCTGTAAGATCTCCAGATATTACTCCACTGGATTTCTTCCTCTGGGCAAATTTAAAATTAAAAGGGTACAAAATTTAGATGATTTAACATTTAATGATTTCGTTGACATGCCCTGTTTCTATAAATTTTCTCTCACTCACTGTGGACCTTGTAATGCGCCTTTTTGAATATGTTGCCTCTCCTTGAGTTCTCGTTTTTTCTCCGTATTAAATAAAAATTTAATTCCAATTCTCTGAGTATTATTTCCCGTATTCAGCTGCTTTACTGACAGAAATGTAATTGCGAGAATTTAAGAACTTTAGTGGTACTAGCTACTTACCTGCTCATTTCATTATTTTGCTCATACATACTAAAAATGATGTTCCGTTGAAAAGAAGGAAAAAGGGCCATCGGCATCTAGTTTTTGACACACTGTGTATATTTTCCGTTTACTGCCAAAAATTTGCTAGGAAAAATTATGATAGACGAGAGCCAGCATTTTTCTTGAAATCCAATACCTGATTCTTAAATGAATTTGTTTCATATTTTTGCCCTTCACATATATACGATGGGGTAAAATTAATAATCATCTTGGTTTCAAAAGTTATGAGAAAATCGTCGATACAACAGTTGTTAAGATTGTTAGGATGTCCAATTTAAAATCATTTTAACGTGTACAGGGTGGCTCAGATATTTTTAAAATGTACATCCTATTTTTAAATTTTATTTTTAATTCCCTTTTAAATTCTTCAACTTTTTTATTAAGAATAATATACGCATAAAGCAATATTTTAATTAAAAAAAACTAGTTTTCACACTTTCATAACTACTTGTAAAAGTAGATCGCTCATATTTGATATTAGCGTTACTCGAAGATGACACAGATGCAACAGAATTTGAATTAGATACTATAGGGTGTTTACAATAAACGAATATATTTGGATAATTTTAAATTTCAAAAATATCAGTTTTCTTAACACTTTGACTCCCAACTACGAGATAACTTGTAGATGGCGTTCTTTTAAAGCACAACTTTTATGTAGAACTACAAAAGAACAAAAATTAATGGTGGCTCTTGAACAGAAAATTTATTAAAAAACGATTGAATTCGTAAGTCCTTAAAAAAATATTTTTTTAAAAATTTTTGATGATATCTATGGACTAGAATTAATTTTTAATAAGATAATATGCTAAAATCAAATTGTCCTTTTTGAAAATTGCCGTGGAATTGCAATGGCGCACCATATATGTTTAATATTATCTTTTTGGCAGATCTTACAAAAATCTACCCCTTTATTAAGTAGGTCATACACTCTTTTTTAATACTCTGCGATTTATTTTAACTTTTCCAATATTTACCCTTTCCTCTGTTGAACACGGTTACTATTAGTTGGCCATGACAAAATCACATAGTTTTAGTTGACACCTGAGGAAATTCAAAATTCATAAAATGTATAGTGGTGTCAGCAAATAAAAAAAAGTATGGACTTTCCTAAAGCTGACTTAAATGATGTAATTTATTTAATGGGCGAGGTAGAAAAAAAAATGTTTTTGGCAATGGCACTTTACAATACGAAATACCCCAATTTTACAAAATATTTACCATAGATTCAAATATTTCTTTTACTTTGCATTTTTTAATTTGCTGATTTGATATCACAAAATGAATAAAAGAATTTCCTTTCGGGATTATTTTTAGTAAATTTCTTTCTTGACACGGTTAAACGGCGAGAGATTAAACCAATTTACTGAAAATACCAAAACACACGCCACCCGCTTCAATCATTTAGCCACCATAATTTATAAACAGTTCGTGTGTGAGAGCGGATAATGGTCACGATGATAACATGACAAATTTCTCAATTAAGATTAGACGGCATCTCTAAACTATTGTAGAGCGATATGATCCGAAATTAATTGCATTCTAATCTTATAAAGGCTGATAGTAATTAAACGCCCCATTTGATTAACAATTTGTTGGATGGAGATACAATATTATAAGATATTGCCTGTCAGGCCCCGTTAAGTGCTGAACTTTGATCAATTGGATAAAGTTGGACAATTTAACTGAATTGCTTGGAGACATTTATAAAGCGGCACGCAAAAAGGCGTCCTTTTCACATTTTTGCTGAAGCGGACGCATTTAAAAAAGTTAATGATAGGGTTGTAATGCATTCCGGACATTTTTTTTTTCAAAGAAACTTCCACAGGCTACTCTAATACTATTTACAGAACTTCTGGATTCCTCCTGCGTCGGTTTTTGCTGAGTCGAAGTTGCTGACGTTTCGCCAATCATCCTGTTGGCTTCTTCATGCTTAATTGAATCTGAAACACAGTTTCAGTTACGCTCTGAAGAAGCCAACAGGATCAAGGAAGAAGGAAGAAATTTTACAAATAGTAAAGACAAAAAAATGAAAAAAATTACATAAACTTTTTTTAGTTTTCGAACTGTAAAATATGTAAAATTTGTACCTGCTACACTTGTTTTGATGATTTTGTTAAATATATTTTTTTGTTCTTCGTACTCTAAAATACTCAATTATGCACGGAACAAGCATGCGCAGACTGCCACCTTAAGATGCCAACTACTTCAGGAATTTCGGATATTTTAGTCATTGCATTGGGAAAGATTAGATGTTTTCGGTAAATTTTAGCCGTGGATGGTACTTTGACGTTTGTCAATACTGACTGTCACACAAAAGGAACTATATCCACGAAAATCAATGACCGTCGAAAAAGTATAGCAGTAGGAACTCACAACGCTGCTCTCCGCTGGTGCCAAAACAAATTCGTGACTAAAATAGCGTTAAAGAATAGTATAACATTCGAAGGCAGCGCCAAAATTTCCCGGCCTGAATATGAAAGAAACAAAGTAAAGTTACAATTTTTTATTATTTTTTAATATAATCCCCCTTAACTTCAATACACTTATTACATCTCTTTATTAACAACTCAATCCCTTTAAAAGAATATTCTTTTGGTTTGTCTGCAAAATGAGCTAAAAGCTATCTGTTGGAACCCACACTCTAAAATGGCAGCTTGTGCAACAGCAGCAGTATGGACAGGTGCATTATCGTGCAAAAGACGCACGCCTGTGGTCAGTTGTCCTTGACGTTTTACACGTATGCAGTCTCGCAATTTATGTAATAATGTGGCGTAATATTTACCATTGACAGTTGTATTAGTTTCTTTAAAATCTATCAAGAGAATTCCTTGACAATCCCAAAAGATCGTGGACATCACCTTTTTTGTTGACTGGCAGACTCTGAATTTTCAATTCCATTGATTCTTTTTTCGATAGAGGGTCATAATAGAGAACCATAGGTTTATCTCCCGTCACAATAGTTTCTATCACAGGCTTCAGATCCGACCCACAGAGTTCCAAAAAAGACCGCGCACACCCGACACGGCGTTGTTTTTGAATAGCCGAAAGGTTTTTAGGAATCCATTTTGCACTAACCTAAATGATCATGCAGAATTCGACGAACACTTGTATCAGAAAGCTTAGTAATTTTTGAGATTTCCTTGATCTTTAAACGTCGATCACTCAATACCACCTCTTCCACAATCGCAACAATATCTTCCGTTATGACCTCCACTGGTCGACCAGTTCTTGAATCATCTTCAAGGGACTCCTGCCCCATTCGAAAACGTTTTGCCCATTCTTTCACTACAGAATACGAAAGAGAACTTTGAATGTACGCACCATCCAGCCTTTCTTTAATAATTTTAGATGCTAACCCTCCTTTTGTCAAAAACTTTATGACTGCTCTGTACTCAATTTGCGTTATTTGCGACATTTTTTCGGACACGTCTTGTTTAAAATGCTGTCAATAAAAAACTATTTGACGCAAGACTAAGATATATATTTAAAAGAAGACAAAGTTTTATCGTGATACTGGAGCTGCATCTATGTCAGACCGGAAAATTTTGGCGCTAGCCTGGTTAATATAAATTCATTTTTCTTTTCATTAATGGGATTTTTTTATTGTAGAATATTGCAGTAATTTTCAAATGCAATGCTGGGGTAATTTGTAAATAATGCTTATTTAGTAAAGAGCACAAAATAATTTAGCAGTCATTCTATGAACAAGGTAGATCTAAGTGGATAATTGAATAGGAAATGAAAACTTAAGCAAAAAAAGTCAATTTTCATGATTGGAGATCTGGTTGGAGCCTATTTAGGACATAGTTGTACATAACATTAATCTAACACAAATATTAATCTAACTACTTTGTTGTTGCGATAAAGGAATCTAACAAAAATTAAACTGGACCACTAGCACCACAAGTAGTTATGAGTTCTGAAAAAATTTTTCGGCCTGTCTAGCAAAACATCTAGATATGGTAGTAACAATCCATAAAGGTCACTTTAATCTAAGAATACTCCTCTAAATCATGGAGTTGTGTTTAGAAGGCAAGAAAATCCTTCTTTACCTCCTAATTGCGTATCACCGGGGAGCACGGGATTAAGAGTATTTGGAACTCAATTATTTTGAACTATCCAGACTTCCCATGAAAGAGGTTGTGTTCTTCCAGAAGATTAAGCGAGCAGGGAGCAAACTGGTGCTGTCATAATAAAAAGGATATACAACAGATGGACATAGAAATATAATATATGATTGTGCGATCTATTTTATAATACAAAATGATATGGGATATATGATATTATTTATTAGTTCCGATAGCAGTTTTGAAGAAACATCTTGTCGACTACAAGAAAAATTGAAACAAATATAAGTGGCAAACTTTTGGGATTTTTGTTCATTTCTGAGAATAATTTATTCGTTTTTTTTTTATTAGTCTCTATTAGTCTCTATTGAAACCCCCTTTTTCCTTTTTATTTTAGTAAAAATTTTTTTCTAATTGACTTAACGAATTGCCCAGCAACACTTGGAATTTAATCTGAGCATTGTCGCATCTGAGTGATAGATTCCTGCGAAATTTTAATGTTTCTGCAAAACGGAACGGGAGTCTGTGCGCGCATGGCCTTTCGACAGCGCTCAAACGAGGATACATCGGCTGAAACTTCAGTGTGGTTTACAACTCCGTGAAGTTTAGGAATACGCGCGAAATCGCATTCAGTGTAGGTGACTTTAGTAAAAAGTTTTATTGGAGACGGTGACTCGATTTTCGTAAGTTCAGTGTACCTTCATTTGAAGTGGTTCAAGTGGTAATTTTTTTGAAGGATATATTCGACTGTCAAGGTAGGTTTTAGAAAGTTTTCGGGGCAGCGAAAAACTTTTAATTTGTTTCATATTCGCCTTTAAATTAATTAAATATATTAGAAAAATTCTGCGTTTTCAACATTTCTCATTCTCATTCTCATTTTAAATTTTGTGCCAAATGAAGATACTGTATTTGAAAAGTTGAGCGGTTCAGATGAATTTGAAATACTTTCCAATACTTTAAGCGTACAAAATACTTGTTACTTGTTAATATTAAATATTTTTATTATATTAAATAAATTTAGCATATTCTTTTTAAATTGGAATATTTTCTTATTAGTCTTATTAGTTTAGGACGTCCATGGTTCTTTATCTCATAGTTGAAGAATAAGCAGGAAGATATTATGTCATACACATAATGCCATTTTTTCAAAGAATTCTTGTTAATAAATAAAATTGAAACTTTTTTTTTCGAAAATGTATTAATTTTGAAATTGTAAATATTTTTTTAAATATTATTTTAATTATTTTGATATAATATTTTTTTTTAAATATTGTTAATAATTAGTTATACAAGTATAACTTCATTATTGATGGAATACTGTCACATCATAACAAGATAACGCCAACATTTCGTGCGAGATATTTGTACTCGCGGTGACCAGTCGTTTCTGACGGTTCCAATATTTTAGTCACAGGGTTTGGAGCTATCCTATGTTTTCCATAGATTTTATCGGTGGCATTTGAGGTTTGTTGATTCTGACAGTCACTTCCCACGTCATTCAGCGAACATAGTCATACCGTTTTCCTAAAATGTTATCAATGGTCGCGCTAAACGAAACGCGTGACTAAAATGACGTTTATCAAACTTGTTACGTAATATATCTTATGACCCAGCATATGATTGTCTTGATGTTGAAATTGCATTGTGGGCTTCAGATGAGAGTTACAAGGAAAATAAAGAATATTTCAAACAAATGAAAGTTGTAAATGACCCAGCAAAGCGTGGAGTAGCGTTGATCTTTGAACATAATCAGTTTGACGAAAAACGAAGACCAGTTCCAATACTAGCTGCAAATTGTTAGAGAACATCGAGGACAATTTCCTGACTGTAACAAAAGTGGATTTGTATAACTAAATCAAAAAATTAATAATGTATTAAGGTATAAAATTTATTGATATTTCTTGAATACAGAACTTTTTTTTCTCAAATAGATAATAAATAATTTCAAAATTTAGTAATTCAATGAATGAATTGAAAATATTTATTAAAAACAATGACTATAAGTACCCATTGGGATTCCAATGCAAATATCTTCAAAATGGTTGGAGTCATCGATAAACCAGAGCATTAAATTTCCTATAAGGATGATTAAAGACATTTCACGATAATTATTTTTTGGTCAATAGCAAAATTCAGAACAAGGAGTTATTTCTTTTTTACCTCGAATATCTTTGAAATGGTTCGATTTATAGAAAAAGTATAAGAGACCAGTTATGTAGAGCGTTCAATCTATTGGTGATAAGATATGATTATTTATATATGAGACTAAAATGCAAAACTGTAACGAGGATAATCTTCCAATTAGTATTAACAGCTCATATGCGGTAACTACGTTCTAGAGGTAACTAGTAACTAGGGTGTCAGATCCAAAAAAATAACCGTTTGTTTGACCCACCCTAATACTTATGCAGAAGGAATAATTGTTATGAACAGCATTATAAAAATATGAAATAAGAAAGGAATAAATTGTATGACTAGAAGCTGTGGATGGAAAAATATGTTCGTATACTAGTGTTCTCGAAAAATCGGGTACATCTACTGTGTGAATTTTGTGATAATAATTTGTTTATAAAATAGATCGCTCTGACAATAAAATAGGCGTGTTTAAATTAAGTATCCAGTGGATGTAACGTAGTGATGTTGCAACTGTACACAAAGGACAAGGGCACAAGGACGAGGAGGCTAATAGACCACACAATTGTAGGTAAACATCTTCAACGCCAGACATCATTTACATTTCTCGCAGTTGTTCCCTAGTGCAAGTGTTGTCAATCTGATTATTGAGATCGGTAACGTCAGGCCATTTGAATTACTCCTTAATTCATTTTTAGAACTTTGTCTTCCGCAGACTTTATAGCCAATCAAAAATGCTGCACTAACACGGACATGCTAAAACTGCACTATTAGCAGGATATTAATCAAAATGAATGTCAAATTTTATTATTGTCGAGGATGAATCTTTTTAACGTCACTCATCGCCTCCGATGTAGTAAGATGTCACGTTAGTTTATAGAAATCCACCTAAATATTTCTAATTTGGTTTAAAATACTATGAAGTTTATATTCTTCAACAGGAGGAAATTTCTTACCCATTAGTATATAGTTTTTCCGTAAAACCACTAATGATTATGGAGGCACATGACAAATAATTTATTAAAAAAGTTAGTAAATAATTACTAAATATTGAATTTTCATAAAAGAAAAAACAACAATTGCAACAGAATATTTCAGTAGGATTCAGCGGTGATTCTATCTTTTTATACAGGCCGTCCAAATAGTGTATCAAAGCAAAATATCTAATTTATCAGTTTTAGAAAAAAAATGTTTAAGACAAAAGCTATTGACAAGACTGAAAGAGACAATTTAGAATTATTTACAAATCTACAGGGTGATTCATAAATATGTGGGACACCAAACATTTATTTTTTTAAATGTTACTGCATATTACTGCATTACTAGATACTCCCTGCTCAATCCTCCTATGACCATTTTTTCGTCGAAAGTAGGGTTTAATACCCTATATTTCTGACGTTTCCAACAGGTGTAATTTTATTATGCCAACAATTTTATAAAGTGGTACAGTCCTATACTTGTTCTTAAGATAGTTCGAATCCTTGTGTGAGTAAAAATGGAAAATATTAAATTAATTCCTTATATTAATGCTCTTTGAATTTTATTTAGTATTCCCTATACCTAAACTTAATATTTTGTATAGGATACAAATTTTTACGCAAAAAAAAAAATAAAAACTTTGTCAATAAGACAGGAAAAATAAAAATAATTTTTAATTTTTTAAAAAAAAGTTTCCTTTCTTTACATCAATTTAGAAAGTCAGTTAGTGGTGTTGGTAGTCATAATTTTCACTGTTATACTAACAATAGACCTCATTTTATGATGACTCACAGCCAGAAAAAATGGTCCTTAAATGTCTGGGGGTGGCATAATAGCAACTAATAAATACCTAGACTTTTTCCAGTAGAGGTTGCAAAGTATCGTAAGTTAAGAAGTTGTTTTTTCATGATGGAGGTCCTGCATGCCCATGCCCACCAAGTTGAACTACTTAAATAAATAATTTATTTCGCCAACGGTGGTTAGGAAGAGGTGGTCCGGTTAGATGGCCATCTAGATCTCCCGATCTAACAAATATGGACTATTTTCTATGTTAAAGACCAGGTGTATAAAACTGCCCTGACAACCAAAGAGGACATTAAACAGAGGATAGGAGAAGCCTTTTAAAGTATTAGTCTAGCGAATACTGTCCAATCTATTAAAGACCGTGTTAGAGCAATAAATAAAGCGAAACAAAAATATTTCTTTCTTTTTCCAGTTTTGCTCTAAGTTTTAAGTGTTTTTGCTGGAACTGTGTTTCATTTTGACTCACCCTGTATAAACGATTCGAGCTAAGTTCGAAACAAGTATAGGATAAATGACTGTAAAACATCACAAAAATTGTTGGCATAATGAAATTACAGCCGGCGGGAACGGCGTCAAAAATATAGGGTATTCAGTATAAACTACAACAACCCAACACTGGTTGATTGAGTATATAAGAGAGAATCTATTAATGCCATAATTTTTAGTCTCGTCTATAAGTTTTCTATTTAAAATTTTTCTCCAAAACAAATAATAAACGAGATATATTGCTTTGACACACTATTTGTACACCCTGTATATCTGCAAATGGCGGCAGATAATTTTTACTTTATTGCATACTACAAATTTCGAAACTAAACACGGATATGTATTTCTATATAACTAGTAGACAAATTAAAAGTGTCTAAAAACTTTTCGTAATAGAAACAGAAGAAACCAAAACAAAATTTGCATTCATTAATTTTGTGTTTGTGTTGCAATAAAGAAACAACTATTCTACTTCTTATTATTAAAATTAATTGTAAATGTGCAATGGGCGTGTTGCAAATGAATATATCGCTAAATTGTTTTACTGATTATTTGCAACTATTATTTGAATGATTATTGAAGAAGCACCTAAGACCTAAACTATTGTTATGACCCTTTATGACTTAATCGAAAATTTTTATTTATTTTGTAAAACATAAGCTCGGATAAATGCGTTAAGAGCAAATGCTTAAGATGATTTTTTTTCTGAAGTACTCCTTCAAAAACTCCGGAGCAATAATTTAATAAGCCGACGGCGTGAACCCGGTCAAGGGAGCCTCATCTCCGACTAAGCCGATTTTGGAAAAAAAAATGAAAAGGCTATAAAAATTGCAATACATTTTGTACGGATTTTTTGTTAGTATTCGGAGTGATAGTCATTAAATTATCGGAACAAAGTATTTGTAATAAAATTATCGGTTCGGTGAACTTTAAATTTGATATGACACTTAATTGTACGGGTTTATGTTCTGTCAATTCGTTGAACCGGTAGTTGAAGTGGACTTGTTATTCCGGTGTCGCTTATAAAAAGAAAAGTCCAGTAAGATCGTTCCTTGCTGTATTTACTATATCCCAGAAATCCTACTCTATATTGCCGATGCGGGATAATGGTTGTCAGTTTTTAAGACAGAAAGACAGTCATTTTTATTATCGAGTTCGGCTCTAAATTTGTACCAAATTTTAAAGTAACAAAATTAATTCTTATTCGGTAGTGGTAAAATTTTAACTAGGTGCTAAGAAAATGTCAAGGAAAACGTGATAAAACAATACAAATTTTATGTGCTTATCGAAAATATGGGACCCTAAAGTCTCTGATGGTATAATTGAGAAAGTTACGTTAAGTTACTCGATATCGATAGAACTCTATATAATATGGCAAAAGTAAAATAGCCCGTTATTGGCCTCATTCGTGAATTTGTCAATAATTGATTGCTGTGTGTTTACCAGGAGTAATAAATATTTTTAATCGGGTTGGATTTAATTGGATTTTCCAAAATTACTCGCATTATTTGCCTCAATTTCGATTTACTTACAAATTACAACGCTAACGTTTTTCAATCACCAATTACTGTCGCCAGTTAAAGTGCGAAGCATTTTTCACCAAAACGCGATAAAAACTTGTTCGTTATGTGTTGGCAAATTATGTTCATCCCCTTGTTATTGTTATTGTTAATTCCTTGTAAATTTTATCGTGTAACGAAATGTAAAATAAACCAGCTCGATATCAAAAAGCGATACTGACATTTTATGGTATAATACTGCCATTGTGGTTCGGATAAAAAAATAAATAAAATACTTAAAACGTGAAAGTATTATTTGGCAAAAAGGTGATTCCTGCATTAGTTATTGTAAGACTATTTATCAATCTTATGGATTCCTCCTGCATCGTTGTTTATCAATCGAACAGTTTGAGTTAACCTCTGAAGAAGTCCGCCGGATGGCGAAACGTTAGCAAGTTTTGTAAGATTTGTAAATAGGATTCTACGTTCTATTATCGTGGTAGCTCAGTAATAGTAAGTAGTAACTCCTTCAAAATTATTTAATTTTTATTATTAGACATAATTACATATCCCTGCGTTTAAAAATTAAAAAAAAACGCACAACATTTGTTTACGATGTTGAAAGTTTAAGACAACGATGCCCAGCATTCAGTAACAAATTACTTTTTATAATTTTTTATATACCTTATAATATTATACCTTACATATTTTGCTAACGAAAGGTTATTAGCAAAATAGGTCGACACAAAGGTTTTTTAATCGTGACGGGACCTATGAGGCCAAAAACGCAACGGTTTGACACAACTTAGAATTATGTACAGCAAGCGAACGATATCAAGTTCAAACGCAATAATTGTCATTCCGAAAAGGTTCAATTTATTTTTTCGGCTCCCTTTAGTTTATTTCATACGAACCACTATAATAAAAAGATTATAAATTTTTTTATTGTGATGACAATGGTGATAAAAAGGGCGATCAATGCGATACAAATAATTACCGTCCAATCGCAATCATCCCGGTTCTGGCCAAGGTGGTAGACAAGATATTGAAGAGCAGGCTCATAGACTATTTCGAGAGCAAGAATCTGTTCAGCAGTTCTCAATTTGGTTTTCGTAAGGGGAAATCTATGACTCTTGCTCTTGTGGACTTTGTCGAGAAGGTGGCACTTGGTCTTGTGTTTGACTTGATTAAGGCTTTTGAAAGTATTGATCATAATGTATTGTATCGGAAGTTGGAGTGGTATAGTGTGAGGGGCACTCCGCTCGAATTGCTTAAGTCTTACCTGAACAATAGATCTCAGTTGTTCGAAATCAACGGAACTGGGAGCGACGAACTTCCCGTCAGGTATGGTGTGCCGCAAGGCCCTATCCTAAGCCCCCTATTTTTCGTTATATACATTAATGATTTCCCCTTAAACTTTCCCCATCATGTTACGCTCTTCGCAGGCGATACTGCCCTCCTCATAAGGGGAAAGAATCCCATTCATCTGGAGGAACAGTGTGTCCGCGCAGAGGAAGTCGCGGAGACTGCAACAATCTTGTTCTTAATCACAGCAAAACTCAACGTATGACCTTCTCAGTCATCTGAATCAAGTCCCAATTAATCTATTGGGCGTCACACTGGATAGATCGTTGACATGGGAATCACATATCGAATTCCTTTGTAACAAATTGTCCACTAGACTTTAACTGCTGAGGCATCTTAAATCCTTTGCCTTTGATCATGCTGAGGATGGCTTAAACTGGGGAGGGTCTGTCCATGCAGCCAAAGCTTTCCGAATGCAAAAGAAAGCTATACGCACAATCCACGGATAAAAAGCTCTAGCACATTGTCGCCCTATCTTCAAGAGGCTAAAAATCATGACACTTCCTAGTCTGTTCGTTTACCGTGCACTGAACCACGTCCATGAAAATATGCATGCCTTTGAAAGACATTCTGACTGACATGCATACAACACCAGACAGGCAGACCCCATCCTACCATATTATTCCAGACTGACGACCTCGGCAAGGAATAAGCCTCGCACCGACTGGTACAATGTTCTTCCTCAACATATCAGAGAATTATCACAGTCTAAATTCTCCAGAGAAGTTAGACTGTTTGTTCTGGAGCATGCTTTTTACTCAATTACAGAATACACCCTTTCGGCCAAACACGATTTTTAGATCAACATATGTTTAATTACTACCTATCTGTATTTACGTTTTTTGTTAAATTTTAGATTCCATCGTTTTTACACTTTATAATTTATGTATTGTACTTTTATGGTGTATGTCTATTGTGTAATGTATATCTTGTCATATTAAGCTATTATCTTGATTCGGGTTTAAAGGCCGTCGTCGGTTGGAATTACTTCCTAACGTTTCGCTAGCACGAGTGGCGAGCTTCTTCAGAGGTCCTTCCATCTCCGATGTTGGACGTGGACTACGTAGGCTACGTCCAACATCGGAGATGGAAGGACCTCTGAAGAAGCTCGCCACTCGTGCTAGCGAAACGTTAGGAAGTAATTCTAACCAACGACGGCCTTTCAACCCGAATCAAGATAATAGCTTATCAACGGGCCGCGAAAGCCTTAACCAATTTTGTCATGGAATTTTTCTATTTTTGTAACTGAAGTCTAACTAAACACAAGTTGTCAGTGTACTTTTTGTACTACTGACGCGCCATTTGTTGTAAAGACTTTTTATGTAAAAAATGGCTAAATAAATCTATCTGTCTAAACTCGAACGGGTTGTACCTGACTCTATATGTGACCAAAAAAATACAGGAACATGCGCCTGATTACAATTCGCAATACGACACCCATCGCAAGAGGGCGCTGCGATCTATAAAAGCCAAACACTGCTTAATAGCGGGCAGTGAGAAAAAGCGAAAGGTATTGCTCGGACAATCCTGGCTTGAAAACATATTAATTATTAAATATTATTAAACTAATACTTCAATTTTAAGTCCAGTTTAACATTTATTTTTATTATTTTACGTTTTAAAATTCTAATATATTTCTTTTAAAAGTGCTTTTTTCAAGCACTGAGGTGCTTTTACTGGATTTTTCAATACAAGTACTTTGCAAGACATGGCAAGCAAGCAGGTGATATAATTAACTGATTTATATCACCATTATTGTTTAAAAAAATAATATTAGAAAGTTCTATACTAATCTAAAGTTCGACATAGAGCTGAGTAAATTAGTAATTATAAATAATAATTTGTTATAATAAATTATACCAAACGAATATCTACTTAAGAATTGAAAATCTTTGTATTGTATAAATAAATAAATATTACTACAGAAGCACTTAGACTAGCGAAAAAAAATAATACACCTTCTTTTTTTTTCTTTTTTGGAAAGTCGCCTTTTAATGGTTCGTATTATTTCGTTATGTTTTCAAGTAAAACTACTTTTTGTTTGTTCGAGCGTCATATACATTGACAGATGTTCATGAAATGTTCAGATATTTCGGACTTCCTTCCTTTATTAACGTGCTTTTGTCTTTATGGTTATGCCTTATCTCTTTTCAACTGGTGAAGTATGTGCAGTCGTCTTCAGATAATACTGACATCATTCTGAAGCAGGGTATATCGTTTTTCTACATCTCTCCAAATATATTTAGATGAAAATTGAAAGACAATCTCAAGTTTTTGTTCTTCGACTTTTTTTGAAGTTTTCATTACGATTTTCGACCTCATTTTAGAATTTAATTATTCAGCTGCCATAAATTAAACATATTTATCGCAGCGCAACATTATCATCCAGTATGCATTATACGGTCCGATTAATTTAAAACTGAAATGGTAAATAATTAAGTAGTCAAATCGGAAAGTTATTTCCGCTTTAGCATTTTTTGATGAATTTGATTTACACGAATTCGCGTGTTAGCTATTTCCACGAACACGATTAAGCTTATTAAAAAGGACAACTTTTTTTATTAGCAAAGTTCGGGTTCGGCGTTCGAATTTTTTTATAAAATTACAAATTCAACAATAGAAAAATCAAGTCATTTTTTCGAGAACCAATTTACCGTGATAACAATTCCTGCAGTGATATAAAGGCGGCATAAAATATTCCCCTCTTGGCCCAAATTCAAATTAAAATCTAAAATTTGGTACTTTTACTTTGCTGAGGGTAAAATGACATTATCGCCGATATTTCTTACTTAATCAGATCATAAACGTTTCCTGAAATAAAAATGAATGAAGGAGAATGTGGGAGTTAAGCAAAAAAAGGCAGAGTCGTTTTATTTGACGTAATAAATTCGTTAATAAAAAAAGTTTTAATACAAATTATTATCATTATGAAAAAAGTTCAGATTGCCTTGGCGATGCCGTCGAGAACTCTTTCGGGTCGTAATGTGTTCTACCGTTATCGATATTTCCTTGCTCGTTATAATGCTGCTAATGATTATTAGAATATTCATCAGACCAACTCAGAGTTAACTAAAAAAATGTTAATTTTCTCGTAAAATGTACAACTAAATTGCGTTGCATCTTACAAAAAAAAATCAGGAAATTTGGAATTATGTATGAAAAGGGTGACTCCAGAGTATCATTCAGCGAGATCCTGAAAAATTATACCGATGCCACATGGGCGCACCACTGTGATCTTAAATGAAAAGGTTCGACAACGGATGGTCTGTTTCGTGCAATTTTGTAGATCATCTCTATAGTTTTTGGAATGCCAAGGGAATTATCCTCTAAGACTTTTTTAATAAGTGGAACCCATTTTAAATCTGGAAAAAAAATCTAGAATAATCTAAGAGACCCCAAACCACAAAAGCAAACATTTTTTTTTGCGTCTTAAAAAGCGTATGATGTAAGTGATAGGAAAAAATAATGTGTCGGAACGTTGTTTTACATATAAACAACATCGTAATTAATTATACTATTTATAAACCTTCTGGACTCCTCCTGCCTCGGTTAATGATTAGTCAGTTTTTCTGACGTTTCGCCAATCATCCTGTTGTCTTCTTCAGAGATTACCTGATACTGAACTGAGCCAACCCAGGAGAAATCTATAGGATTTGTTAATAGTATTGCAGTATTGTCTTTAATAATACTTTAAATTGAAAATGCGCTATTTTTGGAGAACTAACAACTATAAATAATAATAATAATAATAATAATATAATTTATTCGGGTAATTTCGACAAGGAAAATTACAAGAAAAGGCAAGAGTGCAGCGCCCAGACGTATCTGCTTGCTGATTTCTACACTTATCCTTACGCATACATCACACCATGGTTTTAATTAATGTTTGCGTTAAGTACCCACTTAATTATATAATAGAAAGAAAAACCTAAGCCTACCTCTGTAAATAAAAAAACTATTAGCTAAATTCGAGGCTAAAGTTCTGCAAGTACCACAAATTTTTAAAGAATTCTAGCAGTGCACATTGATTTGATTCTTCCTGCGTTCTGTAACTTCCCAATGTTTTTTTCCATTTTTTTCTCATTTAATTGTAGAACATAACCACGTTTTCAGTTTATTTGGAAAAGAATTTATTGTCGCATTCTAAACGGAATGGGGCAGGTCATCATATAGTTTAGCCAAGTCGTAACTGAAGGACCTTTCAAATATACGAGATCGGTGACGAGGAACTATGACCCCTTTAAATCTTAGATTTAAGTAATTCACGTCTCTTCTAAAAGTAAGTTTTTCGGAAAGATATTCGGGATATTTTGTCTTAATTATTATGAAATAAAGCCAACAGTTAAGATTTCGAGTTAGAATACGCCTTTAGCTATACAACCCTTTTAAACGGCCAAGTCGAGATATGCTTTTCAAAGTGAAGTTTCGTATCCAAAAGTAACTCCAAATTTTTTGCCCCGTTTTGAAGTGGAGGAGTAATATTGTTTATTTTTATGAATACTTCAGAAGCAAGGCGCTCAACATCCACCGGACGACCAAAAAACATTACAGAAGATTTTTTTGGGTTTAAAAGTAAACCGTGATCTCTGGAAATTCTCAATTCCTTCAAGGTCACTGTTGAGAGTGATCGAGTAGAACCCACACAGTGCACTTACCTTCATCGATTCCTCTAATGTTGCAGCACAACTGTGCCCCCTCCAAAAACCGGCCTGTGTTTTGTCAATTAGTTTCTCGGTTTCAACCTAATTTGTTATTTGGCATTTGAGGACGCGTCCTATAATCTTGGATAATATTGGTAGAATGGAAATGGGCCTTAAGTCGCTAAACGACTGAGGGTTGTCAAACTTAGGAAGAGGGACAATATTAGCCACTTTTCAAAGTCAGGGAAAAACAGAATGGGTGATGCAAAAATTTACAAGATGACATATGTACTTTAATATAAAAGGGCAACAAAAATTATAAAGTTGATATGGTTTCCGTCATGACCAACGGCTCTAGTTTTAATTTGAGTGAGAATGTGTGCAATTTGCGATTCTGAAACTATAGAAAACTGAAATTTATCTTGCGGATAAGGAAAGTTCTCATAGTAATCGATCATTGGCGACGTTGACTTTGAAATTGGAATAGAGTAAATGGAAGATTTTTTTATTAAATCTTTGTCTGATAGTTGGTCAGGAATATTTTTTCAGTGTTTTTTGTACTTTTTATCACATATAATTTGTTTAGAGATTTCCAAAATACTTTTTTGAATGTATGTATATGCTTTTTTCTCCCAGTGGATCACTTTGTTAGTAAAGTTTCTAAACTCTCTATAACGGACCTGATTTTCAGGGGTTTTTATATTTTTGTACTTAACTTTGGCTTTGTTTCTTAATTTTATTAGAAACTTAGTTTTTTCTGTGATCCAAGGTAAGTGTTTTTTTCAAAGGTGACTGTTTTTAATGGAGAATAAGCATCCAACAGAATGTTCATATTTTCATTAAAGAAAGCTACTTTTTCATCAATAGAATTTAAGTCAAACATAAATATAGTATGCCAAAAGCAGATCATAAAATGTAAGCTCCAATCGGACTTATTCACATTTTATCTCTATTTTGTATGCTCTATTTTTGTGCTTGATTTTCTCCTAAGTCATAAGTTTCTTGTTCTAATTTTATATAGAGACGGAAATTTTCTAGGACAATTTTGGGCTTTTACAAAATTTAAGCGTCCAGGCAATATAAGCAATGCAATAACGTTTCTGTTTCTCCACTTTATTTATTATTTTCCACAGCGGAATTGCCATAGTTCAAATGTAGTTAATACTCGGTATTATTGCGTGCTGCTTTTGCTTTTCGAGTATCTAGATATTTCGGTGTTATGTTTTTGAACAATGTTTGATCTGTTATCAGCGATGCTTTGAGTATGCACTGTCCGAACTGGCAATTGTTCCGGAATTAATTCATGAGTTTTGTTAACTTGTTTTACGGGCATATTCGAACTAAATGTGGAAATTACGCAACTATTTTACGGACAAATGCGTAATCCTCTTGCTTCCTTCAAAATATAAATGTTGTCTGATATTTTTATAACTAAAATCTTTTTTTTTAATTTTTAAAATTAATTTACTCCAACCTATAAGAAGAATAAATTAAGAAATTCATTTATCTGTATTTTTTTGTGTTTTATTATTTAGAGTGCATTGGAGAAGACTGCGCCCAGCTTGGCAGACCTGTCATGAAATTTTGACTACTACGATGATTATCTAAATACTGTTTGGAATATGTTCTAGTATTTTGGGAATTTTCCTGTAGAATCTTAGTAATTAAAGTGAACAGTAAAATATAATGTAGAGATAAATAAAATCTGTGTAATCGTTCCAGAACCAGCAAGAAAAGTTTGGTTTTAGAAGATTTTTGCAAGGATTGAAATTGATCAGAAATAGGGAAAATTCGTTTTGATTTCGCGAAGGAATGGGCGCATTGGGAATAAAATGAAGCGATTCCAAGATTTCCCTTCCAATTCATATAAATATCTAACTCATCTACGATCATGCGCAGTCGAGAAAGTCATTTTCAAAAACACACCTCTGATGTTGGTACAATTTATTTATTTTGTTGCACTCGTTTAATAAATTAACTTCAACCTGACGAATCGCCAAACGCAGAATGGATCCTGAATAGCCAGATCGTTGTATTTGTTCCCTAGTTGTATGTGCTGCACTCATGCATAAAATATTTAGAGCAATGGCGGAATGCGGGTCTCTCGAATACTTTTATATTATATTATATATGTTTGAAAAGTCAACACGAATGGAGCCTTTTGTCTCGTTAGAGCTACGCCTTTGTATAGAAAATAGTATACAGAATATTTTATGTTTGTCGGTAAAAAATATACAATTCATAATTAGCTGTGCGCATTTTGAAATTGTGCCTGGTAGGCAGCCCCAGAAAGAAAAAAACAGCACGCAGATAAAATTCTTATAGTAAATTTTTATTTAGTTGCAAATATAAGTGGAAAAATATTTAATTGATTTAATTTGTTCATTAGGTCACAAAAGACCATCAAGTTTTATGAGAAAATGCCACTGTAGTCAGATACGCGAGTCTGTGAATTGTAAAATGTGTTGAAATCACAGCACGAATTTTAAAATTTTCATTTTTTCATAATCATTTATAGTGTATTATGTACCAAGTATTATAAACGACAGTCACGAGTTTATTGTGGCACGAGCTAAGTTCTGCGGAGTGGGTACGAGCATGGTCTGTTCATAAATATAAGAAAGTGACCAATTGCGTTCGAATGGGATTGTCCAAGGGTGGTCATTAACATACAATGCAACAAGATTATAACCTAAAATTTCGGAATTTAAATTCAGGTAAAATTGTGGTCCGTAATAGAAAATAATTTTAATTTTAGACCTACCTGTGTTTAATATTCTTTGGTTTGGTATACTACTTAGTTTAAGTTTATTAGTAATCATTATTATTTCGTGTGTAATACAGTGTGCGAATTATGCAAAATATGTGCGAGTCTAGTGTATGTATGAGGTAAAAGAATAACTATTTTGTATGCAGGCTCTAAAGTTGGTTGGATTCCAAATGGACTTTCTCTATCTCCGAAAAATATTAAATATTCTTCTCAGAATTACTATGAAGACACCACGTCTGATTTATTTGAATGTTGGTTTAAAAACAAACTAGTTCCAAACATTCCTCCCAATAGCGTCATTGTAGTGGACAATGCATGTTATCACAGTAGACAGTTGACTAAAACCCCTTCCTCATGTGACACAAAAGCAACAATCCAAAACTACATGTATAATAACGACATTTATTCCTGAGGAAGATTATACCAAAAAGAAATTAATTGAGGTTCTACAAAGCTTGAACCTACAAAAGGAATACGTCTGTGATAATTATGCAAAAAATCTAGGGCATACAGTTTTAAGGGTTCCACCCTACCACTGCATATTTAATCCTATTGAACATGTTTGGCACCAACTGAAATCTGCCATTCGTCGTAACAATGTTTTTCCACGTGTTAACTCCAATGTCCTCAAACTTATTGAAACCGAAGTTTTTAACATCCCTCCTCAAAGTTGGGCAAATTCTGTTATACATATAGAAAAAGCAGAACAATCGTATATCCATATTGCAAATAATAATTAGAACAGGCGATGATAGCGATAGTGATTCTGATATGTCATGTGAATAATTTTTTTTACAAAACTTCTGGATTCCTCCTGCGTCTGAAACAGTTTCAGTCAAGCTCTGAAGAAGCCAACAGGATGATTGGCAAAACGTCAGCAAGTTCGACTCCAGAAGTTTTGTAAAAAGTTGTTACAGTAGCCTGTGGAAACTTCTTTGAAAAATGATTATGTTTAATGTTTATGTATACGACTTAAAAAACTATGATCATGGATCAAACCTATTCAACAACTTGCAAGAGATTAGCATGAATTTTAGACGTGCACATTATTTTTGCACGTTTTTATAATAAATTATTAAAAATCAAAGACTCCGTCGATTCACTCAGACAAAGATTGGTAGTTCGTCATAATGTTCCACTAAGTTATAAGAAAAAATTAAGCCATGTGCACGATGTTTCAGGATTCGATTTCTAGTAATGCAGCATTTTATCAGAATGCTTACTTCTAAATTTAAAAAATATTTACTACACAGCACTTTCCTTGACAAGTATATAATTGAATTTAATCTAAACTTAGTGACTATTGTTTAGCATAGTTATTCCTTGCTAAAATTATATCTTAAAAGTATATGCAAGCCATTGTTTAAAATTTAGTACTTGCTAGTTCAGCGGAGTAACTTTAAGCTAGAATGTGTCGTCAGAGAACAACTAACTTTCTCCTGATTCATATTATTCATATTCATATTATTATTATTTTTATTATTATTAATAACGCAGACCAAGCCTCTCTGGTCGGAACTAATATATGTGACGTTGGTAAATAAGGCGAATAACTAACTACTCATTTTAGTAAACTACCAAATTTTTTAATTAATTCTACGAGCGCTTTTCCAAAAGCGTTTCGCATCTTTTTCTATTAGTTCCAATTTTTAGGTTGTAAATTGTAAGATACAATACTATCTGGCTATTTGGCCTGTTCTGAAAAATAACAATCGATGGAGTTTACGATGCTCCAACTGCGGAAAAAAACATTTTTTTTATAATCCGTTGGTATTAATTTTAATTTCTTATTTCTTCTATTATTCTAGATAACCTCAAGAACAAGAACAAGAGCGCGGAGCTTAAGCCTCCTCGCCCTGTATTCGGCATTCCAAGCCAAAAGGCGATCTTATATTCGAATTAATAAAATTTGCTAGTGTCCGTTTGTATCATGCAAAAACCAAGTTACTATCCTAATCTCTAACGGGTTTAACTACGAAAGCGCCGACTTATCGTCACACAATGGATTCGCTTCGATAAATTCTAAAGTTTAACAAGATTAATGGAAACAAAATCTTTTATCTCACTTGTTAAGCGGGCGTAAAATGTCTGTCGCGTAAAATATATATAATATAATCTTCACTTCTCCGACAGAGAAGATCCCCGGCTCTTTGGAAACAATAAATTTTAACACTTATCTTATTTTTCAGGTTTTTTCCTTTTCCACGTCGGTCGGAAAAAGATTTTGCAAGTGACAGATCAAAAATGTGATTAAAGTTACCCAGCCAGGTTTCCACCTGATCTGTCAGGATGTGTTGGTGTTGCGAAACGTATTTTCAACCGAGTGAACTGTGAAGTAAAGAATTGGAAGGATGGTTGCCGCCGTTGCCGTTTGAGAAAGTTTTATACTTCGGCGAGGATGGCGTTATATTCCCGAGACGTTATCATGTTTTTTATAATACTTGTGTATCTGGTTGACGTTATAAATGGATCCGTTACCGCAGGTGAGATTTAAGTTCATTATTTTATTTTTACTTTGCATGTCTCGATTTTTTCGAAACATCGTGAGACAAGTTTGCAGCGCGAAGCAGCTTTGTATTTTCAAAAGGAGCCGCTTCGTGGTTTTTCTATCGTGCTCCTGCGGACCACTATGGAACTTTCGCAAAATAAAAAATAATTTTATTGCGCATACACCCTGTCTAAACCTTCGTGCACGTCTCGCTGAACTTCAAAGTTACGGCAAACTTTGACAAATATTAAAATTTCTTACAAATAATAGCGATTTCCAATGATATTCTTTCAAATATCTCGCGCGCCCTGTATGATAGGCGAAAGCTGGATATCTCTCTCTATACGGTTTACGATACTGTTCAAATCAAATTATCGCGAACTTTAACAGTTTTTCATTTATCCTCAATGATTTACTCACAAAAACGGAAATTTTCTTGCCCGACACACCTTGTATATAATTCAAACAATGTTCTACATAAAGGTAATAGCCCTGGATCTCTCCCGTTTCCTGGTATACGATTTTTTCCAATGGAGTATGTAATTTTCAAGGCAATACTTATTTTTTGAAATCATGCAGTACGTGGTAATAGTAAATGACGTCATCGCGTCTACATCGGTGATTTTCATTTGGATTTTTTCAGACGAATATCGTTTAAACCAATTAGCCATATATTCTACAAATTTTAATTTACGACATATAATTTAATCTTCAGGGTCTTTTATATTTTTGTGTATAATTGAAAATCCCTCTAAAAAATGCTTAAAATAAAAGTTATAGTACCGAATATTCCGCGTCTTTTGGTTCAAGAATTTTGTAGATCTGGTTAATAGTTTTTGAGGAAAACTCGAAAAATCGAATTTTTCGAAAGTAACAAGCACTAAGTTAGTATGTATTCGAAATGGCATGAATGACTGAACTGCTTTCGAAAATTGTAATATTTGCTTTCAAAAGTAATAAGTCTAGTTTTAAAGTCAGAGAAGAAAAAAGTACTAACCAAAACTGTGCACGTTTCATTATCTCTTGCCAAGAGTTACTTCAGCTGATGTAATTGAACAATGATTCAGAATTTCAGTGGAGGAATACAGCGGTCTTTTTTTTTAATTCAATATTAATCTTGCTGAGAGAATATAGGATAAGTCCAATCGTTTTGATGTTTGATTTGACCTGACGACATCTTTTTGGACGGGGAGACAGTGACGTCTTCCACTGGCTGGACTGTTGCCTCGTTTCTGGGTCGTAACCATAGCACCATGACGTGTCACCAGTAATGAAAGAAAATCTTTATGCGTTTCGAGCTGTTGATTCAAAGCACGACATGTTTCAAGTCGATGTTCTTTTTGCATGTCAGTCAGAACACGAGGAACAAACTTGGCAGCCACTCTTTTCATTCCCAAATCTTCGGTTAAAATTCGCTGAACCGTGCTCCAAGACAACCCACTAATCTTAGGAAAAACTCAAGTTTTAATCTTCTCCTGAAGATGCCAACTTGGTTGGCGAAACGCGCGTCGAGTACTTAAAATTGGGTTTCGGTAAAACGTGTTAGTGCAGTGCCGAAGGTTCCAGTCAAGAGTTTGATGATGTTCTGTAAATATTTTTTCGCGTTATTTTTAGCATAAAATTTGCAAGGAGTGCAATGCTACAATACATAAGAATGCGTAAATCCAAATAATACTTACGACTTTCATTGTTACTGTCGTCATCCATGACGATCTCCTCCATAGCCGCCTCTAATTCCTTTTGAGTCAAATACCTCGGAAATGCCATATTTTACGAATTAACGTTCACTGCACAAGGCACAAACTAATACTAAAGAACACGCTAATTGTTGGATATTTATTCTATATCCGCTGACTTGTCTAGACTTGTAATAACAAAGTTTTGTTTCACAGATAAAACCAGTGGCGTATTCACGCACCAGTAAATATTTTCAAAAAATAAAGCATAATCACAGTAGTATTTCAAATATATGTTTTCTGCGATGTAATCTACTTAACAAATACAAATGGATACAAATCCAAAATATTTTTTTTTTACTATTTTGGATTTACTTGAAAATGTGATACAAATTTATGTACCACTTTTGAAGTCATATACAAGATCTTTCCTTCACTCATAAATTAGCGATTTCTACGGTTTTATGTCCCTTAGTAGTGATAATAATAAAATTTCTAAATGGATGTGCAAAAATATTTCCTGGATGTGACAAAAAAATCATAGAATAGGTGGTGCATTAACGAACCACTGAGACAAAATGGCTCAATGGATTTTAAATAATAAGAAAAAATAACAGAAAAGATTATGTAGCTAATGTTGTCACACCTCAGAAAATACAATCACTGCTCATTGTTTTATGCAGACTTTTAGGAATAATTTTAAATAATTATTAATCTCAATTACGTTTTTATAATACTGCTGGTAAAAGTAACATAGATTAGATAGATAGATCACTATTCGAGAACGACCAAAAAGATTTTTCTTTGTTCTTTTGCTGGCGGCGTTTATTGCTATTTTATGAGACATTACGATGGATTCCATTCCATTATCAAAATTACAAGATCACGGTTTTCGCAAGCAATGCTGTTCTACATTTTAATAAAAGGAACGATAACAATAATATAATATTCATGGCTTACTTGGATGTTGCAAAAAATTGAAAATTTTAAATTGCCCGTAGTCTTGATAATAATGTGGTAATGAAACCATGTTATTCAATTCCGTACAATAAAATATTTTTTTGTCCCTATTGTGAATCTGATATACGTATAGTATAATCCAGTACTGAAAGGCAAGAAAAAAATTTAACCAGTGACCGAAAAAGATTCCATGAAAAACGTGTCAGGGGGTATTAAGGTACCTTTATTATTCGAGAAGACGCCTGCCTGATAGCACAGAGGAATTTTAAAATGAAGGTTTGCAAACCTTTCAGTTTGCCATACGGGATGTTGTCACAAGAACATGAATTAGGATGTTTTTGAACTATTTTGGTGAATATTTAAAATATCTTTTACCTGGTTTAGTAGTTATGGATCACCCAAGCCATAATTCCCGATGCATCTCGCAAACTCACACACGCAGTGTTCAAATATTGTGTCAATGTATTATATCTAATTTTTTATTATAGAATAAGTCAAAGTTAGCTCCAAATAAATGAATGTGAGGAAAGATGGATTGTAAAAGAGGTACCAAATTATCGAAAAAAAGGCGCTCCAAAGATGTGTGTCGATGTGGAAAGACAGTTTGGAAAAAGGTTTAATCCCGAAACAATTCGACGAATCCTGAGAAAAAATAATTTACATCGTCGAACTGCCAGAAATAAGCCTTTCATTAGCCGAACAAATAGATTGGCATTCGCTTGAGAGCATATCGATAAAGATTTGAACTTCTGGAATTCAGTAACATTTGTCGATGAGACCAAAATAAACTTATTTGGATCCCAGTGAAAAATATCTATATGGAGAAAGCCTAAGGAAGAATTAAAATTGAAAAATTTAAATCTACTGAATAAAAAAAGAAGTATTTATTAATGCCATAATATACAGGGTCTTTCATTTAAGAAATATGTAAGTTTGATATTTATGAATTACCTAGAATAAAATGTTTTCATTTTAAAGTGTTTTTTTTTAATATCGTCTATAACCGCCATATCATTACGAATTACACCCTACAGAACTTATCTCGGCGCAAGTGAAAGCACTTGTAGCAAGATACAAAAGAGCATTCAAAATGGAAGATGGAAGACCGCTACCGTGTAAATCAGTAGAGTTCAGATTTTTATGTACAGGAAATGCTTAAAATATGGGCATTAATATGTCTGATTTTTCCAAAGATATGTCAAACATATGTTTTTTCCCACCTTCTATGTACTTTTATGCCCTTTATTTTTTACATATATTGTTTACTGAAAATGAAGGAAATAAAAATAATAATACTTAATTAGGAGTATTTATTAACATTAGGTAGTAATAAATTAATGATTTATATCTATATACTTACACTTAACCTATATTAAAGCAGTATGGTAAAAACTATTTAGTTTTACAATCAGACCTATTGTTATTATTGTGCCAATTGACAATTAAATGCTGTTCTAAATTTTCTATGGTTAATTTTTGTCTTTTATCGCTTAATATGCTTTTGTGCTTGGAGAACGTCCTTCCGACGTCGACCGAAGTAATTGGCTTGAATTTAAATCAGGCAGGATGTTCTGGTTCCAAATAATGTAAATCATTATCAACCGTCGCATCTAATGATAAAAAAATTTGAAATTTCAAGTAACTTTTGAAACCCTTCATTTTTTTTTTGTTGTTACACTATTAAAGTTATCAAGAATAATTTTCCCTATTCTGGTTGGAACTTTTTTTCAACAAAAGGTCGCACTTTTCTACTATTGAAATTGACTCTAACAAAGACATTTGTTCGGTCTCTAATTTTTTAATAAAAACACTTAAAAAACTAAAATTAGCTATCATATATGTCAACTGAACTGTAAATTCACATTTTCATATAATTTTTTAGTTTTTTAATTGAATCAGCTGAATCTGAAAAGTCTAATACAATGTTTTTTATTTGATTCGTTTAATGATTCGCGTGAAATAAGGCTGCGTCTAACTACGTTCCCCATCCAGTAATTACAGGGTCAGGAGGTAAAGGAACATTTGGCAATATTTCTCTATAAACTTGAACTGGAAGAGATGCTTTAACAAATATTTTTTTACGTTCGAAATTAAAGAATTAACTAATTTAAGCTGACTTCTAATTTCTCTATTTATTCCATGCGCTAAGCGAGTCAAGTCAATCCACTTTTATGTTTTCCATTGGCGACGTGCCGGTCTATTTGTGATTTTTTCTCACATATAACTTTAAAAATTAATATTCATTTTAACATAATTTTTATTATTAATTATCTAATACTAAATCAGTTTGATAAAAAAATAATAAGTTTTTATCGCAATGATTAAAATATATTCAATTATATATTTCAACTTAATTAATGAGAATTTACCCCTTTTTCACAAGCCTTGTAGAATAATAATAATCAACTTTATTTCACGTTGTATCATAAATACATTATCTAAAAATAATATACTAAACACAAAGGAAATTGGCGTCAAAAAAGGAAAAAGCATTACATCGTATTATTAATTAAACAATTATTTAAATATTACAGAAAAAATCTTCTATGGAGTAAGGTTCTAACGCTATCAATAACTTTTTTATTGTGTATTTAAAGATTTTTTGATTTGCAATTGTTTTTACCTCATTTGGTAATTTATTATACAATCTCAGGCACATGTAATAAGGGCTCCTTTCAGTTAAGGTTAAACGGTGAATATAGTAATTTACATTTAGGGTTCTGGTATTATAGCTATGAATTATCTGTAGTTCGAAGTCCTTCCGACTTTTAAAAAGAATATCAATGCTCAACAAATATATAAAGCATATAGAGTAAAAATTCCTTCAGCCTTGAACACCCCTCCACAGCTCTTGCATTTTTTGCATTGCATTTTTTTGACAGTGCGAAGAGTCCTCTTTTGAACCACGAAAATTTTCTGTAGTTGACCACTACCCCCCGCCCCCCCCCCCCCAAAAAAAAGATAATTCCATACCTCATGCGCGAATGAAAGTTTGCATAATTATGCATAATTTTGAAAGTTTCCTTATTCATATAATTTGCAACGACTCTAATTCCATAACAAATTTAATTTAATTTATTTAGCAGATAATCAATATGTTCAGACCAATTAAGAAATTCGTCAATTTGCAAACCTAAGAATTTAGTGTTATTTACAATGCTAATATTTTCTTGACCTATCCCTATTCCTAATGGTATTTCAATTCCACATAATTTAGTTCTAAACATAATTAAATTCGTTTTCCCTTTGTTTAATATCAATTTATTTCCTAGAAACCAGTCATAAGCCCTTGTAAAAATATCGTTGTCTTTATCACTAAACTTCTTCTTTTCCCAAAGATAGCTCTGGATGATAATTCGCTTTCGGCATTTTGAATTCAATGATAGTTGACTCTCGGACGCCCGGACAGCAAATAAAATGTTTAAAATGCTTGGAAAAATTCAAAATTACATACGGAGAGGGTGGGATGTATTTCATTCAATCACAAGCACCATCACATTAGATAAAGGCGTCAAACATGAAAAGGGACGAGGGCTTAATCCTAAGGTCACGGGATTTGAAGGCTATAAATAGAAAGTCCACAATATTGTAGATAAATTTCATTTTTAATCTTTTCCGTTTGCAAAATCCCAGTAATAATAATGAAGGGGTGAAAAATATGCGATTTTATGCTCGAAAAGTAGAAAATCTTTACTTTATGTACAACAAATAAAAATATGCACTAAGGCGTCATTTTATGCGAAATATGTATTTTTTTTATATCGTTAATCTAATTATTCCATTCCAAGACGGGTAAATCCAAAACATTGGGTTGATATTCCTCATAATAAGAAAGATGTTTTTTTATATAAAATCCTAACTCTAGTGATCAAGGCATTCAGGTAGGGACACCAGAGAATTGGCGAAAAACAGCAGCTATTAAAGACAAAATGTGGAATCCTGACTACTTGATCGGCCGACCGACGCAAATTATTAGGTTTTACTACTCTGCACCTTTTTCAAATAGGCTGTAGTTTTCAATCGCGAACCATGCAAAAGTAAATAGTGTCCGCAGTCAAGAAATTTACGATATTGCTCGGGCCGCTACCCAAGACCCCGATAAAATTAATGATTATAAAGGTCGACACTTGGTGTTGGAAACAACGTACAACGAGTTCGATAAATTGCATTTGAACATAATTTTCGATAAAGGCACCACAGAACCGATCCTTGAACAGCAGGGGCTAATTCGAGTAGAAGTGGATATTTTTCTATTAAAGGTATTTGCGGCGAACCTTGTATTAAGTCCTTTACCGACCTCACAGCCACAATTTACTGCCACACATAGATTTTAATTTTCTTTCTTCGGGTATTCATTCCTTCTTTTTTTCGACAGTCGGAATCAGTGGTTGTCCTTTTGTTTTCTCGCATCACAAAGATCTCAGTTACCTGGTTCTTACCTATGTAACCTAAAAAGACCCTTAATTTATTGGTTTATAAATTTAAAGTAGTACGACACTCTTTATCCACTCCTTAATTTAATTTAATTATCAACATCTACAATATATAATCATTGTTCATATGGCTTACAAATTTTAGTTGATATATTACCAAGAATAATAAAGGAGTTGTCATCCTGAAACTTCAGTTAGCCTCTGAAGAAGCCAACAAGATCATTGACGCAGGAGGAATCCCGAAGATTTGCAAGTAGTGGCCTGTGGACGAGAATTAGTTAAAAAATATAATTTCTCAGAGTGTTGTTCAAAATCCTTGCCGCAGGCCAATGTTCAGTACTTTTAATCACTAATAACTCAAAATGAATATAAATTTTCATATCCTTTTTAAGAAATTAAGTCAATTTATTTAAAAAGTATCAACACTTTTTACCAGCTCATTAATTTAATTTAATAACTCATATCTATTATACACATTATTGTTCATATTGCTTATAATTTTTTTCGCCACAATTCACCTCATGGGGCCTCTCAAATTTGCTTTTTAATGTAACTATGTTTTTTTCATTTTATATACCCACTTTTGAAAAATCTTTCTTTTTTTATATCGTTTTAAATAAAAATCAATAGCACACATACTACATTAAACGAGACAAGGAGCTTGTACTTGAATGAGATGTCACAAAAAGCTTGTTAGATTATGGGATGTTTCTAAATTTAAAAGTGTAAAAAATAACAGTTACCAGAAATTCAATCTACTTGAGGAAATATCGTCAAAAGGGAAATATTAAAAATACGCCAGAAATACGCCCCCAAAATAACATTAAGTAACACACTGTGCATTGGTCGGTATGTAGATTTATTTTTTGCACTCAGTTGTATATTAGGTAATGAAACTTAAACAATCCTTTTTTTCTTTCTCTTCCTTATTTTTCAAAAGACCAATTATTTAAGCAGTATTTCTGAAAGTTTTTAGTGAGTCTAAGAGAAGAGTTTTGCATTTATGCAAGAAATAAAACATGATATGGTAGTAAATCGCTTGTAGATGGAAATGAATAGTTTCAATATTACCAAGAAGTTTATAATGTTTGGGAGTCTAAGACACAATAAATAATATTTTAAGTATAAATTTAAAATTTGGGTTATGCGAAATTTCAAAGAATAAGATATTCTGCTTCTGTTTTCTTTTACCATCTTAATCAATTCGTGACCTACTACCAAACTGAATTAAAAAAAAAACAATTTCCCATTCAATTCAACTACTATAGAGATTTGAGAGCGTTATTATATTAAAAAAACATGTACTAATTTTATAATATTAAATCGTATCTGGGGATCTATCAGAATTTCGCTAAATCAAAAAGTCTTTCAAGAACCGTTTCGCTTATTTTCTTAATAAACAAGCCGTGAGCTATGAAATTCTTGTTTATGCTATGATTAATTTTATCGAAAGTTGCGAAAACCGTCAAATTTCCGGGCCAACTTAGTACAGATGGGAGAAGTGTACCACGTGGAATGCTTATCATGTAAAAACCTGTAAAAAATCTTGTAAAATATTATATTGTTATATATACCGGTTTTTTGTATTTTCGTGGACATTATTTTAACACACTCTCGGAACTTTTTGGACATTTTAATCAATTTAATTCCAATTAAGAAAATCATTAAACAATTTTTTTCAAATGCTCTATAAAAGCGTTGGATGTGCCGTTGATTTTATCGTAGTTATTGTGTAGTGGTTCAGGTCGCAATATGAATATAATATATTTAAAGACCATACCGGACCCGTTTCGGATAGTAGTCTCATACTCCGACCTAACCGCCACCACCATCGTTACGTAGTTCGCGTGTTCATATCCCTTATCGGTGAATATTATAAATAAATCGATACACAACAATTATGAATTATAAAGAAAACTTTGTTTTGGCGAAACATGGCGAAGCTAACAATCGAGCACTGCAGAAACGTCACTATTTTGGCTTCCTGTGACTTTACAACTCAATAGTTGACACCTTCATGTCACCTAACTTGGTCGTATTTTTATTGTTATTTTTATTTTAATAAAAAAAAATTCATTTCAATAAACCGTTTTTATTTAAAAAAATGGAGAAAATACTAATAGGAAATAAAACAAATAAAAAAGATAGTCTATTACTTATAACAATCAGAAATACATAAAATGAGATTTTAATAAATTGATCTATTAATTGCCTAACCTTAACGGTTCTAAAATTTTAAAGTTTTTTATTATTCATTTAACACAGTCTCATCTATCACAAATGTCAAAATCTCTTTGATATAATTTGTTCGATTTTCCGTAATTAATAATATATTATGCAACAAGTGTTTTAAACGGCACTTGTGTCACGAATTTACTTGCGTATTGCATAATATATTTATTACAATCATTTGTTTTTTGCGACTCGATTCAATGACATGACCGTTTTCTATACCCTAATTATTTTTACTGTTATTGGTATTAAGGGGGGCGCCCCCTGCGGGCGTCCAAGCACTTAGGCCACCAGATGTGCCGCTATGCTCCCAGACTGCCCTAGTCCAGAGTTCAGAATGCCGCACTTCCTATAGAAGGTCAGCAACTCCTTTAGCCCAATACCGTGCACTGAGTCCGGATCAATTAGGGCCGTTCCGAAAACTTCAAATCTTGCCCATGTCAAATCAGGGCACTCGGTGAGCAGATGATACGGGGTCTCCTCCCCTTCCATGCACCACCTGCAATGCCTAGCAAGCAAAGATGACTCCAAAGTCTGCAATGTCCTGTGTAGGCCTCTGTTAGTGCTCTACACTCCCTTCTGGGCAGTGCAAGCAGCTCCCTGGTCCGAGGGAGGCCGGACCCATCCATTATAAGCCTCGCCTGCCTCAGCAACCCTCCAGCCCACCACGGCCCGTTCTCCCACCCAGGCTTAGAAAGCTCCCCGCCCCAAGCGGCGCTGTGGTCCCATATGCCTGAACGAAAAGCTCTCCTTGGCTAAGGCGTCCGCTGCCAGACCAACTTTCCAACATTCCTCTCCCCAGCCACTCTCCTCAGTACCCCTTTGCACTCCTTTATCAATAAGGAGCGCGTACGCACTGACTTCAGCGCCATAAGTGCAGCCCTACCATCAATGCAGAAGAATACTCTCCTGCTACCGTGGTTGAGCCGAAGCACCTCTCTGGCCGCCATCAATATAGCGAAAATTTCCGCCTGAAACACGATGCAGTACTGACGCAGAGGGACCGACAAGCTCGATTCCGTTGTCTCGCAGTATGCTCCAGCTCCGGCCAAATCTCCCATTCTGGACTCGTCCGGGCACCAGACAAGTCCATCCCAGGAGCCTCTGCCCTCTCTCCACTCTTCATGTCAGTGAATGTTTTTGAGTTGTTTTACTCAAAAACTAACTGTCGTAGAAGAAGTATAGTATGCAACAGGTTTGGTAAACTTTTTAAGTCACCATTTTTTTAAACACTCACTTGATTGCGTTCCGCTCGCGCCAAATAAACTCGTGACTCAAATGCCGTTTACCTCACTTGCTGCATAATATACTATTTTCTATATGATCGAAATCGCGGAATATCTTATTTTATATAGAGGGAACTTGTATATTACATCCATCTACATCCTTAACTCATCTATGTGTAAAACGATCGTTAAATGAATTTTAGAAATAAATTTTAAGCAATTCTGAAAACCTAAAAGCAGCTTATATGGGAAATTTCTTGATTGCTATCGTTCACTCAAGCTTAAACCTGAATGCGTCTAAAAAATATTTAGTTAGAGACAAGTGCTTGAAATTTTAGTACCGGAAAGAGAGGTTTTATGTTCATATCTGCGGGTTTAAAATACATTTTGTTTCAACGGAAACGGCGGAAAAGCCGTTCTTTTAATCTGCTCAAAATCAAGACGAAAAACCAACCATTTGGGATTCTAGTCCCGAAGATTTTTCTAGAAATCCTGATAAATATGTAGGCTACAATATTAGTTGTATGTTTAAAAAAAAATTACGTACATGTTTTTGTTTTTTGTTATTTTTTTTCAAATTGGTGTCTATCTAAATAGATAACACACAAATAAAACATACTCTAACAATAGACAAGCCGCATTTTACTTACGATTGTTTAAACCTATAATGTATAGTCTTTTTGAGTACAACGTAAAGAAATTTTGGGAATACACTTCAACAGTAATTCAATGTTAAGTACTTGTTTATTACACAGCACTTAGCGTTTTTAAAAATTGGGGAGCACTCTAATACAATACAACATCTCTCAGCAGTAGAACTGTGGTTGTCTTTAAGGAGTTTTAAACAAGCAATTCTCCCCTCCTTGTAAACTTTGCATTCTTTGAATTGGTAAGTAACTTTACAAATAAGATCCCCCAAACTTTTCTGGGAAAGTTTTAAAAAACGCTGTAAAATTTTATTCCACACAACATTTAGGGGAAAATGCCATTATTTTCAGTTAGACATTCAATATAACATAACACTGTACTCAGAAGCAGACAAGGATGTATCTCCATTGTTGTTGCACCATTTTTAATGAAGTATCTGAAGGCATCGGAATCAAAGCAAATGTAGCCTTTACAACAATTTATGAACCAATTAAATGACGTTAGTAAGAACCATGTATCAAGAATAAATAGTCATCAAACAAACTTCATGATAATCGGTAGGTGAAAAGTTGCAAAATCATAACTTGTCATCGATGGAAATATCCTTTGAGCGAGTCGCAAAATATAGATACTTGAGACTTGGCTGTCCCAGAGTTCGCCCAATGACAAGGAAATTAAGCTCGAAATAAAAGTGGCTCGTAACCAATTTTTCAAATTTTTAAAATATGCGTACCGGTACAGGGTACAGGGAAACAACATCCAATAATAACGGATATGCAGCTAAAGAAGAAATTTGTAGACCTTTCTTTAATATGGTTTCCATGGGAACTAAGTGAGTTACACTGCCGCTTAACGTGTAGAAATGAGCAACCTTTGGCAACTTTAAGCTTCTTTTTAAACTGATTAAATGCAACATGATCTCGCTTAAGGATTATTAATTTTTATTGTTGCCTTAGAACAACTTACACAGTTAATTTTGTAGCTTTCACGAATGTGGATGTTCCTCTTAAAATACTTACTATTAGGAAAATATTTACCAATTCTAAGTCCTTGTCGTAGAAATTTATTCATGTGATTTTCAACGTTCAATTAACAGATTTGTCGCCATTCGTTATTTTCTGGTTGGTGGGTCCAATTATTTTTGTTCCCCCGTTGTTTCAAAAAGCTTTTAAATTGCGGAGGGTGGCTTTCGGTCGCAATATGTACAGTTAAGAAGCAAAGCTTGAGGGTGTTTTTTTCTTAGTATTACGTGAAAAATCGTTTGGGGGTGATAGGCCTCGAATAATTTAATCGGTACTTCCGCATTCTTAAGCGCTTACTGGAAAACGCGTTTATTTGAATTTTGGTTGTAGGATTTACATAATTTGTGTTCCTTCGCCTTGAACATTGTTTTATAATTTATTTGTCGTTCTATTCCGTTAATATATTTTTCATCCGACAATCAATAGTTTTGTTACATTTATTATTGAAACTTCACACTACATACTGTATATTGGGGTGTGACTTGTGATTATTACAATCGTCGCCGATAAAGAAAATGAACCAGAACTTTATGGGATTATCATTTTTTTAAAATATGACGTAAATATTCGAAAAACCAAATAATAACTTTCTCACTTTCCATTATAAATTCAAATTCATTATGAAAATATCGTTGAAGAAATAAAACGTAGTGTCTGTGCTCTGTATCATGTTCACGCTCACCAGTAAGAATATAATCGATAAATAAAATAAATAAATAAAAAAATAAACCGACTAATCAATTGTTTTCAAAATTGGTACGCCAATAGAACGAATAGACCTTTAAAAAGAGGTATCATATTACACTTTTACCACTTAAAAAATACTTCAGATGGCGCCTTGCTGTCATTCTGACATTTTGTATAATTGTTTTCATGTCAAAAATTAAACATCATTTAGGCGGGCACTGCATATTCTGTGTCCAATTGTGCCCATGTGGGAGGGAAACTTTTAATTTTTGGTTTCTTGTTCCAAAAATTATTATTTCATGGCGGATATATTACAATATTTAATAATTATGATGAATTTTGCAACTTTACATGAAATTTAATCCATGTATTACTCGGCTGTTCTATTTCAAATTTTAGACCATCATTTTTTGTAAAGAATAATTTTTTTTTATATGTATTGTGCAGCCTTGATTAGACACTCTGAATATTAAATATATTTTTTTATTTTTAGGACAAATTTCACTCCTTGATAGACACAAGCGCAGCTACGAACATCGCAAGAACAAGGAAAAGATTATCCATGATATCGGCAATGCTGTTAAGTCGATGCCAAATGGCGGCAAGCCCGGAATATTTGCTACGGAAAACTGCACCGTGGTAGTTGCTCAAATCGGAGGGACTGCAACCTTGCCGTGTGTCGTACGAAAATTCAGCAACGGCGTGGTAAGTGACGGAGTATAAAATTGGTTTGTAAAAGTGGACGTTTATTAATTTTTGTGCATAATATGACAATACGACTTAAGGCTTAAAATAACGTTAAATATTAGTTAGTTGGCCCCTGTATACTATTCCAATCTCTTGTTACTTTATCTTTCGCATGTACGGACGACGCAAATAATTAAAATATCTGTAAGGGAATCATGGAATGTAGAAAAGACCCGCTCAGACTCTTAATCAAACAGAGAGACAAGAAACGGACGCTATTGTCATTTTGTCAAAGACTTTCCTATTGCGACATACTAACGACGTGTTTTACCGAAATCATCAGACTGTCAGACTCTATTAGAATTACAATCACGATCCAATCATACTTTAGTAATGAGTAACAAGTAGCAAAGTATGAATTGTACGTTTAACACAATAATGGCCAATTTAGCGGAATATTTTTGGATTTTGTCAATTTTAACCTAGATAAAGAACTTCAACAAATCTGGATTCGGAGATATAGGAAAAATTATAATAAACAAGATGGCGACAACTGTCCAGTTTGTTCAGATCATTTGAGAGAAATAGATTTTCAATGCGACGAAGGATCATGCAACCTAACTAACTAACCAAAAATTATTGAACTAAAGTTTTGAAGAATCATAAAAATGGTCTATGAATGCTATTGAATTAATACCAACAAATGTTACTAAGGTTAAAAATTATTAAGTTCTTAACGGACATCTTGAAATGAACACAAACTTATAAAAACAAACTTTGCAGATATACTGAAGAGCACCGAACATTGTTTAAAAATATGAAAAAAAATGTTTGCTGATGTTAGTATACCTACTATGTATGTTGTCATTAAGCAAAAGATAGTTTTGTCAATTTTCTTTGTTTTTTTTTTCATTTTTTTGGTAAAATATTCATATAGGATATGTGTTTTATTTATTTTGTCTATTTTAGTTTGAATCTGAAAGTACTTATTGCCCCCTAAAAAAGCAATGTTTCAATGTTTTTGTGTTCAATATTTCTGGAGTTCAAAAAAGTCAATACAATTTTGTGTTATTTTACTTTCAAAATAATTTATACAATACACACACTTATTTTTAACATAGATACATACCGTTTCCACCTATTCTACATTTTCTAGTAACAATTGTTACTTGAGAAATAAATTTTCTTTTCAAAACGGCTAATAAAAAATAAATAAAACACTATACTAATAACGGTGATTATTCCAACAGTCAATGTTAGAGCCGGGGTCGCCAATCAACGCGTTATCTCTGCCCGCACCTCCCGTACCCCTTTATCCGTTACTCAGTGCCTAGGGCAACCTATTGTGTTTACGGATCTTGCCTTAAAAGACTATCCGTGGGTAAGGTAGCTGACGTTTTAAAATGAAACGTTTCACATTCTTGATCGGTATTTAAATAAAAATTTATATGTGTAAGTATTGTAAAGTTGATGCAACTAAAGACGGTTGCAGACTTTCACACACACACACACACACAAATATATATATATATATATATATATATATATATATATATATATTTGTGTGTGTGTGTGTGTGTGAAAGTCTGCAACCGTCTTTAGTTGCATCAACTTTACAATACTTACACATATAAATGGATTCACGAATGGAAAAATGTGATGACACTATATTCCGGGATACCATCCGTTCGCTTGTTGAACTCCGACAGGAATCCTGCAGACGTTTCGCCAAAATCTCACTTGGCATCTTCAATGTTTTCGGAGCACGAGCATTGAAGGTGCCAAGTGAAATTTTGGCGAAACGTCTGCAGGATTCCAGTCGGCGTTCAACAAGTGAACGGATGATATCCCGGAATATAGTGTCATCATATATATATATATATATATATATATATATATATATATATATATATATATATATATATATATATATATAGTGCTCGAAGTGTTTTCGGAGCGCTAGCATTGAAGATGCCAAGTGAGATTTTGGCGAAACGTCTGCAGGATTCCAGTCGGATGCAGGATTTGCAGGATTCCAGTCGGATGCAGGATTCCAGTCGGAGTTCAACGAGCGAACGGATGATATATATATATATATATATATATATATATATATATATATATATATATATATATATATATATATATATATATATATATATATATACAGGGTTTTTCACTTAAGACTCCGCACGCCAATAAGTCCAAAACGAAAAGAAATATTTAATTTATGTATAAAGTAGTCAAAGTGTGGGGTCAAGTAGATATTTCCTAAAGTTTAAAAAGTTCGACGCCTGCAAAGAGCTGGGCGTCGCGACGCGTCGAAAAATTATTCGATTGCAGAGACGTTGGAAATACGCGCATACAAAAGTACATATTATTTAAAAACTTTTTTGTTATTTACTCAAACTTATTTACTTTACCCGTTTCTAAGTTATACCGATTTAAAGTAAACATTTCTTGATTAATAAAAAATGTGATTAACGCTTATTTTTACCCATGAATGTTAGTTACTATGGCAACCATTGTGATCGCAGTTGTTTTAAGTGCAATTACAAACGTAAGTTGTTATTGCTGTATCAAAAAATTGTCACATTTTGTCACAAGAAATATCCAAATTTGTTCGGTTTAAAAAAAACTAAGAATTATTATGTGAAAATGGTGCAATTTAGCAATGAGGAAAAAGTAGACATGTTACTGGTGTTTGGAGAATGCGGATGCAATTGTAGAGAAGCAAAAAGAGTTTACGCACGGCGTTATCCGCATAGAAGAGTCCCCGATGCAAAAACCTTTTCAAGTTTATGTAAAAACTTAAGAGAATATGGCAGCTTCATAAAACCTAAAAGAGATAGGAACAGGACAGCTACAGCAGGTTGATAATAACCCCAAGATATCCCTATCAGAGATAAAAGAAAATACCGGTGTTACCATAAGTTCTTCGTGGAGAATTCTACATAGAAACTCTTTTCACCCGTACAAAAGTAAACTAGTTCATAAACTAGAAGCAGGCGATTATGCTAGAAGAATGTATTTCTTAGCGACTTTGTCCGATTTGTATAGCCAAGATGCAAATTTTTTCTTGAAAATTTTATGGAGCGACGAAAGTCGATTTCAAAATAATGGAATCGTTAATAGACACAACTGTCGTTTTTGGTCCGAAAACCATCCTCGTTGGATTACAGAAAGAGGTAACCAACGAATTTTTAGTATCAATGTTTGGTACGGCATATTAAATGGATTCCTTATTGTTCCTTACTTTTACGAAGGAACTTTAAATGTAGATCGCTGTTTAAGATTTCTTCAAATTACACTTCCGGAACTATTAAAAGAAGTGCCTCTTGACACTAGAATGAATATGTGGCTACAGCAGGATGGAGCGCCTGCACATAATGCCCAAATAGTTACGAGGTATTTGAACCGAGAATATCCCAATAGATGGTTTGGTACTAATGGACCGGTAAGGTGGCCGGCGAGGTCCCCACATTACACCACAAGATTATTTTCTTTGGGGCTACCTAAAAAACGTTATCTATGAAGAACCTATCGAAGATATGGCTGATCTCATTAACAAAATTAGTGCAGCGTGTGCCGCTATCACAAGAACTCTCCTACAAGTGACCCAAGCTCATCTGTTAAAAGTTTTTGATAGTTGTGTTAGAGCAGATGGACATAATTTTGAACAAAATTTTTGAAATGTCTTATTATGTAGTTAATTGCAATAATAATTTTGGTTATTAACTTGTAGGTATTTTACTGTTTTTTCATTTATTTATCATGTTAATAATAAATAAAATCATACTAAAATAGTTGAAATCTATTGTTTGTAATTGCACTTAAAACAACTGCGATAACAATGATTGCCATAGTAACTAATATTCATGGCATACTTGTAAAAATAAGCGTTAATCACATTTTTTATTAATCAAGAAATGTTTACTTTAAATCGGTACAACTTAGAAACGGGTAAAGTAAATAAGTTTGAGTAAATAACAAAAAAGTTTTTAAATAATATGTACTTTCGTATGCGCGTATTTCCAAAGTCTCTGCAATCGAATAATTTTTCGACGCGTCGCGACGCCCAGCTCTTTGCAGGCGTCGAATTTTTTAAACTTTAGGAAATATCTACTTGACCCCACACTTTGAGTACTTTTTACATAAATTAAATATTTCTTTTCGTTTTGGAGTTATTGGCGTGCGGAGTTTTAAGTGAAAAACCCTGTATATATATATATATATATATATATATATATATATATATATATATATATATATATATATATATATATATATATATATATATATATATATATATATATATATATATATATATATATATATATATATATATATATATATATATATATATATATATATATATATATATATATATATATATGTATATATATATATATATATATATATATATATATATATATATATATATATATATATATATATATATATATATATATATATATATATATATATATATATATATATATATATATATATATATATATATGCATGTCTCTAAATTTCACGCACTAACCTGCACTTCTCGCCATTTTCACTACAGACAGTTATCCCCAGCCAAACTGAACACTGTCCAATTGACGAACTGAAGAATTTTATCGGTTGAACGCCAAATTTGAAATGATAGCCCTACATATTTATTTTTATGTTCACGTATGAACTATAGTAATTTAATATTGTCTGCAAATAAATATGAGTGTTTTGGAATTAAGTCGTAGCGTAGAGCAACTTCACTTGAAAACAGCTGTTATTTGAAGTTATTTTCTGTTTAATTTTTTTTGCAAATAAATAACAACAACAATGTGTGATTTTTTTTAATATACGGGAAGAAGTAGTGATTTCGATTTAGAAGACAGATAACGATCTGGGCAGCCAAAAAAATTCGAAGAAAAAGAATTAAAAAAACTGCTTAATGAAGATTTACGTCACACTCTATCAAGAATTATCAACTTTTCTTGAAGTTGCGCTTTCGATCATCGGAAAACGTTTAAAGAAATTAGAGATGATTCACAAGGGACGTTGGTTCCCATATGAATTAAAGCCATTTCTAAAGCGATTTCTGATTTGGGATTGAGTGATTCAGCGGCAAGAAAAGAAAACGAATTTTGCATAGGATCGTCACGGAAGACGAAAAGTAGATTTACGATAATCCTAGACGAAGCCTGGTGAACCATCAACACCAGTGACGAAAAAAAATATCCACAGATCTAAGCTCCTGCTATGCATTTGGTGGGTGTGATTTATTACGAGCTGTTAGGACCAAATAAAACGATTACGGGAGCAAGAGAACGACTACAATTGATGTGCTTCAGCAGTGAATTAAAAAAAGATATGGCCCTAATATTACAAACGGCACGACAATGTGACAAAAATGGGTGAATACATGGATTGCATCTAAAGACCAGCAATTCTTTGGGCGTATAGTCCGTCTCTTTCCGAAAGAGTGGGGGAAAGTAGTAGAAGGTGATAATTATGCAACAAGTGCGGTGAACGGCATTTGACTCACGAGTTTATTCGATACGAGCGGAGCGAGTGTTTAATAAACGAGTGACTTAAAACGTTTACCAAACGTGTTGCATACTATACTTTTTCTACGACAGTTAGTTTTTGACAGACGTCAAATTCAAAGCGCGGGAAATATCTCCGAAATCATCCGATTGCTCTCAAACCCGTGCGGTAAAATTCCGAAAATGTCCAAAGTGGCTCGAATCCGTCGGAAATAAACTGAGGTGGTAAAGTGATCGGTAGATAATTAGGTATTTTACAGACGGGATTAGAAAAACCATATTTCAACTAGTATATGATATGATATTAATTTTTAATTAAAAAAAATGAAAAAATAAATAAATGAATATAATCTCTTCGCTATTAGTAAAACAAATTTACCCGTTGAGCGTGACTGCAACTTATACTTTACCGCCTTACAAAGTATATACACTTATACATTTAGCTAAATATCTGTCGCATGATCTAAAATATCCAAGTCTCATTTTGACTTTCAAGTATTTTCGTTTATTATTTGTTTGCCTCTATTCGTTTTTTGCATCGTCACTGGTAAATTGAAAAATGCCGTTTGGTTCCAAATATTCGACGTTAATATTCCGATAATGAACGTTCTGAAACTTTGATGTCAAACGATTTCGATTTGCGATTTCAGTGCCAGAAACTTTTGATGGCCGGATTTATTTCCAAACTTAAATAGAGCTTTGAAGGAAATGACAACCCATAATTATTGGATTCTATGTTTCAATTATGTGCTGATCGACCTCTGGATATGCTGGAAGTTATTAAGTCGCTACCCCAAACTCCATCGAACCGAATGAACTTGTGCAATAAAGCGCTTTGGATATTCCCTCAAGAGCCTGGATCTTATTAAAACTCACTGCTTGTGGATAAATTCAGGTTTGGTATTTATTTCTCTGTAAAGTTTTTGGAAATTAAATATGATGTTCTCATTTTGTCGTCTTGACGTTGATGGGACTGTACTCGCTTTAATAAGTCATTTAAAGAAGTCAATAGAAAAGCGTTCTGTTTGCTCTCGAAAAATGTCGAATAACAAAATAAATATTTGTATTAAATTTTGCAATGTTATGCGAGTGCAGATCTCACGGGTAGTTATAATTTAAAGATCGAATAATGATACCTCCAAATGTATAATGATAATAATATCATAGCAACTAGAGCAACATATATACTAGAGCTAATCGTTCTCTGATACCCAAGTCCAGATATAACAATTTAATTCATTTTCTAAAACGCGTTTTCTCATTTGACCAATACACTTTTATTTATCATACTCAGGATAAATAACTATTTTTTGAAAGATCTAAACATTTTTTTCATTCTATAACGGATTCTATGATCAATCCTGCGGTAGTTATTTTAGAAAATTAGAAATCCGTCTGGAATTATCCATGTTTTGGTACCACTCCATCAGTATCCGACCTTAATGGCTAGAAAAATACCAATTCATCTCCTGAAAACAGAAGAAGAAAAGTAAAGAAAGAAGAAAGTTGAGAGAAAACTTCAAAAAATATTTGGAAGGGGCAAAAATAATAAATGCGAAAGTCTTCAACTAAATGATGAGAATATTAAAGGAAGAAACACAGGCAGAAATAAACGCAGAATTTGTTGAACTTTGTTACATTGCAAAAATAATGAAAACATTGTTTTTGGGCTTGTTAAATCGTTCTGCTGTCTTGCCATGCTCTTTTCTTTACTAGAGGTCCTATTAAGGCGTACGAAGTACGTACCAGACATCCATTTTTTGATCACGCAATGAGTTTTTTCAAAATAAATGACACAAGAACGTGGGAACCCTCTATAACTTTTAAACGGCGTTTGATAGCGATTTGAAATTTGGGAGGATTAATATAGGCTGAATGTCCCAGTTTTTGTCTACATGTAGAGTTTGAGCGACTTGACAATTACCAATGAATAGAAGCAAAGCCGCCTAAGTAATATTTTGTTTTTATAAAAATTGTATTTACTTCTTGTGAGCTTATTTTCTAACGGAGGTTACATTACATTAAATGCTATTTGCCATTAGACAAGTAAAGAAGAGTTTCATTTACAAGTTTTCCCATGATCATGTGACCTGGTAAGCAGTATTTATGATGGTCACAGGCTCCTAAACACAATTTTCAAAAATGAAATAAAAATTTAAAAAAACAAAAGGAAATGAGAAAAACCGTCCCATCGTATGAAGAAGGATCTGCTGAATCCAAAAATGCATAAAGTATAGGTTGTCTCATTAAAATTCGAACGTTACTGTCGTTTCCGTTCAAACCGGAGGGGCAGCCATTGTTACATATTTTCAAAAAATTGGACATTCAGCCTATATTAACCCTTCCAAATTTCAAATCCTTATGGCAAGCTGTTTAAACGTTATAGTCTTTTGTTTACCGGTATACAGGCCGACTTTTAGTTTAATTTCAATTAAATTTAATTAATTAATTCAAATGTGCAAGAGTATCTCGTTTATGTCCGGTAGTTTGTTAACTAACTCTTTTAAGTTACAGAAACCATATAAATTCCGCTTTATTGTTAGTTGGGTAACTATCCACAGCTTTCAGTGTAAAGTCTGTTCATAAATATAAGAAAGTGACTAACTGATACGAATTAAGGAAGCAAGCTGTAAGAATGAAATATGACCGAACAGGTCAGTACTTTGCTTAGAATTTAATTATTTGAGGCTTTGTTAGGAAAGATACTAAAAAATATTTATTTATTTATGTATGTATTTATGTTTAAACCTACTTAAACTACTTAGAATTATTAACATAATATATCAGTATCACTATCGCTATCATCGCCTGTTCTAATTATTGTTTGTTCTATATTATTTGCAATATGAAAATACCTCTTTTTGATGGCGCGTTTGTTTTACACTTACAGTTGAGTCAACCCAACCCTTTTCCGGGGTATCATAAGTGTCGAACCAGGTTTCATCCAAGTAAATAATTGGCCTTCGTTGTTCTCTTTAAATCCTATTTTTTTTCTAGATATTCCAGTCGCCATTTCCGAATTCTAAAAGATTCCATTAAAACTTGCCTTTTGTCAATTTTTTTAAATCTAAAACCCATGTGTTGAATACTGTTCCATAAGGTAGTTCTGGCACATTTAACACCGGTTTCATTTTTTCAAACCTCCTAATTAAGATATCTAATGTATGCACGCTTTGTTCCTCGTATAACTGGTAAATTTTACGCCGTATTATATCTTGATCACTTTCATCTACACTCGAGAAAATGTCAGCATCGCTTCCTTTTTCCTCGCTGAAATGCGATTATTCACAATTTTCCATACAGTTGATGTTGGAATTTTCGTCAATGTGACCGTTTCTTCTAAGGATGCTTGCTTGCTGGCACCACGTTCAATGAGAGTCAAATAAACATTGTTTATAACTTCCTTAGCCTCAAAGGAATAGTGTTTTCTACATTTGGGCAGGAGCATCTCCTGAGATACACTAGACTCGCACACCATTCAACACACGCTTTACACACGAAATAAGAATGATGACTAATAAACTTAAATTAATTAGTACACCAAACCAAAAATTATTAAACACAGGTAGGTATAAAATTATTTTCTATTACGGACCACAATTTTACCTGAATTTAAATTCCGAAATTTTAGGTAATAATCTTGTTGCATTGTATATTAATGATCACCCGTGGATAATCCCATTCAAAAGTAATTAGTCACTTTCTTATATCTATGAACAGACCATACCTAAAAGGGAAAAATTATTTAACCGGCATTACCATAACCACCATCATATTTATTTACCATATCTAATTTTATTTGTAAAATCACCTCCCGGGTGGCGTCAAATCAGTTAGGCCATTTAAACCAGCCGATTGTGTTGGATCCCTATTATGTGTCGTCTAACCTGTTTGTCGCACAGTTTGTTATCTACTTCAACGACTTCGTGACAGCATTTGGGATTTAACGTGCGTTACGTTGCAGGTCTTTACCACAGCGGACCAAACAGCTGTTTCATCCTTTGTCGATTCTTTTGTTGTGTCGTGTAGAATTAATCGGCTTATTAAAAAAACTAATATATAATATAATATAAAATACACTAATTAAATTATTTGGCATTTAAAATAGATTTTTTAAGTGAACACGTTAAGAAGCAAATGCAATTTAATCTATACTGATAATGGTATAATTATAAATGGAAACCAAAAATAATTTTATGGATGTAGAACATTTCGAAAATTGGAAGAAGCTGCTTATTTATTTATTCCTTTAGTTGCCGTAGGGGTTTACAATATCAGAAATGAAGCAAACATAGCATTTAATAATGTGATAATGTATTTGTCTCTGTTTGTCTCTGATGATGGAAGATATTTTCTAAACACGCCTTTTCATTTATTCTTTTATTCGTGCCATAGGACTAAACCAACAAAACTAACCAACACTATACGTTTCACCTATGTGTGTTCTTTATACTCTATACAGTAAGCTATAAAAAAAAATGACAACGCCGCGAAATGAGTGTTTAATTAAAGAGTAACTAAAGAAATTTATCAACATATCAAAACTTTTACCGAGTGACCTGTGAAGCGACTGTCAGAACTGACAATCATCCTTGACAAAAATCTACCGAAAAGCATAAGCATAATTGAGTATTTTGAAGCACGGAGCACAGAAAAATAGTATATTATGCAACAAGTATAACAAACGGCAAATGAGTGACTTAAAAAGTTTACCAAACGTGTTGCATACTATACTTTTTCTACGACCACAAGAATTTACAGAAGGGAGTAGAAAAATATATTTCTATTGGTGTTGCTATTTTCAAAAGCCACTTAGCAACTTTAGCGTCGATAATAATATGACGAAAAAACAAGTTTCGGATATTTCCGGTGATCAGTTTTATACTACACTTTTTAGGGAAATTTTTTTTATTTATTTTTTTGGAATCTATTAATGAAAATACCGTCCACCAGAACGTTAATAATTCAGTAGAACCATTTTTTTTTTAAATAGTAAAAATATAAAATATTTAGAAGTACCTAATTGACAGGCTTCTCGTAGCTGCGAGTTTTTCCTATTTTTAGCAGTAGACAGCGGAGCATTTAAGCTTTCTTAATCCCGGAGATTATTTCCGAAAATTAACCCCACTAAGAAAATTATCCCCACTTATCTTACATAATTTATATCATCCCCTAAAACTGGGGCATCCAGAAATACCTCCAAAACTTGAAGACAATTATGCCAGGAGACAATCCGTGACTAAAATCTCCTGAAAAACGTAAGCGTAATTGATTATTTTGGATTTTATTAATAATTTTTATTTTAAAATACAATGGAAAATAATAACATGACGAAATTATCATAAGATTGGTTTTAGATATTTCCAATGCTCTATGCTACACTTTTTAGCTAATTTTTTTGAAGAACAGGATTTAAGCAAATTGAAAGAGGAATTATGTGTTTTAGTTAGTTAGTATCTACACTAAGAGCGCTTATAACTCAGTAAAAACATTTTTCTTTTAAATATTTAGAAGTATCTAGTGGTAGGTGGTATTAACATCGAAGAAAAAGGCTGCTAGTCATTCCTATTTTTAGCAGTAAGCGGAGTAAGCTAAGCCAAAGATAGAAACTTAAGCTTTCTTAATCAAGGAGAATATTTCCGAAAATTAACCCCACTAAGAAAATTATCCCCACTTGTCTGACATAATTTATATAAGCCACTAAAACTGGGGCATCCGGAAATATCTCTAAAACATCTCCGAACCAATTTAGGCAATAGTGTCAGCCTGGTATCAACACTGTTTAATCATGTCGATCTCACCTATTGGGGTTAGGCATCTAAAGGTAGTTTTGGACTGGTAATTAGTTTCCTCTTATGAATGAATTCTTCTCTAATGAATCTACAATCTGGCGAATAGTTTTAAGTTTGTAATTTGCCATGTAATTGTTTCCTAGTTTATCCTACCGTATGTTACGGATTAAGTATGGAATAAACAATTCTCTTTTTAAAGACAATGTAACAGTTAGCTCACTAACGAAAAACTTCGTTGAAATAAAATATTAATTTAAGTTCAGCAAAGTTCTGGTTTATTTGACGAGGTTTAATTAATTTAATGCCTCGCAAAAAAGTTCGGACTCCAAACCCGCAGCGCCGATTCCTTTAAATTCGATTAACGGCCGCGATGTTATTTTGATGCAGTTATTGAGAAGTTAATTTTTATTTCCGTAGTTAGCTCGATAAGTGCAAACAATTCGGGAAACAGGGAACTTTACGGTTGAGTTTGCGAAGCAAATAATTCCGGCAAAGCGGGAGTAGTAGACGAAGTTATGTATACGTTTATATTTCGTTTTCAATTTTGTTGCCATTAATTCGTTAAAACTTCTACAACTGGGCAGCGAATCGGAACATTATTACGTCGAATTTTAAGTGCTATAATGTACCAATTTTAATATTTAAATCGGAAAATATTGTTATATATTTATTTGCGTAATGTTCGTCGCTAATCTTAAATTAGCAAATAACGGATTGTTAGTCTAAAATAGATGCTAGTGAGCAAGTTACGCCTTCTTGGATAGGCGAGTAGATTTTTGCATTGAAGTCATTTGGTAACTCATTTCTGAGTTCTAAAAACCTTGTCTAGTCAAAACTAACCAAACAAGGTTATCAAGTTTACCCTATAACTTTGACTAATAATTGCAGCCTTCGTCCCCACCAGATTTTGACAATGCTAATTCTAAAATTCATTTTTTCATTTGAATTTAATGTTTATTGCGTGGTGATACATGCGAATAAAAAGTTTCTGTTTTAAATCTTCAGAATAATACAAGGTGTCTCATAAAAAGTAACGTTTAATCAAAAAATCCTTATAACATATATTCTATGACTCCGTTTTTACCATTATTGCATATGGTAGGAAAGCGCTCAAAGACCACCAAAAATAAAATATAGGTTTTAATTTAATTAGGCAAAGGCAGAAGTCAGAATTATGGCATAAGTGTCTCGTAAGGGACATTGCGAATCGAAATATGAAATATACAGGGAAAGATCACTATTACCAAAATTATTATTGTTATATATTTATTGTATATATATATATATATATATATATATATATATATATATATATATATATATATATATATATATATATATATATATATATATATATATATATATATATATATATATATATATATATATATATATATATATATATATTGTTTATATTTTGTTTTTTCTTAGACCTTCTCTATATTTATGTTTAGCTTTTGGTTCTTGGGTTATAGGTCTTTGTATTAAAAGCGATTAAAATTTTTTTTGTCCATATATTGACGTTTCGGTCTTCTATGACCTTCTTCAGAAAGGGGTACAGTCTAAAATTATGTTATAGTACAGTTCTTTTTTTTTTTACATATACACAACGGAATTACAAAGAACCTTACCAAAAAGAGACAAACACAAATCTTAAAATTGAAGAGGTAGCATCATATGGAAGTTTATACTTTAAAAGCGTTTGGTTTTGTCATAGTGCCTAGAAATATTATTGTTTTGGTTTTTTCCAACTATGAGAATAAAAAAGTCATACCCTTGATAAAAGATAAAAGTCCAACAAAAAATGATTTGTATACGGCACTCACACACATAATACACACAAATTTAACGAAACAGTTAAAATATATATAAGAGTTTAAAATAATAATAATAATAATAATTCCGATACGCGAGGTTTGCTCGCGTCGACGTTACTGTAAAAACATCGTACGATGCACGATTGTTTTGGTGCAAGGTTCAGAGGATATACAGAGTGTTTTTGTTAATTTATAATTTTTTTCTTTTATTTATTTTAAATTATTTTTATATATTATAATTTTATATTAATATATCCCTATGTTGTTACTTTCATTGTTGTTTTATTTCAGAATGTTGCAATATAACTTACTGAGATTGTTGGTGTCTGTTTTCGAATTTATAGAGTTCTTATTTTTTTGGATCTCAACCATTTCCAGAATTTCCCTTTTTTTTGTATTATTTTCGGTTTTTAGAATTTTTACTTTCGCAAAGTTGAAAGAATGCTTGGTTTCCGCGCAATGACTCTTCAGGGCAGTCGTATTTTTTTTGTTGTATTTGTGACCATTAATTCTGTTTTTAAGATACTGGCTTGTTTGACCGATGTACACACCCTCACAATCGTTGCAAGGTATCTCGTAAATGACGTGACTCTTCTTTGGAGGAGTCGGTCCTTAGCAATGCCCTTTTTGACATACCTTTTTTCTACAGATACGTAGACGATTGCATAACGGCAATACCAAAAAACAAACAACACGAAATTCTTCAACTCTTCAACAGCTACCATCAGAAATTACAATTTACAATAGAAATAGAGTCCCAAAGTAAAATCAACTTTTTAGATTTAACCCTTCATAATTTAAAAAAAGGAATTAAAACCGAATGGTACACTAAAGTGACCTGGTCTTCCAGATACGTTAATTTTAACTCCCAGCACCCTATATCGCAAAAAAAATCCGTAATTATTGGCTTGGCTGACCGTGCAATTAAAATCTCTGATCCGGATTTCAGAGAAAAATCGATTACTAAAGCAAAACAAGCATTAAAACTAAATAACTATCCGGAACGACTAATTAACACCATTTTCAAAAAACGTATACACCTATTCTATGACCAAACTAAACAAAAAAGCAACACCCAACAAAAACAAAAAAAAAATTATCTTTCGCTTCCTTATATACCCAGTATGTCCGAAAATTTTAGCAAAATTTTTATGAATCACAACATTACTATTGCTCACAAAGGATACAATTTGGTAAAAAACATTTTCAGTAAATTAAAAGACAAGATACCGGACGAAAAGAAGAGTCACGTCATTTACGAGATACCTTGCAACGATTGTGAGGGTGTGTACATCGGTCAAACAAGCCAGTATCTTAAAAACAGAATTAATGGTCACAAATACGACAAAAAAAATACGACTGCCCTGAAGAGTCATTGCGCGGAAACCAAGCATTCTTTCAACTTTGCGAAAGTAAAAATTCTAAAAACCGAAAATAATACAAAAAAAAGGGAAATTCTGGAAATGGTTGAGATCCAAAAAAATAAGAACTCTATAAATTCGAAAACAGACACCAACAATCTCAGTAAGTTATATTGCAACATTCTGAAATAAAACAACAATGAAAGTAACAACATAGGGATATATTAATATAAAATTATAATATATAAAAATAATTTAAAATAAATAAAAGAAAAAAATTATAAATTAACAAAAACACTCTGTATATCCTCTGAACCTTGCACCAAAACAATCGTGCATCGTACGATGTTTTTACAGTAACGTCGACGCGAGCAAACCTCGCGTATCGGAATTATTATTATTATTATTATTTTAAACTCTTATATATATTTTAACTGTTTCGTTAAATTTGTGTGTATTATGTGTGTGAGTGCCGTATACAAATCATTTTTTGTTGGACTTTTATCTTTTATCAAGGGTATGACTTTTTTATTCTCATAGTTGGAAAAAACCAAAACAATAATATTTCTAGGCACTATGACAAAACCAAACGCTTTTAAAGTATAAACTTCCATATGATGCTACCTCTTCAATTTTAAGATTTGTGTTTGTCTCTTTTTGGTAAGGTTCTTTGTAATTCCGTTGTGTATATGTAAAAAAAAAGAACTGTACTATAACATAATTTTAGACTGTACCCCTTTCTGAAGAAGGTCATAGAAGACCGAAACGTCAATATATGGACAAAAAAAATTTTAATCGCTTTTAATACAAAGACCTATAACCCAAGAACCAAAAGCTAAACATTTATATATATATATATATATATATATATATATATATATATATATATATATATATATATATATATATATATATATATATATATATATATATATATGATGACACTATACTCCGGGATATCATCCGTTCGCTCGTTGAACTCCGACTGGAATCCTGCATCCGACTGGAATCCTGCAAATCCTGCATCCGACTGGAATCCTGCAGACGTTTCGCCAAAATCTCACTTGGCATCTTCAATGCTCGCGCTCCGAAAACACTTCGAACACTGGGAGGTTATCGGCGGTGCGTGCGGTATTTATACTCTGCGCCGGAGATGGTAACGGTGCTGCTTGTGCGTGGGGGGAGGTGGCTCCGCCCCCTGAATTGTCGCGTTGTTAATTTCGCCCGATCGTAGTTGCGATGTCCCCGTTGGCTGCTGCGCATCGCTCTGCTGTTTGATTATCGTTCTCCACGTGTTGGATAAATGCAGAGCGTCGTCTCTCGTATTGAGGTGTCCGGACTTTTCTATTTCGATGGCCTCTCGTATAATCCTAGTCCTAAAATCAGGAATATTAGCTATTTGTTTGCAAGTGCCGAAATCAATTTTATGGCCTGTCTGATGTTGGTGCTGAAACAAAGCAGATGTTGTTTGTTTGTTTCTTATGGCTAAACGATGTTCCTCGAGCCTGGCTGAAATCCTTCTGTTGGTCTGTCCCACATACGTCAGGCTGCACGATCCGCATGCTACACTGTATACTCCTTGGTTTTCCAGAGTGATTTTTTGTTTTGGGTTTCTTAGTATTGCTCCGATGGTATGGTCAGGTTTGTATGCCGTTGATATGTCGTGTTTCCGTAATATTCGGCCGATTTTGTCAGTAACCCCCTTGATGTATGGCAGGACAGCGATCGATCTTCGTTGGGTCTCGTCCTGCACTCTCTGCTGCGGCTGTTGTTGTTTACTGATTGCCTTGCTGATGGTACGCCTTTGGTATCCGTTTTGTCGAAGACAGGTACTAATTTTCTTCAGTTCTTTATCTCTGTTCCTCTCGTTTGTGAGCCTGAAGGACCGAGCAATTAATGTATTTGCCACTGCCTGTATCTGTGATGGGTGGTGATGAGATTTAGCGTTCAGATATCTATTAGTGTGTGTTGGTTTTCTATAGACAGTGTGTTCCAAGTGTCCATCTTCGGTCCTTGTGATGTGCACATCTAAAAAGGGCAGACTGTTATCCTCTTCAAGTTCTATTGTAAATTGAATCCTTGGGTGGATGGAATTCAGATGATCTAGGAATTTCAAAAGCTCCTCCTTGCCAAAAGGCCATACAACAAATACGTCATCAACGTATCTTGTCCATAGTTTTGGCTTCAGATTTGCCTTCTCTATTGCTTTCTTTTTGAAGTAAATCATGAAGAGGTTAGCAATCACAGGTGAGAGAGATGATCCCATTGCTGCTCCATCTATTTGTCGGTAAATTTTCCCGTTGTGCATAAAGTAAGCGTTTTTCAGGCAATGTCTTGACAGATCCATTATGTATGGCGGAAGATCTTCGTTTTCTTCTATAAGCAAGAGTGCCTCTTCTACTGGAATACTCGGGTAGAGGGATTTGACATCGAAACTTGCCATAATGTCGTCCTTGTCCATCCTGAGAGAACCTAAAATCTGAGTGAAATGTTCTGAGTTTTTAACATAGGAATCTGCCTTTTCCACTATAGGCTGAAGTGCACTGGCCAGATGTTTTTCCAGCTTGCATAATGGTGAGTTAAAGGCGCTTACGATTGGACGCAGGGGAACCCCGTCCTTATGGATCTTTGGGAGCCCGTAGAATTTTGGGCAACGACTCGATTTTTCCCTCGGAATAAGTTTCGAGTCGTTGCCCAAAATTCTACGGGCTCCCAAAGATCCATAAGGACGGGGTTCCCCTGCGTCCAATCGTAAGCGCCTTTAACTCACCATTATGCAAGCTGGAAAAACATCTGGCCAGTGCACTTCAGCCTATAGTGGAAAAGGCAGATTCCTATGTTAAAAACTCAGAACATTTCACTCAGATTTTTGGTTCTCTCAGGATGGACAAGGACGACATTATGGCAAGTTTCGATGTCAAATCCCTCTACCCGAGTATTCCAGTAGAAGAGGCACTCTTGCTTATAGAAGAAAACGAAGATCTTCCGCCATACATAATGGATCTGTCAAGACATTGCCTGAAAAACGCTTACTTTATGCACAACGGGAAAATTTACCGACAAATAGATGGAGCAGCAATGGGATCATCTCTCTCACCTGTGATTGCTAACCTCTTCATGATTTACTTCGAAAAGAAAGCAATAGAGAAGGCAAATCTGAAGCCAAAACTATGGACAAGATACGTTGATGACGTATTTGTTGTATGGCCTTTTGGCAAGGAGGAGCTTTTGAAATTCCTAGATCATCTGAATTCCATCCACCCAAGGATTCAATTTACAATAGAACTTGAAGAGGATAACAGTCTGCCCTTTTTAGATGTGCACATCACAAGGACCGAAGATGGACACTTGGAACACACTGTCTATAGAAAACCAACACACACTAATAGATATCTGAACGCTAAATCTCATCACCACCCATCACAGATACAGGCAGTGGCAAATACATTAATTGCTCGGTCCTTCAGGCTCACAAACGAGAGGAACAGAGATAAAGAACTGAAGAAAATTAGTACCTGTCTTCGACAAAACGGATACCAAAGGCGTACCATCAGCAAGGCAATCAGTAAACAACAACAGCCGCAGCAGAGAGTGCAGGACGAGACCCAACGAAGATCGATCGCTGTCCTGCCATACATCAAGGGGGTTACTGACAAAATCGGCCGAATATTACGGAAACACGACATATCAACGGCATACAAACCTGACCATACCATCGGAGCAATACTAAGAAACCCAAAACAAAAAATCACTCTGGAAAACCAAGGAGTATACAGTGTAGCATGCGGATCGTGCAGCCTGACGTATGTGGGACAGACCAACAGAAGGATTTCAGCCAGGCTCGAGGAACATCGTTTAGCCATAAGAAACAAACAAACAACATCTGCTTTGTTTCAGCACCAACATCAGACAGGCCATAAAATTGATTTCGGCACTTGCAAACAAATAGCTAATATTCCTGATTTTAGGACTAGGATTATACGAGAGGCCATCGAAATAGAAAAGTCCGGACACCTCAATACGAGAGACGACGCTCTGCATTTATCCAACACGTGGAGAACGATAATCAAACAGCAGAGCGATGCGCAGCAGCCAACGGGGACATCGCAACTACGATCGGGCGAAATTAACAACGCGACAATTCAGGGGGCGGAGCCACCTCCCCCCACGCACAAGCAGCACCGTTACCATCTCCGGCGCAGAGTATAAATACCGCACGCACCGCCGATAACCTCCCAGTGTTCGAAGTGTTTTCGGAGCGCGAGCATTGAAGATGCCAAGTGAGATTTTGGCGAAACGTCTGCAGGATTCCAGTCGGATGCAGGATTTGCAGGATTCCAGTCGGATGCAGGATTCCAGTCGGAGTTCAACGAGCGAACGGATGATATCCCGGAGTATAGTGTCATCACATTTTTCCATCCGTGAATCAATACGTGAGAATATATATATATATATATATATATATATATATATATATATATATATATATATATATATATATATATATATATATATATATATATATATATATATATATATATATATATATATATATATATATATATATATATATATATAATGTTGTTCCCCATACCTATAAAAAAAATAATTTGAACTTTTAAATTCAAATAATTCAATAAAAATTGAAAATTCTTTCTGGTTTCTGATATGGTGAAACTAGTAACAACGTCCAAATAAATTTAAAATTCGTAAATGTCAATCATAATATTTTTGTTTCTAGTATTTCGAGGTTAAAGATTCTGCATAAATTACCCTGTATGTCTTACGAGAGAAATTCTAACTTGTTTTTCAGAAATTTTGACATTTTTCTCAGAAATTCTAACATGTTCCTAGACATTCTGACATGTTTCTCAAAAATTCTGACTTGTTTCTCAGAAATTCTGAAAAATTTGCTCACTTAAATTAACTAAAACCTATATTTTATTTTTGGCAATATGACACTTGTGCGGATATTTCGTTCAAAAGTAGGAAAAACGGACATTATTCAATCCGTTTCTCCATTCGTATTTGATGTTACCTCAAGTTTACACCCATCGGTGTTAGTAAAATTTCATGTCACATGGTAAAAACTAAAATTGTTGGGATGTATGTAGTTAAAATATTGTAAAGGTGGCGATGCAAGACATATTTGAAGGTTTGGAGAATTTTCTTGAAAAAAGGAATAATATATAAGGGGTTAAAGCAACCATTTCTGGGAGTGTCGCCATCTTAAACATATTTTAACTGAATTGGCACTTAAGTTGATATACACCATATAAATAAACTATTATTAATTTTTATTTTCTTGTCACGATGAATTCGCATCTTTCAAGAATTGAATGTACCCAGCTAATGATAATTAACACTAGTAAAATGAATAAACGGTTTGCGTGACTGAACCAATGAATTTTTTTGGTAAACTTTGAATTTGTCTTTGTTGAGCTAGTTAATTCAGCGAAATTAGTAATATTCTCCCAGTATTTTGATACACCTTGTTGCGGTTAACCATTTTTGAAACATTTTATCAACGGATCAATTCGGAATACGGCTAGAAAATAATATAATACGCTTATCGCTTTAACCTTTAACGTACATATCCGTAAGGTCATCTTTTTTAACGTCAGACCCTTCGCTTTATCCCCAGCGGCTGAGTAAATTTAATGGTGTGTAAAAATCAATCGAACATTGTAG